>NC_092115.1:44685454-44995588 GCF_045679555.1 Salvelinus alpinus
AAAATCTGTCAATAGCGCCACTTTCAGTCTCCGCAATATTGCATTCCCCCATCCACTCCTGTAGCATCCATGAAGGGAAGAAGAGAAGAGAGGAAGGGAAACAGCTTTGTGGAATAAAATGCAGCCATAGAGAATCAGTATATAAGCACACTCTACTCCTCCGATCCAGACAGTTGGGACTAAACTAACAGAGCAGGTGTGAGCCACAACAGTTCAGAGTCTTCTTTTCTATTAGCTCTCATGGTGTTGACATCATCTCATCTCCGAATGGGACAGATCGACACTAATGTCTAAGCCGCCATATGCTGCCTAGGGCCAACCCTGACAGGGAACACACACTAGTCAACATATGCCTCAAGGTTGCAACTTCACTTTACCCTAGCATAGCCATGGATACCTGGCAGCTCAGGGAAAACTGGACGAGTAAATAAATTCATGGGCAGTTAGGTGCAGTTTTGAGAATCAGATGGGACACGTTCCCAAACTGTGTCTATGTTAGTGTTTTTACAATTGTGTGTTTGTTCAATGAGTGGACAGTCATTTACGGCAGACACACAGTAGTACCGAATGTTCATGCAACACAGTAACCTCAATAACAGTCAAGCAATCAACATGAAAATACTTTATTACATTTTCAAGTGATAAGCAGCTAGATCTTTTTCAAAGTCCATCCTGTTTCAGATATCACAGGTTCCCGCACAATCTTTACCTTCATCTCTTTCTCCTCCTCCTGTACCAACTTTTTATATATTCCTCTTCATCACCATCATCATCATCATCATCACTGTTAGTTCCCATGTCCCTCTCCTGCTCATCATCCTCTTCCTGCCACCCTATTGCCATCAGTTTCTGGAACACCTCAAACTTCTCCTGCGTTGCCATGGCGATGTTGGTGAGGTAGGTTTCTTCGGCGATGGCGAGAAAATCGTTAAGTTTGGGGTTGATGATGAGGGTCTGGCCGTTCTTGACGGGGGTCTGGTACCGCCCCTAGTGCTCCAGGAAGCAGTGTCTATAGCGTACCGCCGCCATGGTTACCCAGAACAGCTTGGACTTCACCATCTCCGTCTGCTTGACCCCCATGCGGAAGGAGGCGTACTGCCGAGAGGGATGGGGAAAACAGGTGTAGGAAGAGAAAGAAAACGAATGTCAAATATTTGACATAAAGGACAAACATACTCAAAAACATATAGGCTTAATGATCAGCAAAATGTTTTTGTAGTCTTGCAGCTAAAGCATGAACCAATCAATTTATTATATCTTTACTGCGTTGAGAATACAGTCTCCTTTCAATAGCCTTGTCTTTTTTATCTTACTCTTCTACTCCATCATTATAATTCCCTGTGAGTCTGACCTGAAAAAGCCTTGTAGCCAAAATTTGCTTTCAATCCCATTCAGATATTTTACCTTAATCCCAACTCCCAGTGAGTGTGACCTCTGACCTGGAACTTGTACTCTAGCTCTCCCAGGTCATCCTGCACCATGGCTGGAGAATCTCTGAAGAGGTCAGTGACCTGCTGGACAGGTCACTGACCTCTTCAGGAGGAAGGGTCAGGATCTGGGGGTAGTGGCTCACCACCCGCTGCAGATTGCCTGGAGAGAGAGAGACACACAGGGGAGATTGTGTTCGAGAGCATCCATGGAAAATGGGTGGAAGATGTTATGCACATACACATCCAATAGCTTTGTGAATAAATACAATAAATAACACTTAGACCACTATGATCCAGCTCTAGGCCTATCTCAAACTGTGATGTGGTAACAACACCCTCAACCTGTATAACCTGAGACAATACAATGCAAAGAGAGGTTCATCCTCTCAACTTCAAGCAGCCCTAGTCTCCTCAGGTTGTCCATACGTTGCTGCAGTTGAGTGCCCTTCACATAGAACAACTCTGGACACTTCTCCAACACACTAGACGAGAATAGAGCCATGAGAGCCATGAGAATAGAAAAGGCATGTTCACTCTGCCCTCCTCGACGCCTGGTTGCTGCCTCTAAGAGTTGATCTGCCTGGTTGTCTGTGAAGCCCATGTCGAGGAGAGCTTGCAGGGATAGCTCCCTGCCCGGACGCAGTTGGTGCTGTGACAGGTCAGTATGCTGATGCTGGGTGCTAGTCTGGTTGTTGGTAGAAATGTCTGCATGTTGTGAAAACTGGTTGTCACACATTGTGTCTCCCAAGGATGGTTCTTAGACTCAGGACAGGGCAGGTTGAATATACAGTGGGGAGAAGAAGTATTTGATACACTGACGATTTTGCAGGTTTTCCTACTTACAAAGCATGTAGAGGTCTGTACTTTTTATCATAGGTACACTTCAACTGTGAGAGACGGAATCTAAAACAAAAATCCAGAAAATCACATTGTATGATTTTTAAGTAATTAATTTGCATTTTATTGCATGACATAAGTATTTGATCACCTACCAACCAGTAAGAATTTCGGCTCTCACAGACATGTTCGTTTTTCTTTAAGAAGCCCTCCTGTTCTCCACTCATTACCTGTATTAACTGCACCTGTTTGAACTCGTTACCTGTATAAAAGACAACTGTCCACACACTCAATCAAACAGACTCCAACCTCTCCACAATGGCCAAGACCAGAGAGCTGTGTAAGGACATCAGGGATAACATTGTAGACCTGCACAAGGCTGGGATGGGCTACAGGACAATAGGCAAGAGCTTGGTGAGAAGGCAACAACTGTTGGCGCAATTATTAGAAAATGGAAGAAGTTCAAGATGACGGTCAATCACCCTCGGTCTGGGGCTCCATGCAAGATCTCACCTCGTGGGGCATCAATGATCATGAGGAAGGTGAGGGATCAGCCCAGAACTACACGGCAGGACCTGGTCAATGACCTGAAGAGAGCTGGGACCACAGTCTCAAAGAAAACCATTAGTAACACACTACGCCGTCATGGATTAAAATCCAGCAGCGCACGCAAGGTCCCCCTGCTCAAGCCAGCGCATGTCCAGGCCCGTCTGAAGTTTGCCAATGACCATCTGGATGATCCAGAGGAGGAATGGGAGAAGGTCATGTGGTCTGATGAGACAAAAATTTAGCTTTTTGGTGTAAACTCCACTCGCCGTGTTTGGAGGAAGAAGAAGGATGAGTACAACCCCAAGAACACCATCCCAACCGTGAAGCATGGAGGTGGAAACATCATTCTTTGGGGATGCTTTTCTGCAAAGGGTACAGGATGACTGCACCGTATTGAGGGGAGGATGGATGGGGCCATGTATCGCGAGATCTTGGCCATCAACCTCCTTCCCTCAGTAAGAGCATTGAAGATGGGTTGTGGCTGGGTCTTCCAGCATGACAACGACCCGAAACACACAGCCAGGGCAACTAAGGAGTGGCTCCGTAAGAAGCATCTCAAGGTCCTGGAGTGGCCTAGCCAGTCTCCAGACCTGAACCCAATAGAAAATCTTTGGAGGGAGCTGAAAGTCCGTATTGCCCAGCGACAGCCCCGAGACCTGAAGGATCTGGAGAAGGTCTGTATGGAGGAGTGGGCCAAAATCCCTGCTGCAGTGTGTGCAAACCTGGTCAAGAACTACAGGAAACGTATGATCTCTGTAATTGCAAACAAAGGTTTCTGTACCAAATATTAAGTTCTGCTTTTCTGATGTATCAAATACTTATGTCATGCAATAAAATGCAAATTAATTACTTAAAAATCATACAATGAGATTTTCTGGATTTTTGTTTTAGATTCCGTCTCTCACAGTTGATGTGTACCTATGATAAAAATGACAGACCTCTACATGCTTTGTAAGTAGGAAAACCTGCAAAATCGGCAGTGTATCAAATACTTGTTCTCCCCACTGTATATGTTTTTTATAACTAAACCAAGATAGACTACAGCCTGTCGTTTCAAATGGGAACAAACGAGCCATAGTGGGCAGAACAAGCAAGTAGGTGGGCAGAGCCAAGCACAGTTCTAGCGACATTTGCATAGTTCCGTTGGGGAACGCCTACGCTGTGAAGTGCACGTGTGCAATAACTCAATTCGCCTTTGCACTCCTTCTAAACAACACCATTTTTTGAAACTCTGGCAAAGGGTAAAGAATACAAAACTTGTCCACTCTGCTCGTAACAGATTTGAGTTTTGAGAGCAGTAAACTGTATTGAGATGAAATGTTTCATTGATGAGTAAATTAACAGAATGTCAGCCAAAATCCATCTCATTCCATATTCTCACACTGGAGGCCACTGGGCTTCCTCTCACGACTATATTGGGTAGTGAGTGGGAATGCCAACCGGATGCTTCACATTTATACATCTGATGAAATATCGGTCTCATTATTCTATCTATGCCCTTACCATTTTAAATATAAACTTAAATTGGGTGATAGAGTTGGGAAGTCCCAAGAATCCTGTTTGGACTACTCCCTAGCATATTGGAACCCTGTTCCAGTCGTATATTTGTGATTTTGTTGAAAATAGTAGAATATAAACACTTCAATAATAATCTACGCATTCACCTGCAAGTAGGGGATCAGAATATATACAGTACCAGTCAAAAGTTTGGACACACCTAGTCATTCAAGGGTTTAACTTAATTTGTGGAATTCCTTATCTTCTTAATGCATTTGAGCCAATCAGTTGTGTTGTGACAAGGTAGGTGTGGTATACAAAAGATAGCCCTATTTGGTAAAATACCAAGTCCATATTATGGCAAGAACAGCTCAAATAAGCAAAGATAAATGACAGTCCACCATTACTTTAAGACATGAAGGTCAGTCAATGCGGAACATTTGAAGAACTTTCAAAGTTTCTTCAAGTGCAGTCGCAGAAACCATCAAGTGCTATGATAAAACTGGCTCTCATGAGAACCGCCATAGGAAAGGAAGACCCAGAGTTACCTCTGCTGCAGAGGATAAGTTCATTTGAGTTACCAGTCTCAGAAATTGCAGCCCAAATAAATGCTTCACAGAGTTCAAGTAGCATACACATCTCTACATCAAATGTTCAGAGGAGACTGCGTGAATCAGGGCTTCCTTTTGGAATTTCTGCAAAGAAACCACTACTTAAGGACACAAATAATAATAATAGTGTTGCTTGGGCCAAGAAACACAAGCAATGGACATTAGACAGGTGGAAATCTGTCCTTTGGTCTTATGAGTCCAAATTTGAGATTTTTGGTTCCAACCACTGTGCCATGGGGTCATATTGCACTTCCTAAGTCTTCCACTAGATGTCAACAGTCTTTAGAACCTTGTTTGAGGCTTCTACTGTGAAGTGGGGGCGAATGAGAGCTGAATCAACCAGAGGTCTGCCAGAGTGACCTGCGTTCCATTGCAATTCTAAAGACAAAAGGAATTCTCCGGTTGGAACATTATTGAAGATTTATGTTAAAAACATCCTAAAGATGGATTCTATACATCGTTTGACATGTTTCTACGAACTGTAATATAACTTTTTTAACTTTTTGTCTGAACTTTTGCCTGGACTTGCCCACGCCTTGTGAGTTTGGATTTGTTTACCAAACGCGCTAGCAAAAGGAGATATTTGGACATAAATGATGGACTTTATCGAACAAAACAAACATTTATTGTGGAATTGGGATTACTGGGAGTGCATTCTGATGAAGATCATCAAAGGTAAGTGAATATTTATAATGCTATTTCTGACTTTTACTGACTCCACAACATGGCGAGTATCTGCATGGCTTGTTTTTGTGTCTGAGCGCCGTACTCAGATTATTGCATGGTTTGCTTTTTCCGTAAAGCTTTTTTGAAATCTGACACAGCGGTTGCATTAAGGAGAAGTATATCTATAGTTCTGTGCATAATACTTGTATCTTTTATCAAAGTTTATTATGAGTATTTCTGTAAATTGATGTGGTTCTCTGAAAATTTGACGGATGTTTTTGAGGCACAACATTACTGACCATAAAGCGCCAATGTAAACTGAGATTTTTTGATATAAATATGAACTTTATCGAACAAAACATACATGTATTGTGTAACATGAAGTCCTATGAGTGCCATCTGATGAAGATCATCAAAGGTTAGTGATACATTTTATCTCTATTTCTGCTTTTTGTGACTCCTCGCTTTGGCTGGAAAATGGCTGTGTGTGTTTTTGTGACTAGGCTCTGACCTAACATAATCATATGGTGTACTTTCGCTGTAAAGTCTTTGAAATCGGACACAATGGGTAGATTAACAAGAAGTTAAGGTTTAATTTGGTGTATTGCACTTGTGAATGTATGAAAGTTACATATTTCTAAAAAATATTTTTCTGCTAGCGGAACCCCTAGCCATAAGAAGCTATTTTGCTGATAATGGGCCTCTGTACGCCTATGTAGATATTCCATAAAAAATCTGCCGTTTCCAGCTACAATAGTAATTTACAACATTAACAATGTCTACACTGTATTTCTGATCAATTTAATGGACCAAAAAATTGCTTTTCTTTAAAAAACAGGGACATTTCTAAGTGACCCCAAACTTTTGAAAGGTAGTGTATATATGATAATAATAATAAATTACTGTTGTATCAATATGTTTTGACTATTACAGTTTACAATCCAGGGATAATCCAA
The DNA here is from genome assembly GCF_045679555.1 of Salvelinus alpinus. Lineage (NCBI taxonomy): Eukaryota > Metazoa > Chordata > Actinopteri > Salmoniformes > Salmonidae > Salvelinus > Salvelinus alpinus. Next base: position 44,692,001 of record NC_092115.1, read on the forward strand.
GTAGTTTAGTCACCTCAACTTGCTCAATTTCCACATTATCTATAACAAGATTTAGTTGAGGTTTAGGGTTTAATGAATGATTTGTCCCAAATACAATGCTTTTCGTTTCAGAAATATTTAGGACTATTTTATTCCTTGCCACCCACTCTGAAACTAACTGCAGCTCTTTGTTAAGTGTTGCAGTCATTTCAGTCGAATACATAGCACGTCATTAGTGAAGATTGAAAAAAGTAAGGGGCCTATACTACTGCCCTGGGGAATTCCTGATTCTACCTGGATTATGTTGGAGAGGCTTCCATTAAAGAACAACCTCTGTGTTCTGTTAGACAGGTAACTCTTTATCCACAATATAGCGGAGTGTAAAGACATAACACATACGTTTTTCCAGCAGCAGACTATGATTGATAATGTCAAAAGCCGCACTGAAGTCTAACGAAACAGCCCCCGCAATCTTTTTATCATCAATTTCTCTCAGCCAATCATCAGTCATTTGTTGGCCAGGTGGAACGGTAGCGTCCCACCTGGCCAACATCCGGTGAAATTGCAGACCGCGAAATTCAAACTACAGAATTATAAATATTAAATTTTCACAAAATCACAAGTGTAATACATCAAAATAAAGCTTAACTTCTTATTAATCCAGCCGCTGTGTCAGATTTCAAAAAGTTTCCCTCCTTCAAAATGCATACAAAATGAATCCCAAACGTTACTAATAAACTTTTCCAAACAAGTCAAACAACGTTTATAATCAAACCTTAGGTACCCTAATACATAAATAAACGCTCAAATTTAAGACGGAGAATCGTTATTGTCTTTACCGGAGAAAAATACCAAAGAACGCGTTCTCATTCACGCGCTTGGAAACACTACAGACAAAATGGTAGCCACCTAGAAAAACTACAATTTCTGGCTCATTTTTCCAAAAACCAGCCTGAAACTCTTTCTAAAGACTGTTGACATCTAGTGGAAGCCCTAGGAACTGCAATCTGGGAGGACTTCACCTTATAATAAAAGTGACAGCCATTGAATATAGTGGTAGGCTGAATTTTGTCTTTTTGGGATGGTTTGTCCTCAGGTTTTCGCTTGCCATATCAGTTATGTTATACTCACAGACATTATTTTAACAGGTTTAGAAACTTTAGAGTGTTCACTATCCAAATCTAACAAGTATATGCATATCCTAGCTTCTGGGCCTGAGTAACAGGCAGTTTACTTTGGGCACGCTTTTCACCCGGACGTGAAAATACTGCCCCCTACCCAAGAGATGTTAGGTGCTGTGCTTGTTGAATGTCCTTACCTATAAGTGTGCTGAAAGTCTGTTGTCAATTTCTTTACTGTAAAATAGCAATGTATCTGGTAAAACACCATTTTTCCCAAAAGTATACTAAGAGTTGGTAACAGACTGATTGGTTGGCTATTTCAAATCAAATTTTATTGGTCACAAACACATATTAAGCAGATGTTATTGCGGGTGTAGCGAAAAGCTTATTGAGTTAAAAGTACATTATTTTCTTTAGGAATGTAGTCAAGTAAAAGTTGTAAAGAATACAAATGCCAATGAGCCAGTAAAGGGTGCTTTACTATTCTTAGGTAGCAGAATGACTTTTGCTTCCCTCCAGGCCTGGGGGCGCGCACTTTTTTAGTCGGCTTAAATTGAAAATATGCAAATAGGAATGACAATATCGTCCGCTATTATCCTCAGTAATTTTCTATCCAAGTTGTCAGAGCCCGGTGGCTTGTCATTGTTGATAGACAACAAATGTTTTCACCTCTTTCACAATCCCTTTACGGAATTTAAAATTACAACACTTGTCTTTCATAATTTGTTCAGATATACTTGAATGTGTAGTGTCAGCATTTGTTGCTGGCATGTCATGCCAAAGTTTGCTAATCTTGCCAATTAATAAATCATTCAAGTAGTTGGCAATATCAGTCGGTTTTGTGATTAATGAGCCATCATAGTGTAGTTTCTTCTTTTTCTTTTTATTCAGTTTAGTCACATGATTTCTCAATTTGCAATACGTTTGCCAATCGGTTGTGCAGCCATACTTATTTGCCATTCTTTTAGCCTCATCCCTCTCAACCAAACAATTTTTAAATGCCTCATCAATCCACGGGGATTTAACAGTTTTTACAGTCATTTTCTTAATGGTTGCATGTTTATTAGTAACTGGAATAAGCAATTTCATAAATGTGTCAGTTTGCTCCTCATTACACACCATGGACAAACAAATAATCTTTCCATCAACAACATAGGAATCACTACAAAACTTATTTATTAACCTCTTATACACTTATACACTTATACACCTCTTAAACACTATATTAGGCCCAGCCTTTGGAATTTTCGTTTTCCTATGGCTACCTTATTGTGATCACTACATCCGATGGATCTGGATACTGCTTTCAAGCAAATTTCTGCAGCATTAGTAAAGATGTGATCAATACATGTTGATGATTTATTTCCTGTGCTGTTTGTAACTACCCTGGTAGGTTGACTGATAACCTAAACCAGGTTGGGAGGCACTGGTTACAGTTTGAAGCTTTTTCTTGAGTGGGCAGCTTGATGAGTGCCTGTCAATATTTAAATCTCCCAGAAAATATACCTCTCTGTTGATATCAAATACATTTTCAAGCATTTCACACATGTTATCCAGATACAAAACTCATCTGGCACTAACTTCGTTAACTTGATGGCTAGCAGCTTAGCGGCTCTGTCAAGCAGGCTTCAACCTGTCTGTTAAGCGGGATTACGAGACAAGATATAGCGGTCCTAGCTGGGGCGGCAGCATAGCCTAGTGGTTAGAGTGTTGACTAATATCCAAAACGTTGCAAGATCAAATCCCCGAGCCAGCAAGGTACAAATCTGTAATTCTGCCACTGAACAAGGCAGTTAACCCACTGTTCCTAAGCTGTCATTGAAAATAAGAATTTGTTCTTAACTGAGTTACCTAGTTAAATAAAGGTAAAATAAATAAAAAAGCTAACCGCATCACGGAATCCACGCAAAAACAAGTTTGGTATTTATATTTAACGAATACTGGTTATGTTTTATTCAAAAATAACAAACCGAGTGTTTCCAGCATACAATGTTCAGCTGCGCACTCTGATTTCACACTACTTTTGGATTATAATTGGATTTTAAGGCTCGTATAAATGTCCTGCTTAATTTAATGTTTGTGTCATCATCGCAAATTAACGGCATTATACTTAATTAAAAAACCTTTCAACTTCAACCGGTAAAATGGCTCTTTGGCTAGCTTTTTCTACAGCCTATATCAATGAGCGGTAGCATTCTAGCTAACAACTGCTGCATCCAAAATAGTTATTTTGCAAAGATCACAACCAAATATAATCTTAGCGACTGTTCAAGCAAGAAACAAAACATAATTGTAAGCATAAGAGAACACAAAAAAGTAAATTTATTTAGATGTAATAAAAACGTAAATCTAGGCTATGTTGAATGGGCGCAGATGGCGATGACTTTCTTATTGTCGCCAAGAATCATGCGCATCTGTGCCTGAAGTCAGTGTGTCATCTACTGGAAAAGGGTCTGACTCCCTACACTGGCTCTGGGGCCTGCGAGGGTGGGAACACACGAGACAGAACTTCATGTAGCTCATCAGATGTGAAATGTTTGAATTAATCCTCGAAATCATTCAGCTTCAGAAACAATCATTTAAATGTTCCTAAATGTCTCTAAATAATGCTAATTGAACCATTCTCAACAGCACATCAGAACGCGACATATGGTTGTTGTTGTTGAACGCGTTGAACGCCGAAACTTGAACTAAAGACCTCAGTTTCAAAGCTGACAGTGTTTTTTGGTACTTTCATTTTATTTTGGATCCTACGCCTCTTTTCGGCTAAATTGCTGTGCCCGCTCTGGTCTGGTGGAAGTTTGGCCACAGTGTCGGCTCTCCACAGCCAACTGGCCGGTGCTCGGCAGGGTTCCATCCCTGAGGGGGTCTTCCCCTTCCCTGGAGAACAGAGTTGTTCTCGACCCAACCAGCCATGGAGGTACGTCACTCGCCGCCAAGTCGAAGAAAGCGTCCTCTGGCAACGGGGGTCTCCATGGAGATGTTGAACCCGGAACTGACATAGACCAGAAACAGCTTTGCCACCCTGGATCCAGAGGTTCCGGCGCCTTCTTCATTGGGGGCTTCTCATTCAAGATCGAATCCGGAGGTACCTGCATCTTTGTCCTCGGTTCTGTCTCCCTCTTCGGTGGCTTCTACCTCAGGTTCAGATCCTTGGAGCTCCCACCCTCATCAGACCGTGAGGCTGCCTGAGAGACCGACCCGTTCAACATCACCAGCTGTCATCATAGGCAGCTCTATGGAGAGAAACATCTCGGTTCCCAAGGCAATAACCCTGTGATGCCCAGGAGCACGAGTACAGGACATAACAAGATGCTTCCGACTGTTCTACCACAGATGCCAGGAGCTGACACTGTCGTAGTCCTTGTGGGGTCAAAAGACATCAGAAGGGCCAGCTCGGAACATTTGAAAATCGATTTTAAAGAACTGATTTTAGCATTAAAAAACTCAAAAAATGGCCAATCAATTCAGGTCCATTACCATTGTTAGGCCACGGGTGGAAAGATTCAGCAGACTGCTGACATTATACATCTGGCTAAAAGACTACTGTAGCTCTGCTGGAGTCATTTTTATAGATAACTTTGACACCTTCTAGAAACAGAAGATACTCTACAGAAATGACGGAGTCCATCCAAATCATCTTGGCTCCTGGACTCCTGAAATGTCCACACATTTCAAGGCTGCGTTGAAACAATGACTGGTCAATGATCCAAGACCAGCTCAGTTAATAATCCCTACCATTGTGACAATGAGTCATCATAATTCTGCATCAAATGTACATGATCCTAGGGGCAATGGCAAACACAATGTAAGTCATTTAATGTATGTACCCCTAATTGCACCGAATACTTCTGTTTATCCCACAGCTATTATCCTTGTTTATCCAACAGCTATTGTATGCAGTAATCATGAGCCTATGAACCAGAGTTACACTGTTAGCACTGAGGCGGTGTGCCCTAGTAGCAAGACCACTTTGTGCAGCTCACCCTGCACTATTAGCTCCAATGTAAATAACATGAGTAAGCCTACTTCTGATAAGCTTCCCAATAAAGCATTAAAAACAATCAAGTAACCAAGAAAAGTGCTAAAAATAGCCCATATTAACATATGAAGGCCCATGAAGAAACAAGGTCCATGAAGTCAATAACTTGCTTGTAACAGATGACATTCATATTCTGGCTATCTCTGAAACACACTTAGATAATACCTTTAATGATACAGTGGTAGTAATACATGGTTATAACATCTACCAAAAATACAGAATTGCCAACGGGGGCGGTGTTAAGGTCTATATTCAGAACCATATTCCTGTAAAGCTTAGAGACGATCTAATGTTAAATACAGTTGAATATGGTTACAGGTTCACCTGCCTCACCTAAAGCCCATTCTTGTGGGAAGCTGCTATAGACCACCAAGTGCTAACAGTCAGTATCTGGATAATATTTGTGAAATGCTTGATAATGTATGTGATTTCAACAGAGAAGTATATTTTCTGGGTGATTTAAATATTGACTGGCTATCATCAAGCTGCCTACTCAAGAAAAAACAACAAGCACATCACTTACACAAATGACTGATGATTAGCTGAGAGAAATTTTGACATTATCGATCAAAGTCTGCTGCTGGAAAAACGTATGTGTTATGGCTTTACACCCCCTGCTATAATGTGGATAAAGAGTTACTTGTCTAACAGAACACAGAGGGTGTTATTTAATGGAAGCCTCTCAAACATAATCCAGGTAGAATCAGGAATTCCCCAGAGTAGCTGTTTAGGCCCCTTGCTTTTTTCAATTTTTACTAACGATATGCCACTGACTTTGAGTAAAGCCAGAGTGTCTATGTACTGTATGTGGATGACTCAACATTATACACGTCAGCTACTACAGGGACTGAAATGACTGCAACACTTAACAAAGAGCTGCAGTTAGTTTCCGAGTGGGTGGCAAGGAATACGTTAGCCATAAATATTTCAAAAACTAAAAGCATTGTATTTGGGACAAAAGATTCACTAAACCCTAAACCTCAACTAAATCTTGTTATAAATAATGTGGAAATTGAGCAAGTTCCAAAAAGGACAAATTGCAATTGGCTCAGAACATGGCAGCACAGCTGGCCCTTGGATGTACACAGAGAGCTAATATTAATAATATGCTTGTCAATCTCTCCTGGCTCAATGTGGAGGAGAGATTGACTTCATCACTACTTGTATTTATGAGCGGTATTGACATGACGAATGCACCAAGCTCTCTGTCTAAACTACTGGCACACAGCTTGGACACCCATGCATACCCCACAAGACATGCCACAAGAGATCTCTTCACAGTCCCCAAGTCTAGAACAGACTATTGGAGGTGCACAGTACTACATAGAGCCATGACTACATGGAACTCTATTCCACATCAAGTAACTGATGCAAGCAGTTAAATTAGATTTAAAAAACAGATAAAAAAACACCTTATGGAACAGCGGGGACTGTGAAGCAACAAAAACATAGGCACAGACACATGCATACACACACACACACACACACGATAATATACGTACTACACACACACATACACATGGATTTAGTACTGTAGATACGTGGTAGTGGTGGAGTTGGGGCCTGAGGGCACACAGTGTGTTATGAAATCTGTGAATGTATTGTAATGTTTTTAAAATGGTATAAACTGCCTGAATTTTGCTGGACGACAGGAAAAAAAACCTTGGCCTTGGCAGCAGCTAATGGGGATCCGTAATAAATACAAATACAACTTCTTCTATTTGTTTGAAATTCAGTGGTAAATGGGTTTTACGGTGGTAAATATAAAAATAAAAGGTTCCAATGAAACGAACACCCAAACCTCTCTGTCATGGTTTAAACCCTTTATTTCTAGTGGGAGGCGTCCACTCAATAGTTCAGAATTTCCGCTTCAGTTGAACTCCGTTGCGCATCCATTTTTCTCTGTACTTCCTCATTTCCGTTCGCCATGCGTCCTTGATAAAAATAGCTTATGCCTGTATGCGTTAGATTTATCTGTCGATTCATTGTTTGCTTCTGTCAGTCAGCTGTTTCGGAGTGCTCATTGCTTTGTTTTTCAGGTGTGGGCTGGGTACTGGTGTTCTCGGTGCCCAGAAGTAGTAGACCATTAATTTAGCTTGATTATTTTAGATCAATATTTGTTTTCTTTCCTGGATCAGCTGATGATGGTCGACAATATCACTAGACAACTAGCCCACAGCTGGACACCAACGCACATCCAATCCATCCAAGAAGCATACGTTAAAGACAGTAGGCCTATAGGCTAGTTGACTCTTTCGGTTAGAAGCATTTGACTTTGAAGTATATTATTTTTGGATTTGTGTGCCCATGAGAACTGTTTTCACGGCGAAACATAATGAAATGTTACACAAAGTGCATTTTCCAAAATCCATGTTTCGTACAGGGTTTAAGTTCAACGCTCTAATTCAATTGTTAAATGCTTAATAATGGCACATAGCGCTGTCATAAATGTCATTAATGTAAGGAAAGAAAGGTAGTGTTTTATGTCACATGATCTGTAGAGAATCCAAGCATTAATTCATGGATTATGGATGACTAATATACTGTGGTGTAAAACATGTTTTGATACAACTCATGTATTATATTGAATATAGGCTACCTATTCTCTGTGTGTTCATGTGTTTAAAATTGCTTTGGCTGAGAGGATAGGCTATCGGCCTAGTGGAGGGTAAACACAAATAAACGCAGTTTACCCCATTTTTTCTGAAGAAATGCATTGAAAGTACAGGGAGCATTACTTTTTTCACCGTGACCCGCAATCAGTTTCCCCACCTATTTTCTTAACACTACACACTTGCTACAGGTAGGCCTAGTAGAAGTTCATGGTAATACACATTGTAGCCTAATCGATCTAGTAAATTGACCATGTGTGTTAGGGGGACCATCCTGTTTTTCCCGGGACAGTTTCCGCTCCATTACAGGTGTCCTGACTTTTCAGGCTACAAAAAGGTAAATTTGTCTGCAAGACGCATCAATTAACCTGGCTTAATCAATGGAAATCGCTGTATGTCATTTGGCACATTTGTGGTTGTTTTGTAACAGATTTCTGTAACAGGTTTCTGTTTCCATTCATCAAATGGAGCGAATATACATGCAGTTTGGATGCAGTTTGGAGTTTGCAGTTTGGATGCTGGAATTATTTTGGATTGGCCGAACATGTACAGGTAGCCTACTTTTTGAAATAAAAATATCAGATGAAATCAGATGAAAATATGCCTATTGTGTTCATGCCACATTAACAGGTAATACATTTTTACCATTTAATAATTGATGTATTTATTATTTGGCCCATAACATTTTTTTGTGAAGCGCATGCACTCAATACAGAAACCGACGAATGTCATGGTGTAATGATGGGGTATCTGCAGCATGAGATGCATTTTCCACAATAATTGGACAAAAGTCCACTCATCCTTTTTTTCCATCACCGGATGCAAGCTCCAAATCAGTTTCCTCCATTTCTCCAACAATCCTCTAAAAATCTACATTGGCTCCGACTCCAATCTCAAGTTTCAAGTTATCATTATTAAAGTAGCTAAATATTTGTATATTTGATTGACAATGAATAAAAAAAGGAAAACAGTCTGTGAAACTGTGATGAAGCATTTATTAATGAGAATGAAATGAAAATGAAAATACTGTAACAAATATTTACAATTGTGCACTCAACACGATAATAAAATAAGCAGTTAACACTACTATTTCTTCGATTAACATGTCTGCTTTAATATATCAGATAACAGAAAAGCAAAGTGAATGCATCTGGACTGTTGGAGACCAGTTGCATCTAAAATCAGTCAAATTTATGTGCAACTAGTTTGAGGTGGCTTGAGGATTCAGTGTATTATATTTTGTAGTGAATCTAGTCTTCAGCTTATGACCTAAGGCTTTGGCAGCTATGCTACATTCTTATCTGCCTGATATATTAATGCTATACTGCACAGTTCCTCTACAAATAGATTATAGCAAATAAAGGCACCCGTACGTAATATATAGTCAGCCCATTTTTATTTTGCTTCATCTTTTAGGTTGTATTCACTTGAAGTAAATAAATAGCTTTTGAGATACAGCTATCCATGTTTTAATTTAAAAAAAATTGTAGTAAAAGCAGACCTGGTGTTTAGCATTTCTTCTGTCAGTCTAGGGCCCGTATCCACAAAGCCTCTCGGAGTAGGAGTGCTGATCAGTTTAGCCTTTTAGAGAAAAATGAATAAGATTATATTGGATCAGGTTGGGGACCTGATCCGAGATCAGCAGTCCTACTCTGAAACGCTTTGTGGATTGAGGCCTAGGGTTTGTCAGTGTCCTACTATACAATGACGAGACCTGGGATGCATCCAATAGTCTAGTGGTTTCCACCCCTTGTCTCCTTCCCATAGAATAGGACAGTGCATATAAAAGGGAATAGGAGAGGAAGAGGAAGCCATGTAAGACTATTGAGATGCATCCCTGAAGTTCAGAATCTTCATTAATTCAGAGGTACTTCCTGAGCTCCGTGAAGAGAAGAAAGTGACTATGGGTGAATGTCTGAGGCTGCTCTAATATTGAAACAATCCTATACAGATTAGTGTCTTTTTCTTATTTTCTTGATTAGCTATTGCAAAAAAAACACAAAAAAGCCAATGGAGATGAGAGAAAACAACAAACCTTGAACGTGGCTCTTGCTGTCGAGGAACACCTCCTCCCAGCTGTAGTCGGCCAGGCAGATGGGCTGGTGGATCCAGTTCTGCAGTAGGAGCTGCTCCAGGGTTATCCTCGGTCGGGGGTCAGGCTGCAGCAGCCCAGACAGCACAGCATGCCGGTCTGGAGGAGCACAGGCCAGAGGTTAAGACACAACAGGACTGTTTATTAGCAGGATTGTGGAGAGGAAAACTGAACATTCGACCCCCAGAAAAGTGGGTCTGTGGGTCAATTTTAAAGATAAAATGCAGATGTTAAAATGTGTGTTCCTGAATTCCTGATTTAACAGGAAAAATCACATCTCTCATAACCTGAACTGACTAAAAGAAACAAATATATCCTAAGGTGTTACAGTATGAGATTTCTGACTGATGTCCTACCTAAGGAGACGGGGAAAGGGGGCTTGAGTTTGGCCTGCAGAGTCTCTTCCACATCACAGAAGAGGTTCTCACTGAACAGCAATGTGTAGAGCAGCACCCCCAGAGACCACATCTCCGGCTCTGGACCATTGTAGCTAAACAACATGCAGGGAGGAACATACAGGGAACTCAGTAGTAAAGTATGTTTACAGTATGTTTACAGTAAGTAAACATACAATGAACAACCATAAACATCCTTTTCATCTCATTTATCGCATATCCTAGTTTAGTTTCATAAAATAATGTTGCAGTAACAACTTTGTCCGAACAGAGGTCAGTGTTGTGTATACGATCCCCCTCAGATCGTGTTGGCCCTATGAGAAATGGCTGTGTGTGTGTGTATATGTACAGTTGAAGTCGGAGGTTTACATAGACTTAGGTTGGAGTCATTAAAACTTGTTTTTAAACTTCTCCACAAATTTCTTGTTAACCAACTATAGTTTTGGCAAGTCGGTTAGGACATCTATTTTGTGCATGACACAAGTCATTTTTCCAACAATTGTTTACAGACAGATTATTTCAGTTATAATTCACTGTATCACAATTCCAGTGGGTCAGAAGTTTACATGCACTAAGTTGACTGTGCCTTTAAACAGCTTGGAAAATTCCAGAAAATTACGTCAATGCTTTAGAAGCTTCTGATAGGCTAATTGACACCATTTGAGTGAAATGGAGGTCTACCTGTGGATGTATTTCAAGGCCTACCTTCAAACTCAGTGCCTCTTTGCTTGACATCATGGGAAAATCAAAAGAAATCAGCCAAGACCTCAGAAAAAAATTTGTAGACCTCCACAAGTCTGGTTCATCCTTGGGGGCAATTTCCAAATGCCTGAAGGTACCACGTTCATCTGTACAAACAATAGTATGCAAGTTTAAACACCATGGGACCACGCAGCCGTCATACCGCTCAGGAGGAGACGCGTTCTGTCTCCTAGAGATTAATGTACTTTGGTGCGAAAAGTGCAAATCAATCCCAGAACAACAGCAAAGGACCCTGTGAAGATGCTGGAGGAAACAGGTACAAAAGTATCAATATCCACAGTAAAACGAGTGCTATATCGACATAACCTGAAAGGGCGCTCCGCAAGGAAGAAGCCACTGCTCCAAAACCGCCATAAAAAAGCCAGACTACGGTTTGCAACTGCACATGGGGACAAAGATCATACTTTTTGGAGAAATGTCCTCTGGTCTGATGAAATAAAAATAGAACTGTTTGGCCATAATGACCATTGTTATGTTTGGAGGAAAAAGGGGGAGGTTTGCAAGCCGAAGAACACCATCCCAACCGTGAAGCACGGGGGTGGAAGCATCATGTTGTGGGTGTGCTTTGCTGCAGGAGGGACTGGTGCACTTCACAAAATAGATGGCATCATGAGGGAGGAAAATTACGTGGATAAAGTTTGACTTAAGTTAAACAATTTAAAGGCAATGCTACCAAATACTAATTGAGTGTATGTAAACTTCTCACCCACTGTGAATGTGATGAAAGAAATAAAGCTGAAATAAATCATTCTCTCTACTATTATTCTGACATTTCACATTCTTAAAATAAAGTGGTGATCCTAACTGACCTAATCCTAATTTTTACTAGGATTAAATGTCAGGAATTGTGAAAGAAAGAGAGATAAAGAGATGACATTTCACACAATACCCATCATTAGCACTTTTATTTTTCTGCCCATATTTCACAGTTTCCTTTCTACACTCAGGTGCCAAGAGATAAAGCACCCATTCTTCCTGAGATTGTCAACCAGAGAGAATGTCTCCCTCTCCTGTCCCGTACCTGTCTGAAGATGTAGCTGGCCAGTGGCTCGTCCACATGGGGCTATTTGTCTATGAACTCAAACAGGTCCAGGCCCTCTCCATGCTTTTCCATCACAATCTGGAAGTAACTCTCGTTCTCAAACACCTCCTAGAAACAGACAGATGTATAGAGATTAGATACAGAGGATGAACTGATAAACGAAGGGAAAAGAGACTTTTCGATCTGTGTTTTTAGTGTATAAGGTTTGTGTTATTTTGTGTCTGTAGATGTTGGTTACCACAGAACCAAATTTGAAATGAGGAGGAAAAAAACACACAAGGAGGATGAGAGAAAAGTTGTGATCCCCTCTAGTCCTTTAAAAGGTTGCCTCTTTACCTTGACAATGTTGTGGTGTTGTAGGCGGGTGAGTATGGCGATCTCCTGGCAGACACCTTCCTGATGAACTTCACCACCTGAGAAATTAGAGAAATTGATAATAAATGATTGTGGGACCTGGACTACTGTCCAGTCATGTGGTCAGGTACCACAAAGAGGAACTTAGGAAAATGACAATGGACCCAGACCATGACAGCACGGTTGGCCCTTACACGGAGAGCTAACATTAATAATATGCATGTCAATCTCTCCTGGCTCAGTGTAGAGGAGACATTGACTTCATCACCACTTGTATTTGTAAGAAGGATTGAAAATACTGAATGCACCCCGCTGTCTGTTTAAACTACTAGTACACAGCTCAGACACTAATGCATACCCCACAATAAATGGACTGTGAAGAGACCTCTGGTGGCAAGTCCAGAACAGACTATGGGAGGCACATAGTACTACATATCAAGTAACTTACGCAAGCAGTAAAATCATATTTTAAAAAAACTGAGGAACAGCGGAGACACACACACACAATAAAATGCGGGGGCCTGAGGGCACAAACTAAATATGTTGTAAAATGTAATGTAATTATTTTATATACATATGTACAGTAACAGTCAAAAGTTTGGACACACCTACTCATTCCCGTTTTTTTCTTTATTTTACTATTTTCTACATTGTAGAATAATAGTGAAGACATCAAAACTATGAAATAACACAAATGGAATAATGTAGTAACCAAAAAAAAGTGTTCAACAAATCAAAATATATGTTATATTTGAGATTCTTCAAATAGCAACCCTTTGCCTTGATGACAGCTTTGCACACTCTTGGCATTCTCTCAACCAGCTTTACCTGGAATTATTTTCCAACAGTCTTGAAGGACTTCCCACATATGCTGAGCACTTGCTTTGACTTATCTCCACGGTCCAACTCATCCCAAACCATCTCAATTGGGTTGAGGTCAGGTGATTGTGGCGGCCATGTCACGGCCGTTGAAAGGAGAGGACCAAGGTGCAGCGTGGTGAGCGTACATTTTCTTTATTTTAATAAAAATGACGCCAAACAAAACAATAAACAATACCAAAACAAACCATGAAGCTTAAGGCTATGTGCCATCAAACAAAGTCAACTTCAAACAAAACAGGTGGAAAAAAGGGCTACCTACGTATGGTTCTCAATCAGAGACAACGATAGCCAGCTGTCTCTGATTGAGAACCACACCCGGCCAAACACAAAGAAATAGAAAACATAGAAATAAAGAAACTAGAATGCCCACCCTAGTCACACCCTGGCCTAACCAAAATAGAGAATAAAAGCCTCTCTATGGCCAGGGCGTGACAGGCCAGGTCATCTGATGCAGCACTCCATCACTCTCCTTCTTGGTCAAATAGCCCTTACACAGCCTGGAGGTGTGTTTTGGGTCACTGTCCTGTTGAACAACAAATGATAGTACCACTAAGCAGAAACCAGATGGGATGGCGTATCGCTGCAGTTTGCTGTGGTAGCCATGCTAGTTAAGTGTGCCTTGAATTTTAAATGAATCACAGACAGTGTCACCAGAAAAGCACCATCACACCTTCCCCTCAATGCTTCACGGTGGGAACAACACATGTGGAGATCATCCGTTCACCTACTCTGCGTCTCAAAAAGGCACAGCGGTTGAAACCAAAAATCTGAAATTTGGACTCATCAGACCAAAGGACAGATGTCCACCGGTCTAATGTCCATTGCTCGTGTTTCTTGGCCCAAGCAAGTCTTTTCTTCTTAATGGTGTCCTTAAGTAGTGGTTTCTTTGCAGCAATTCGAACATGAAGGCCTGATTCATGCAGTCTCCTCTGAACAGTTGATGTTGATGTGTCTGTTACTTGAACTATGTGAAGCATTTATTTGGGCTGCATTTTCTGAGGCTGGTAACTCTAATGAACTTATCCTCTGCAGCAGAGGTAACTCTGGGTCTTCCTTTCCTATGGCGGTCCTCATGAGAGCCAGTTTCATCATAGCGCTTGATGGTTTCTGCGACTGCACTTGAAGAAACTTTGAAAGTTCTTGAAATGTTCCGCATTGACTGACCTTCATGTCTTAAAGTAATGATGGACTGTCATTTATCTTTGCTTATTTGAGCTGTTCTTGCCATAATATGGACTTGGTCTTTTACCAAATAGGGCTATCTTATGTATACTAACACAACGGATTGGCTCAAATGCATTAAGAAGGAAAGAAATTCCACAAATTAACTTTTAACAAGGCACACCTGTCAATTGAAATGCACTCCAGGTGACTACCTCATGAAGCAGGTTGAGAGAATGCCAAAAGTGTGCAAAGCTGTCATCAAGGCAAAGGGTGACTACTTTGAAGAATCTCAAATCTCAAATATATTTTGATTTGTTTTACACTTTACTACATGATTCCATATGTGTTATTTAATAGCTTTGATGTCTTCAATATTATTCTACAGTGTAGAAAATAGTAAAAATAAAGAAAAACCCTGAGATGAGTAGGTGTGTCTAAACTTTTGACTCGTACTGTATAGAAAACACTGTCTCCTCTGGACTGACATGATGTTACAGTACCCACAACATGTGTGAGTACTGTCCATCTTTAACTTTACTAGTAAAAGAGAAGCACATTGACAGTCTCACCTTCTGTCCGTCTGAGAGTCTGCAGGCCTGCCACACGAAGCCGAAGGCCTCTTTCCCCATGGAGTGGAGTGGCTGGTGTTCCTCTGAGAACTGGCCCTCGCATGCACGGGAGTGCTCCAGGTCCACCGTGGGGTGCAACGCCTCCCCGACCCCGCTGTGTCTGACCTCCATGGTCGCCTGAGTCAAAATACACAAATATATTATACATTTCAATAGTCTAAATAGGAATACTCTTATTTTTTGTGAGATTTTACGACAACATACAGATTTTACGACAACATACAGATGCACACAAACATACACAACATCACCCCTGCCCAGACCCACCTGCTCGCTCAACCTCGTCTCCAGCTACCGTATCACCCCCCGCCACATGGCCTCAAACTGCACAATTTTGTTTGTTTTTCTCCATCGCCCACGCACTTTCAACATTTAGATAATAAAGCACGCTATTCCTTTCCCTTATGTTAACGATGGAGGGTGGTTGATTTCCAGTTTAAGTATACGTTTTTTTTTCAAGATTGATGAGAAAAGTATTGTCCAACCCATTGGGTATCTCACTCATGCCTTGAAATATGCAGACAGATGGGTTAAAAGGAAATTTACATTGTAAAAGTTCTGACAGCTAACTTTCTAACTCCGCTTAGGTCTGTTATGGTGACCGTATTACCGCCAAACTGGCAGTCATGAGTCACGAAAGTGAATACTGGAACAATATTTCTAACATCAGAAAGTATTTTTGTTAAGATAGTAAAGTGATTTTAGGAGCCATAAGAGATAATTGTTTACTATAAACTTTGCATAGTAAGTAGCCACACCCAGACTGAGGTCAGAGAGCGTGTCAGCCTGACAGAACCGTCCGTGTCGACCAGAGTGCATAAAAGGATTTGTAAAGAAATTAATATTTAAACAAGGAAAAACAGGGAGTTGCAGCCCACGTCTAAAGTGGTTTGAACTCTGAATCTCATAGACCAGAACATCGCAAGGCTGCAGCTGCATGTTGAAAGTGGTTTGAACCCTGAATACCAACAAGAGGTGGAGAAGATAACTCCCCTCTCAGACAATCACTGGTACGGCTGATTATCTGTCCTAACTGAAGTATCTAGAAAAACGAATTTAAGTGGGACCATTCAACTACTCTTCTCAAATCACCATAGTACGCTACTCTAATGACCAAAAGGTGAACCATCGACATGGCAGGCTAGCCTATATTCAAATAAGCAACTCCAGGAGTGAACGAAACAAAGTGAAACGGGTGTCGGGTTCGTGTGCAAAGTATATGATTAATGTGAGAATAGTTTATAAAATGTATCAAAAATAAGTCTCTCTCCCCCTCTCTCTCTCTCCATATCATTGTGGAATATTGCCATATTCTTGTCAGTCCGCTAGGGACCTTTTCCTAATGTATTAAGTGTGTATGTTTATCCTGTGTTATTATTTAGTTAGCTAGTAAATAAATAATTAAACCAATTTGTGTGGTACTGAATTATAAGTATTGCTGTTTTTTTTTCAGATGCAGGAGATTACGACTGTTCAGAATTATGATTTGATAAGAGGTTATGGTTAATACGTTGACTGTTTTATGGATGTTATGGGTAAAGATGGTAACTCTTTAAACAACTGCTCTCGTTGTCACGTTCTGACCTTAGTTCCTTTGTTTTGTCTTTTGTTTTAGTATGGTCAGGGCGTGAGTTGGGTGGGTTGTCTATGTTAGTTTTTCTATGATTTTCTATTTCTGTGTTTGGCCTGATATGGTTCTCAATCAGAGGCAGCTGTCAATCGTTGTCCCTGATTGGGAACCATATTTAGGTAGTCTGTTTTCTGTTGGGTTTTGTGGGTGGTTATTTTCAGTCTTTGTGTGTCTGCACCAGACAGAACTGTTTCGGTTTTCACTTTGTTGTTTTGTATTTGAAGTGTTCAGTTTTGGATTTATTAAATAAGATGAACACTAACCACGCTGCGCTTTGGTCCTCTCCTTCCACCGACGACAACCGTAACACTCGTGGTGCCCCAAATTCCTAATGAGTTAATTGTTACCTGATTAATTTAATCAGGTAACAATTAAACATAGTTAGTTGATTTGATAAATATCAGTCATCAGATTAATGAAAGTAAAGTCACAACATGTTTATTTTGACCTGTCTAAAAGAAATAATGAATTTATTGTGAAGGTGTAGGCTATATTCATGGATTTATTAGACTTTTTAAAATGTAGATGTTCCATAGGTCTGCATCAGTGGATGTGTGGAAGCCAGGAGAAATTGGTTTATGTTAATTAACGGTCAATTACTGTGAGACCGAGATTTGCTTGACAATCACCGGCTGCCAAAATGTTGTGACCGCCACAGCCCTAACTCCGCCCATAACTTTTAGACTTTATATAATTCCCAGAAGGCATGAATTACTGAGTCATTGTTCGTTTTACAAATCACAGTGGTTAGAACAATATTGATTAGCGCTTGCATTGGGCTACACACCTCTGGTAAGAATTCCCCTGCCAAGAGTGCTCCAATTTGCTGAGTAGAGTGTTGGAGGCTATTTTGTAAATGACATTGCCAAAGTCAAGGACCGGTAGGATAGTCAGTTTTACGAGGGTATGTTTGGCAGCATGAGTGAAGGATGCTTTGTTGCAAAACAGAAAGCTGATTCTAAATTTAATTTTGGATTGGAGATGCTTAATGTGAGTCTGGAAGGAGAGTTTACAGTCTATTATATGTTTACTGGACGGGGGAAAGAAAAATATTTCAACTACCTGTTTATTAAATAAAATCTAGTTTTTTTCCAGATCAATCTGGAATTTCTATTGTCTGTATACTGACCTCTACCAGACTTAGTGCTGATGCGTCCTGTAGTGAAGCACTGTTGCTGTAGATGTCACTATAATGCAACATGGCATCCTGCTGGCCAGGCCTGCTCAGCCACACACCAAACACACATCTGCCCCCATGGAGCTCAGCCCTACGGATGTCACACTGCACCTCTGGAGGGAGGAGAAAAAACAAAAAAGCGGGTCGGACTCTACCAAGTACGGGTAAGGGGTGTGCAGGAGCTTGGCGGTATCATCTGAGG
The DNA here is from genome assembly GCF_045679555.1 of Salvelinus alpinus. Classification (NCBI taxonomy): domain Eukaryota; kingdom Metazoa; phylum Chordata; class Actinopteri; order Salmoniformes; family Salmonidae; genus Salvelinus; species Salvelinus alpinus. The sequence goes on from NC_092115.1 coordinate 44,710,084, forward strand.
TATAGGAGAACTCGTCATTATCAGCATGTGCCCCAACACACTAGGCAGCTCTATACTTCCACTCAGGTCCGGCCCTGCCATGGCCCGAGTCACCTAGTCCCCGTTGGTGTCCAGGTCCAGGTAGCAGATGGCTGAGTCCACAACCTGGGCTGACTGGGAGGCCCCATCCTCCGGACTGGACCCCCCATGACCCAAAACCTCCTTCTCACAGAACCCAGAGGAGGAGTGGCTGCCCAGGGAGATCACCTCGAAGCTGGAGTCCTGCAGGGCCCACAGGTCACACTGATGCTGTGGATCTTTGGCATGGTGTAAGAAGGGGCGGCAGGGCCCAGCTGTGCTACGCTCATCCATGGTTGGAGTGTCTTGGTAAGTAGCACAAAAAATACACAAACATTATAGTCCATTCTCAGAGGAAAATGTGAAGTGAATGTGAATTTACTACACGACTCTCAATGGACCTAATAACATTTAAAGATTTCTAAATCATATTTCTTGTCTGGCTAAAACACTGTAAAATGTACTTTTCATTAAGACCTGGTCCCACCCCTTTGATGAGCTGCTGTCCTGGGCTACGGGTTGGAGGGTTAGTGGGTGACAGGCAGAGTGTCTCAGCCCCCTGGGACACCGGACCACCTGGGCTGCCTCCTCCATCAGCTCTGTAGTGACGTTATCATCAGCCCTGTGGAGAGACACCTAGTTAGGTACCATCCCATATCAACCCCTCGCCCCTAGGCACAGTTAAGCTCAGTCCCATATTTTCACCTAGCCCCTACAGCTCTGCAGCGTCATCAGCCTTGTGGAGAGACCTAGATAGGCCCCTTCCAATATCAACCCTCTGACCCTACAGAAACACCGAGAAAGTTAGGCCTAGTCCCATATCCACCCCTAGCCCCTACAATTGATCTTCACTTAGATCTACAAAGATTGTATTAGACACGCAATTCGCCTACTTGAGGCCCCCATCACCTACTGATTTATCATTATATTTGATTTGGTATTTGATTAATATGTGGGAGGTGTCAGTGGGAGGTATCAGTGACATTTACTAGCCAAAGTGGAAATGAAAATCAGCATGAAAACCAAAGGGAGCATGACGCACCCACGCTATGTGGTTATTTCGGGACTGAACTAACTTGCCCACAGGTAACGAGGTGACTCACCTGACCATGGGTGTGGAGGTAACATCAGCAGGGCCCAGAGTGGAGGGAGTGCTGCCCTGCTGCTCCATTCTTGTACTGGTCCCAGTAAAGATCCTGCCCTTTCCAGTGGAGCTGTTTCTCCCCAGTCCTGCCTGCTATGCCATGGCCACGTCACCAGCCAGTAGAGAGGTGGGTTCTAGAAAAAAATAAGTAATTATTTGAATAACAAGCACAATCCCTATTGAATTGTTCTTTTGGCAGCCTTACTTTGATTACATAAAAGTACAAGTGATTTGGGGATTTGAGACACCATGAAGAAGAATCAGCGATGTGATCAGCACAACAATGAAATCAGGAAGAATGGTTTGGGGGGTAGGTTCTTTTCAGTATGCATGAAGGACGATCACACTTTGACTATGCAGAAAGGAAATGGATTTCATGAATAACACGAGCACGGGAAACATCAGAAAAGTTAGTGATGAGTGAGAGCCAAACTTTTCCCTGCTGAAGTTTGCCTCCCATTGCGAGTGTGTGACTGCGATGAGTGACCATTCTAGTTCCAGGGACAGGGTTAGGACGATGAGAGCATCTACAGGGGTCTGGAAGGAGTGAGATGGAGAGGAACAGACACTTACTGCTCCGTCTACTGGAGATGCAGGAAACAAGGAGTCTGACAAACACCCATAGCTGGCTGCCATCCAACAGTGTTTGTTTTCATGGAGTGGAAAGCGCCAATTGGATTACAGGATGCATCCCAGCCCAGGTGCTAATCTTGATGCTAAACCAATAGAGGTTCAGATGCCTTGTGTCCCTGGCACTACACACACATTGTTAATCTCTACAACAGTGAGTGTTCCTCACTCCTGGTTCTGGAGAGACAGTGTGTGCAGGCGTTTGTGCCAGCCCAGCACTAACGCAACTGGGACAATCAAAATCTTTCTTGATGAACAGTTGATTAGCTGAATCAGGTGTGTTAGTGCTAGGCTGGAATAAAAGCCTGTACACACTACAGCCCCCTAGGACAAAGAGAGAAAGAACACTGCTCTACGATGAAGAGAGAAAGTGAACTAGAAGAGTCAACCTTGTTGCTAGTAGAGGGGTTGGACGAGCCTGTGTGTAGAAACCCACCCCCTGGATGATGGGTAGAGGACTTGCACCATTCTCCGAGCCACAAGAACACTCATAGAAGGCAGGCATCAGGAAGGTGACATCCTGAAGGGACCAAAGACTGAGTGAGGACTATTCAATAGAGCTACATTAGACAGCCCACTACAGCATATAGACACAGCTACAGAAGAAAAGTACTCTGAAGTACTTTAGCTTATTGAATACAAAAGGTCCATACAATGAGTCTTGTTTCCATCAGCCATTACCTGAAAACACAATGAAGGGTGCAGAACTCATAACTATGATAAAGATGAAAATGTATATTGGAAAGAATTTAATTGAAAGCAAACCCCTGAACCTGAGTCTGTATGACATAAGAGGTGCAAATGAATACCTTTCCCTTTAGCTCAGCGTTGCCATAACCCAGGAGGCTGAGGGTGGAGGATGAGGAGACCACTGAGAGGGGCAAACACCCACACCATCCCAGAATACACCAGCCCCGAACCAGAGGAGAGGACACCACTGTCCTCTTTGACTCCTGAAGGATGGCACATAGACTTCAGAGAAAGAAATAATATTGATCTTACATTATGCATGGAATTATACATAAAACATCATGTAAAAAGAATAGAAAACGAGAATACCACTGTGTCCTACCAGAGGACAGTTCCTTTCCATGTGGCTGCTCACAGTGTTGTGAGGTCTCTGCTGCTCTGCAGACTGGGAAGGAGAGGAGGGGGAAACACTGCTGGTTCTTGAGTCCTCCAGAGGTGTCTTTGGGTTCTGAGCAGACCAACCCATCCCCATCCCTCAGCTGCTGGGGTATCCCACACACCACCGATCAGCGTGGCAGACGTGTTGTTGCCTACCCTTACCACCTGGTGGCAGCCCGTCAGGAAGTCCAGGATCCAGTTGCAGAGGGAGGTGTTTAGTCCCAGGGTCCTTAGCTTACTGATGAGTTTCTTGGGCACTATGGTGTTGAATGCTGAGCTGTAGTCAATGAACAGCATTCTCACATAGGTGTTCCTTTTGTCCAGGTGGGAAAGGGCAGTGTGGAGTGCGATTGAGATTGCGTCATCTGTGGATCTGTTGGGGCGGTATGTGAATTGGAGTGGGTCTAGGGTATCCGGGAGGATGCTGTTGATGTGAGCCATGACCAACCTTTCAGAGCACTGCATGGCTGCCGACGTGAGTGCAACAGGACGGTAATCATTTAGGCAGGTTACCTTCGCTTCCTTGGGCACAGGGACTATGGTGGTCTGCTTGAAACATGTAGGTATTACAGACTCAGTCAGGGAGAGGTTGAAAATGTCAGTGAAGACACTTGCCAAATGGTCCGCGCATGCTTTGAGTACACGCCCTGGTAATCCATCTGGCCCCGCGGCTTTGTGAATGTTGAACTGTTTAAAGGTCTTGCTCACATCGGCTACTGAGAGCGTTATCACAGTCATCCAGAACAGCTGGTGCTCTCGTGCATGCTTCAGAGTTGCTTGCCTCGAGGCGAGTATAAAAGGCATTTAGCTCGTCTGGTACAGTGCTTCCTCCTTTAAAAGTTGTGTCATACTGCGACACACCTTGAGGGCTGCTGCAGCATTCTGTGGCATGTTATCTATTTGTTAGCCATTTTTTCTGTTAATTCAAGTTGTTGCTAGTTTGACCACCAGAGGGAATCTTTGAGAAGCATTTGATAACCGGGAGGAAGGAGTAGACTGTCCTTGTAAATAAGAATCTGTTCTTAACTGATTCCATATGTGTTATTTCATAGTTGTGATGTCTTCACTGTTATTCTACAATGTAGAAAATAGTAAAAATATAGAAAATCCTGGAATGAGTAGGTGTGTCCAATCTTTTGACTGGTACTTGCTTAATTAATTAGATTAATATTATGGTGTTTCTATTCCATGAAAAACGAAAAACCCTCTGGTTAAATTCAGATCTTCTCGCTCTTGTAGTGCACACTGGACGTTCGGGCAGAGGAGTAGGGTTGATTTGAGCGTTCTGGCCTTATAACATTTACATTTACATTTAAGTCATTTAGCAGACGCTCTTATCCAGAGCGACTTACAAGTTGGTGCATTCACCATATGATATCCAGTTGAACAACCACTTTACAATAGTGCATCTAACTCTTTTAAGGGGGGGGGGGGGGGGGGGGGGTTAGAAGGATTACTTTATCCTATCCTAGGTATTCCTTGGATAGGATAAAGTAATCCTTAACGGCAGTCAAGCGCCCAAGCTAACATTGGCTAGCTTGCTAGCTACTTCCAGACACAAATCAGACCACTCTGACCATTTTACACACCCTAGCAGAGCTGGTTAGGCAGTTTTTGTGTTAACCAGAGCGTTGGTGACTGCAACTGTGCTGCTGGAAACAATTTAATTGCGCTTTTTTGCCTGACGTTTATTGACACCGGCCATATTCAACTGGTGTTGAGCGCTCGTAAATTCATTATTCTGCGCTCTGGTACATGAAATCGGATTAGATAGCCAGAGCGAATTTACGAAAGCACCCATTGAGAACGCACAACGACTATACCATTTACCTAAAATAAGAATGACGGGAATAACCAAGTCAATAAACATTGGGTAGTTAGACAGCCTATAGTTAATATACTGTCATGTTTGATGTAAAACTACTAACGTTAGGTAGATAGCTAACATACCGGTACGTACTGCTGTAATGATATACTATGTGGTTCGTAAGGACAGAATAGCTAACAAATTATCAGTCAACATAACGTGTAAGGTAACTTATTTGAGAAAAGATGCGCTCTATCCACTCTGCGGCTTGAGCATGCTTTTGGTGCACAGTCGATAGCGCGCTGGACATCGGGCAAGAAGGTTGATGGTTCGAAACCTGTTCCCTGCTTTTTTCATTTGAAGTCGTGCACAATTATCAGTTTATTGTTTGGTTTATATTGTCCATTAATTGTCAGTTAGAGACACAGTAGTGCATTGGGACCCAAAAGCATAATCAGTGCTCTAACTCTCTCCTTGGTCGTTAAGGCAAATCTGGTCTGTGATAGGACGGAGGTTTTCACACCAAGCTCGGCTATTAGACTATTCTTTAGTAAAGGTTGAGTAGTCTATTGTTCAGCTATTAGCCCCCCTCCCCAACTTGCAACAAATGGATGTATTTTTGTTGAGAGCAAAACTTTTTTTATTTTCAATCAAAATCATTTTTCATAAAGCAATTTATTTATTTTCAATCAAATTTTTCTGAAAGCAAAAATGAGGCTTCAAATAAAAACAATGTTTTTCAATCAAATATTTTGTAATAGAGCGCAAAACGTTATGCGTTTTATTCCCCAAAAATATTTAGGAAACAAAAATGTCGCTATCAACCCCCCTCCATTTTGGCCATTTTTTGAATGCCAGTTTGGCTACAACCAATACTGTTCAGCCTTTCTTTCCGACACAAAGGAAGTCATAGCGGACACCTACGAAGGACTGTGTGATGATAGCATCTCAGGTAAGCGGCACTGGGTGTTCTTCCGTCCAACTGACATAGATACATAAATAAAGTAATATGATAAATCATGCAATTATGATTCTAAAGCTAACCAAAAACATTTAGCTACTAACGCCTGTTCTTGCCATTTTCAGTTGAATTTATCTTACTTTCTTTCATGACAACTCATAAGCAGGCCATGTCCTATTTGTTTCAGAGTCGATATACAGTGTCTTGCGAAAGTCTTCACCCCTTTGGCATTTTTCTTATTTTGTTGACTTGCAACCTGGAATTAAAATAGATTTTTGGGAGATTGTATCATTTGATTTACACAACATGCCTACCACTTTGAAGATGCAAAATATGTTTTATTGTGAAACAAAGAAGAAGTAAGACAAAAAAACTGAAAACTGGAGCGTGCATAACTATTCACCCCCGAAAGTCAATACTTTGCAGAGCCACCTTTTGCAGCAGTTACAGCTGCAAGTCTCTTGGGGTATGTCTATATAAGCTTGGCACATCTAGCTACTGGGATTTTTGCCCATTATTCAAGGACAAACTGCTCCAGCTCCTTCAAGTTGGATGGGTTCTGCTGGTGTACAGCAATCTTTAAGTCATACCATAGATTCTCAATTGGATTGAGGTCTGGGCTTTGACTAGGCCATTCCAAGACATTTAAATGTTTCCCCTTAAACCACTCAAGTGCTGCTTTAGCATTATGCTTAGGGTCATTGTCCTGCTGGAAGGTGAACCTCTGCCCCTGTCTCAAATCTCTGGAAGACTGAAACAGGTTTCCCTCATGAATTTCCCTGTATTTAGCACCATCCATCATTCCTTCAATTCTGACCAGTTTCCCAGTCCCTGCCAATGAAAAACATCGCCACAGCATGATGCTGCCACCACCATGCTTCACTTTGGAGATGTTATTCTTGGGGTGATGAGAAGTTTTGGGTTTGCGGCAGACATAGCATTTTCCTTGATGGCCAAAAAGCAAAACATTTTTCTTATCTGACCAGAGTACCTTCTTCCATATGTTTGGGGAGTCTCCCACATGCCTTTTGGTGAACACCAAATGTGTTTGCTTATTTTTTTCTTTAAGCAATGGCTTTTTTTCTGAACACTCTTCTGTAAAGCCTAGCTCTGTGTATGGCTTAAAGTGATCCTATGGACAGATACTCCAATCTTCGCTGTGGAGGTTTGCAGCTCCTTCAGGGTTATCTTTGGTCTCTTTGTTGCCTCTCTGATTAATGCCCTCCTTGCCTGGTCCGTGAGTTTTGGTGGGCGGCCGTCTCTTGGCAGGTTTGTTGTGGTGCCGTATTCTTTCCATTTTTTAATAATGGATTTAATGGTGCTCCGTTCAAAGTTTACGATATTATTTTATAACCCAATCCTGATCTGTACTTCTCCACAACTTTGTCCCTGACCTGGTTGGAGAGCTCCTTGGTCTTCATGGTGTCGCTTGCTTGGTGCTGCCCCTTGCTTAGTGGTGTTGCAGACTCTGGGGCCTTTCAGAACAGGTGTATATATACTGAGATCATGTGACAGATCATGGGACACTTAAATAAAGTCCACATTTGTGCAATCAAACTAATTATGTGACTTCTGAAGGTAATTGGTTGCACCAGATCTTATTTAGGGGCTTCATAGCGAAGGGGGTGAATACATATGCACGCACCAATCCATTTAAATTCCAGGTTGTAATGCAACAAAATAGGAGAAACGCCAAGGGGAATGAATACTTTTACAAGGCACTGTATAATCATATTTCATGACAGTTTAACGGTTGTCTTTTTTACAGAAGGAAGACAGAACTGTCAGGGAATGCTATTCTGATATGTCAGGTGAAGAGATGGACCAGAAAGTCAGGGCCATTAAAGCAAGGATGCCCCATGCGGGCTTTAGAATGGTCAAAGGATGTCAGAGAGCAATGAGCCATCGTGGACAATGGCGAAGAGTTAGGTAGTCTTTGCAGCGTGTAGATGGTACAGGTATCATTGCCAGAATGATCCAGCTTCTTTGCATTGCCTGGCAAAAATTCTCAGTTCCTGCTCCCCTGCCTCTCATCCACATTGATACAAATCATCAATTGATAAGGTACTAAGATGTATAATGTCTCCATCAAATCTAAGGAATTATTTAAACTTTTTTATTGTTACTAATTCGTAGACAAATGTTCAATGATGTATGAAATTGTATTGTTCTTCATCAACTGGTAATACATTAATAATGAAGCAGGTTAACGGGCTAAACATTTCACTTTTAATTCCAATGCTTTTTTTCAATATACAACATTGTCATCTTTGGCGGTATAGATGGATTTTCAAGGAAGGTAAGTATATCATTTTGTATGCATATTGCATATTTCCCATCACCTAATGAACAACCACAATACCAGTCTGGTGTTAAGCTTTCTGTGCTGTATTGACGTATCCTGAAAATGACATCTGCTGCTTTAGATTGAACGGTCATATCTCAGTTATTTTCAGATCTACAAAAAATAAGCTATTTTCTTTACTTTCAGAGTGCGAGCTGATCAAGGGGTCGAAAATGTAGATATTCCCAGATGTATGTTCACTGTTCAAGGAACAGGCCGTGGAAGCTTTATTGCTGGCAAAAGTGTCCATAACCAGAGGTAATTAAACTGTTCTGTGTTATTTTTCTCCCTTCCTCTCTGCCTGTCTTGCTGTACATGGAACCTGTCTCACATGCATTAATTCAAAAAACTTAATGTCAGCTGCTAATTTTAAGATTTACACCACATAAACACTCAGCCATTTTCACTGGACTATCAAGCCCCTGTTGCTGCCAAATGTATCACCACTAATACATATTTGTTTCTTTTGAGCATTCCAGATTCAGCAGGTGGAGGACCTGCTTTATCAGGAGGATAATCTGAAATCTGGAAACACTGACAATGGGGTCATTGTTCTTGACATCCCATGCCCCCTGTCTACTGAGAATCTTTCTGTGCTGCAACGTCAAGTGAACCCTACCACTGACTCCTCATCTTTTGGTCAGGACATATACATGCATGCTCTGCGATTAGTTATGAGTCTCCAGCCTTTTTAGGTGCAGTCCTGACACACTATGTAGGATATTGTTTCAGCCCCAATGACACTCTTGATAATGGCAAACATTTGTATTTTTTGGAGGAGGGTGAAAGGATACCAGGCCCAGCTGTCAAAGTGAGAGAGTAGGCTATTCTGGATAAAGCAGGTTTTTGCCTTAGCACTACTCAGCTGATTCAAATGATCAAGTCATCATCAAGCTTCAAGTGGTATTTATGTATTCATGACGCTATCCTTGATATGATCCTGCTATTGTCACATGCTACACATGCACATGTATCTATCTATCCAATGTTATCATGATTTGTTATAAGGGATATTATACCTATATTATACAGGAAGTATTATTAACGAGATGCTTTACATTGAAATACAGATAGAGATGTAGTAGTGCCAGAGTTAATGATCCAAGGTCAGGTTTGCATTTCACCTCCTGATGATTATGATGACTGACCGTGTTAGAATAAAAATTTAAAAAAACATAATCATGCTCTCTCTCTATCCATATGTCTCTCATCTGCAGGTACTGTATGTTTTGATGTGAGAGAGGAAGCCAGTCCCGTCATCGCCACCTCACCCGCTCTTAAGATAACCTTCGGGCCGACTGGGAGCCCAAGGCTGGTTAGGAGACACCGCAAGAGACACTATGTAATCGTGATGAAGTGAGAGAATATTAGGGTAGCACTGTAATTCATGAATCATATGCTGTCTTCCCTGCTCCTCTGTTTTACCTCTTTCCTTTTCTGTCTTCTACACCTCTCTCCCCACCTCCTATTTCTTCCTATTTTTTATAATGCACACCATATGTGCATTGAAGTACAGACTGAACTTGTATTTATAATGGAATATTACAATTATACTATTTATAATGCATGTATTATGTATTTATAACACCTGGATAATGAACTTTCAATAAAGCGTTAAACATGCTCCACTGGTTGAAATTAAGTATCTCATTGGATTACTACACCTATGCTGTGTCCTCAGATTAATGCACATGAAGGGAGTTAGATATGCATAGGTGTATTTCTGTATATATGAATTACAAATCAGCCTTTACTTAAATCATGTTTATAGTCTTTTGCATAGTTACAATGTGTAATCATTGATGTCCCAGGAGCAGGAGTGGTAAACACTGTTGAAGTGTATAATTGTAATACATACATGCAGACACAGAATAATTTAAAGAACAGCTGCTCATTCTGTTCCCCAGTTCCGGAGGTCTAGGTCAACGGCTTTCTAGGATTCGCTGAGCAGGGATTTTCCTCATTGGCGCCAGACCGACCCGCACCGCGCCCCTGTGGTTGTCCCCGAGGCCGGTGTCATCCCGCTGCTGGTGCAGCGTATCGGGGGGGGGGGGGGGCTTTCTAGGCTTCTCTGAATGAGATTTATTATCATCAACTCCGGACTGTCTTTTCTGATTACACACACCTGGTTCCCATTTCCCCTGATTAGTATGTTATATATTTGCCATCTGTTCCCTCTGTATTTGTCGGTTATTGTTCCCATGTCTGTTGGTGGTGTGAGTACCTATGCATTGGTGCAGCTGTTATGCTGAGTGCTTTATATATTGCGTATTACGGGTATCGTGCCGTGTCATTCAACGAGGTTTACCCTCACTCTTTTTTTGGGGTACAGCCCAGTGTTTTGTATACATGTTTGTTATGGGTGTATTAAAAATCCCTATTTTGTATTCCTGCGCCGGTCTCCAAATCCTTTATACCAGCGTGACAGTTTGATACACCTGGTATTGGATATGACTGAAAATAATGTCTGACAGAGATTCATACCTTTTATATATTTATTTGCACCTTTATTTGCCAAGGAAGACTATATGATCAGTGAATATATTCAATGTACAGACTGCAATGTGGGGATCTCATGCATGGTAATAACTACAGTACATTGTGACGGCCCTGAAATTTTCTGAACCGTCTCAGTGCTTTTCCTTCCAATAGGGCGCTTCCCCTTTAATTCCCAATTAAATAGCCAGCATCAGCTGCGCAAAAGTGGGGTTGTGATTGAGACATGAATGAGGATGTGTTCAATCCTCAGTTCCTGAAGCTTCGCTATTCCGTTTGTTTTGTAGCCTAATAGCTAGTTTACCCAGGATCGGATCCACTCTTTGCGTCTGTGGACTACACCTCTCTGTTGTTCTTCGTGGCCTTTTCTCCGCTCCACAACCTTTTTGTACACGGTATTTCATTTGTTTTGGGTTGATGTATACTGTGATTTATGTAGTTAGTTGTGCGGACGTATTAGTCTTTGATACGCTTTATAGATGTGTTGTAAAATAAGTGGTATTTTGATTGTATGATTAATACTGGGTTTACACTACGGACCAACGTTGCGTGACTAAGGTCACTTGAATCCCTGAACTTCTTTACCGGGCTGGACTCTTTTTAGGCCCGAGGTACAGGACATTTCTGGAGGAACCAGAGCTCATTATTTGTTATATTGTTATGTGTGTGTGTGATCATTTGTTGTTAATACAACCCACACAAAAGAATACACTTGTTTTTCAAGTTCTTTCCAATGTTTTAAGGGTTTATGAAAAGTGTATTTCCAACCTGACTTTTACATAAGTCCTTTGTATTGGTGTAGACTTGACGGACCAGATGGGACTCATTCCCTCCCAAACCAAAAGGAGAAACCAAAGTGGTAGGCACAACCTACCTGGCACCCCTATAAATAACCTCAAGTCAAAACCGTTACATAAAAAATGGCACCCCAGATGGGACCTCAACATTGAGAACTAACCAAAGCAAATCTTTTGTGTGGAATTAAAATAATGGATTCACCCCAAGAAAATGTGCACATCCATATTCTACCTGTCAATGGGAATACACAGGGCCATTCTGACCACCGACAATACAATTCATAATGTGAATGGAAATAATGGAGTTGATTTGGGCCAGAGCCCTGGGAATCTGAATGCTCGGTCTGGACCACAGGCCACAGGAGGTCTAACCAGTTATTCACTTATTGACATGGATCTGTGTGAAAGTACTGAGCTAGCCCTCCCTCTGACGCCCAACCTTCCTTCATTGTCTGGTTTATCTCCAGAGGTTGTAGTCTTACAACTTCAAGGTGACATCCTTGATATTCGTTGGACTCAACAACATCTCCAAACTCTAATCCACCATAAATTAAAATGTCTGAGTGACGAGCAACAACAGAGTGCCATGGAATTCAGAAACTCACTGAGCACTCTAACCCACACTTTGACAGAGCTCAGTGAGAGTGGAAGACGGGAAATGACTGGTGCCATGGACAGGCAGTTTGACTACCAATGAAACCAACTCACTGCCACTCCAGGACCTGCATCCATGGCACAATAAAGTTATTATATTCTACTCAAGCCATAGGCTTCATTAATGCCATTCAGACTTGAAGTCGATAAAACAACTTTGATAGCTGAGGTTCATAGATAGGTTCTGAACTAATATTCATACCAAAAGTTTTAGGGTCCATACACAGATCGGCTACATACTGTAGCTAGCTACACATCCATAGGCATACAGTTATTTTTATCCTCCAGTACACATTAAGCAAATAGTTTGCTCGCTATGTTACTTTAGCTGTATTGCATGGCAAATATAAGCAAAGCAAGCTAACACAAATGTACATTCAATTTGCAGTAAATGCTTTAGCTAGCTAGATTCTTTACGTCCGCTGTTTCACAAGATGACAGCCTGGTTTGCAGGTTTTCTCAGCAGTCCCTAAAACATTAAACAACACAAATTACAAATTCATTCTCATATCATAACACTAGCTAGCTAGCCGGCTAATGTTAGCTAGTCAGCTAACTTTCTTAATAGCGATTTTTGTAAATTAACTTAATGACAGAAAAATATGCACAAACGTTTGTCTCTACATTAACTAACATATTCCTCTCAATTGTAAATGTTTTGCTTGACTCGTTATGACGTTACAACTACTTACATTTGCTTCCACCGTAATGTTTTGTCAGCCATCTTTGCTGAAGAAAGTCACCAGGGACGGGTTCGTCAAATTCATAATTGAAACCACTCAATATGATTGGTCATATAAAAACCTTGGGACCCAAATGCATAATGAGTGCTCTAACTCCCCCTTGCGGTGGTCTGGAGAAATGAAGCCGTGACCCTGGGTACCTCTAAAAAAACTGATTTAAGTTTGCCTGCATTAAAGTCCCTGGCCACTAGGAGCGCCGCTTCTGGAGGAGCATTTTCTTGTTTGCTTATGGCCTTATAGAGTTGGTTGAGTGTGGTCTTAGTGCCAGCATCGGTCTGTGGTGGTAAATAGACGGCTACGAATAATTTAGATGAGAACTAGATAGTGTGGTCTACGGCTTATCATAAGGTACTCTACCTCAGGCAAGCAATACCTCAAGACTTCTTTAATATTAGCATTTTAGTGTTGTATTTTGGAACAGGCTTGAAAAGCTAAGTAGCCAATAGGCAGAGGGTAGCAAACTTTGTCTGATTCTCTGTAATAATGGCATGGGAATAATAATGCATTTTGTTTTGTAAAGTGGTTTCTTGCATCAAACAACAACATTTTCAGTCACCTCCTTGTCTGAAGAACAACTGGATGAACAGGTTAATGTCAAGCCCTGCATGCTTTTTTCAAAAGTCTCATGGACTGTAGGTCTACATTGAACATGTAGGCTGCTACTGTAGGCTGAATCATAGAACCGCTATTTCCATTTTTATAAAAATTATGTGATGCATTTTCTCCATTATTTTTTTTAATGGTAGGCCACTACTGTAGGCCTACATTATGATCAAATAGCCACAGTATTAGAGGGAACATTGCTCCTCAGCACAAATTTCTGCAGGCCCACCAACCAATGAATTTATGTTATGCCCCTGGAATAGAGCACACACAATCTCCTATACTATTCCATTCGGATTAATATTTGAGTTTCATTCCAAATCGCAATACACACCAATTTTTCATATTTATGTTTTTTCATCTGAAATTATTTCTTATGTGTGTGTAAAATATGTAATGTTCGTATCCTGTATATTTGAATTTGATATGTGGTTGTCTCACCTAGCTATCTTAATATGAATGCACTAACTAAGTCACTCTGGATAAAAGCATCTGCTAAATGACTAAATTGTCAAATGTAACTATTTTACATATAGAACTCATAACTGTATAAATAAATAAAAATGTATATAAATAAATATTGATGTCACAAATGTATTATTTGTACAGTTCTTTATTAAAAGTATGTATAGTGTTTAAGTAGTTATGTTTCACATTTGACTGTAAAACCAAGCAGTACTACCCATCTGACAGCGAGGTGGATATATAGCGTTTTGAACCATATGGAAACTATCAAGTGTTAGATTTCAAGCAAATACATGTCTGTCATTGAACAACCCCATTTCATGACTAGATGGTGAAACATTCTCTCTACAAGTTCTTTAAACAGTAAAAGCTAATTTACCAACATTTCGGGAAAAATTAAATATATCGTTTTGGAATAAAACTCTTGATTTGATCTATACAATACATTACTATGTGAACATTTTGCAAATGGACAAGCTAGTTGGCTCGCTCGCTAACAGCTGTGTTAACTTTTCCTTGCTGGCTTGCTTGAGCAGGTTGGTTGCTAAGGTCAGAAGAGCTGCCATAAATTCAGATGAATCTTAAATAAGGTCGCACCCGACACGGTATCGTGTTTAGTGACACAAGTTCATGGGTAGTTGAATGCTAAATATAATCAAAGAAAGAGATTCAACTTCGCTTTGTTATTTGTAGCTAACGTTATGTGGTATCCCAGGAGGTCTACCCCAGGGGGTGGTAATAGAGGGGAGGTACGTGATGCGACGTTGGCTCCCTCTGCTGGGAGTACACGAGCTGGACACCCCGACACGGATAGCTCCAAGTGGAGGTAATTAGGGATAGTGCCAACCAGCCGTGGAGGCCACATAAAAGGAGCACTGTGGCACATCACGAGAGAGAACTGGGAGAGACTGACACAGAGCCAAAGCGGAGAAGAAGTACCGAGCCAAACCTAAGTGATTGTCTTTGTTATATTTATTTTATGTCCTAGTAAAGTTGTGTTTGCGGACTAAAACCTCCCTGTCTCTGTGTTAGTCTCTGCATGCTCAACCCAACACCTCACAGTTTACCACAGTTAGATGGTCAAGAAAAGTTTGCATTATAGCTAGCGGCTAAGTGGTTCTCCTAAACCTGCTACGAAAAGTCAATTTTGACAAAAGCTGTATCCCTTCTAGACAAAACCGGCTTTGGCAGAGGTACCAAACACTGCATTAGTGAAAAGGTGATGAATCAGTGCATTGTGTGCATCAGAGCAAAAGTTTATATTCCTTTGAAATCAATAAAAGGTTTAATGTTGTTCAAATAGAACATCGAAACAATTTAGATATCTTATTGACTTCTGCGTGCTGGTGGAAAAAGCTACATAATGAAATTGGTAGCCTACATCCTTAACTTTAGAGGAACCTTTTCCCAATAAAGTAATCAATTCTACTCTGACCATTACTTTCACAAATATGAATCATGTTCCTTAGTCCTGGAAACTTGTCTTTTACTTGTTTTTTTTACTACATATTTACAGTGCTGCTTGATATGAGGCGCTTTCTGAACAGAAAATACCATTGTTCACACTGGATATTTATTAATATATGTACAAATTAACAACAACAATAACAAATACAGTCTTCACTCAAAACTCAACCACTAACATAATCTCATTATACAATTTTACAGACATTGTATTCAGTTTTAGCCCTGCTGCAATGATAAAGGGCACAGCTAATAACTTGGATAAAATGAAAATGCTTCTCGTGGTTTGGCGGGTCATGTTTCAGAGGACTCGAGCCTTCGCCTCCCAAGCAGGTTGGGGAGTTGCAGCGATTTTACAAGATCGAAATTATGGACAAAAATGGGGTAATTTAAAAAAAATATATATTAATATACATGTTTTAATGTTTCTGTACGTGCTTTGTGGGTAATGCTGTTTACACAATGATAGAACTACGTACATGAGTTCAATATCTGTCAGCAGAAGAGACGATCCAGAGAAATGGGAAGATCCTATGAAAATAGTATTCCAATAGTGTGTTCTGCTGTCCAGCATTGAACAATTTAAATGAGTTAACAGTCATTACAAATGTTTTGAATTTGAAATATTCAACCCAACACACACACCTCTGTTGGTATTTTAGCATCATGATGCAAAAAAAACGAAAGATCTCATCATGTACCAAGGAGTTCATTATCACAACAACAATGCAGGGCTAGGTAAGCACTCAGGTCGTAGGGTAGGAAGGGCTCAGCCATAACTGACCATCACGGACAGTAGAGATCATTCGTACATGCCACTGTCAATCACTCTGAAGACAGGAACACAGTCCTCTGTCCAATAGTTTTTCCTCAAAATGTCCTACTGTAGTCTACAGAGGTCAGCAGGATGGATAGAGAGAGGGTTCACTTTGGCTTCTACAGAATGCAGGACAGCTGGGTGTACCCAGAGCCATGTACAGTGGCAAGACAAAGTATGTGAACCCTTTGGAATTACCTGGATTTCTGTATAAATTGGTCAGCAAATTTGTCACAACAATAGACAAACATAGTGTGCTTAAACTAATAACACACAAATTATTGTAATTTTCGTGTCTATATTGAATACATCATTTAAACATTCACAGTGTAGGTTGGAAAAAGTATGTGAACCCCTAGGCTAATGACTTCTCCAAAAGCTAATTGGAGTCAGGAGTCAGCTAACCTGGAGTATAATCAATGAGACGAGATTGGGGATGTTGATTAGAGCTGCCTTACCCAATAAAAAACACTCACAAAATGTGGGTTTGCTATTCACAAGAAGCATTGCCTGAGGTGAACCATGCAAAAGAGATCTCAGAAGACCTAAGATTAAGCTGGAAAGGGTAACAAAAGTATTTCTAAAAGCCTTGATGTTCATCAGTCCATGGTAAGACAAATTGTCTATAAATGGAGAAAGTTAATCACTGTTGCTACTCCCTAGGAGATGCCGTCCTGCAAAGATGACTGCAAGAGCACAGCGCAGAATGCTCAATGAGGTTAAGAAGAATCCTAGACTGTCAGCTAAAGACTTACAGAAATCTCTGGAACATGCTAACATTTCTGTTGACGAGTTTACGATACGTAAAATACTAAACAAGAATGGTGTTCATGGGAGGACACCACGGAAGAAGCCACTGCTGTCCAAAAAAACATTGCTGCACGTCTGAAGTTTGCAAAGGTGCACCTGGCTGTTTCATAGTGCTACTGGCAAAATATTCTGTGAACAGATTAAACTACAGTTGAGTTGTTTGGAAGGAACACACAACACTATGTGTGGAGAAAAAAAGGCACAGCACACCAACATCAAAACCTCATTCCTACTGTAAAGTATGGTGGAGGGAGCATCATGGTTTGGGGCTGCTTTGCTGCCTCAGGGCCTGGACAGCTTGCTATCATCGACAGAAAAGTGAATTCCCAAGTTTATCAAGACATTTTGCGGGAGAATGTTAGGCTATCTGTCTGCAATTGAAGCTCGACAGAAGTTGGGTGATGCGACAGGACAATAACCCAAAACACAGAAGTAAATCCCCGCTCCTCCGCTCTCTCCACTGGCTTCCAGTTGAAGCTCGCATCCGCTACAAGACCATGGTGCTTGCCTACGGAGCTGTGAGGGGAACGGCACCTCCGTACCTTCAGGCTCTGATCAGGCCCTACACCCAAACAAGGGCACTGCGTTCATCCACCTCTGGCCTGCTCGCCTCCCTACCTCTGAGGAAGTACAGTTCCCGCTCAGCCCAGTCAAAACTGTTCGCTGCTCTGGCACCCCAATGGTGGAACAAACTCCCTCACGACGCCAGGTCAGCGGAGTCAATCACCACCTTCCGGAGACACCTGAAACCCCACCTCTTTAAGGAATACCTAGGATAGGATAAAGTAATCCTTCTAACCCCCCCCCCCCTTAAAAGAGTTAGATGCACTATTGTAAAGTGGTTGTTCCACTGGATATCATAAGGTGAATGCACCAATTTGTAAGTCGCTCTGGATAAGAGCGTCTGCTAAATGACTTAAATGTAAATGTAAATCAACAACAGAATGGCTTCAACAGAAGAAAATACGCCTTCTAGAGTGGCCCAGTCAGAGTCCTGACTTCAACCCCATTGAGATGCTGTGGCATGACCTCGAGAGCAGTTCACACCAGACACTGAAACAGTTTTGTAAAGAGGAATAGTCCATAATTCCTCCTGACCGTTGTGCAGCTCTGATCCGCAACTACAGAAAACGTTTGGTTGAGGTTATTGCTGCCAAAGGAGGGTCAACCAGTTATTACATCCAAGGATTCACATACTTTTCCCACCCTGCACTGTGAATGTTTACACAGTTTGTTCAATAAAGATATGAAAAAGTATTATTGTTTGTGTGTTATTAGTTTAAGTAAACAGTGTTTGTCTATTGTTGTGACCTAAATGAAGCTCAGATCAAATTTTATGACGAATTTATGCAGAAATACAGGTCATTCCAAAGTGTTCACATACTTTTTCTTGCCACTGTATATAGAGAGTTAGGACACTTTTTTGAATATTGTTCTAACTCTAGACATTTAGTTAATTTAAATATTCCCCATGCAATGTTAATGAGGTGCTAACATGGCTGCCATAGAATATTGACATTTATACAATGGGTGGGTCTAATCCTGAATGCTGATTGGTTAAAACCGCATTCCAGCCAGTGTCTATTCCACAAGTTACCACCAGCTAAATCAATGATGTTAAAATGCCTATTTACTCTGTTCCATCTGACTACGCAATCCACTGTCTCATCAGCCCAGCCAGGCACTTTATAAACTTGATCTCCACTATAATAAGCATCTAGACATTTTCTCACATTTCTTTTAGACTAACATTTAGTTTTCAATGGCGTAGATTTATATAAACCTTGCAGTTTATCTCTCCAACATTTGCAACATCGTTTCAATATTCAAATTCGATCTCTAGCTGTCCCATAGTAATGAATGTGTCGGGAGTTGGGACGAGACAGACAGCGTTTCTTACATGCTGACCACACTGCTCTCGCGTGTGCATCTGTGTGTGCCATCGCACGCATGTTCATTTTGTCCATATCAAAACGAACTCTGAACCAAATATATTCATTTGGGGACAGGTCAAAAAGCATTAAACATTTATGGTAATTTAGCTAGTTAGCTTGCTGTTGCTAGTCCTGGGATATACACATTGGGTTGTTGTTATACCTGAAATGAACAAGGTCCTCTACTCCGACAATTAATCCACAGATCAAAGAGTAAACTGAGTTAGTTTCTAGTAATCTCTCCTCCTTCAGTCTTCTTCTTTGGAATTTGGCGGTTGACCACCAACTTTAAGGTGCATTACCAGCACCAACTGGACTGGAGTGTGGACCTCAGTTCATCTTTCAGTCACTCACGTGTGTATACGCTCCTAAAAACCAATGAGGAGATGGGAAAGGCGGGACTTACAGCATGTCAAGCATCACAAATAGAGCCAAGTTCTATTTTAGCACCTGGCTACGCAGACGCTCGTTGATGCGCGCGAGCAGTGTGGATGCAATGACTGAATAACATGTATGTGCACATTTATTTTGCAAAGCTCGCACACGCTACGCGGGCGGTGTGGTCAGCATGTCAGCCAGTCGAAATCATGAATCAGCTGGCATAATTTTTATGTATATATACAAAGAAATGTCAATTGAAAAAAGGTCAAACGAAACGAAGTGTAGCTAATTTGCAGTCTTTCCAGCTTCAGTTTGAAGTGATTGTGTTAGCTGTGTTGTTGGCTAGCTCCTCTGAACAACATTTTCCTGACGAGTGAGCACAATTTCTATGCCAGGCAAAATCGTGCCTCATTTGCTCCTTGTTATGGATGTTTCCAATTAAATGTCTCTAGAAAACAGCTTAAACAAATGCAAATGCAGCTACTTTGCTGTTATTCTGTCTGCACTTTTTGATGTGACTGTAAGTTAGCCGTAGTTGGCTACCTAGCAAGCAAGGGATAAGAATGTTGCCAGCCAGTATGGCAATGGAACATTTAGAACGAACAACTGGGTCACATCCATAGATACAGAACAAAAAGACTGAACGACTGGGTTGCATCTCTGGCAACCGAACCGATAGAATGAACGACCAGCCGGCTTGGGTAGCAACCCTAGATTTGTGTCGGAACTATATCTTGTGGAAGAATGAAATAGTATTAAATAATTCATCAAAATATATATTTTTATGAAAATATGTCAATCATTACTGGAATATGTGATAATAGTGATAGTGATTATGTCCTTGCAGCCGGTGTTTGGAGGATATATTGGCACGCGTTGTCACTTAAGTCATGTACAGTGCCTAGTGAAAACCTACGCACCGCTTGTACAGTCTTCAAATTTTGCTGCCTTGAATTTAAATCTGAAACGGGATTAAATAGGATTTTTGTTTTCCTGCTGATCTAGACAATCTACACACATTTTCAAAGTGAAAGGAGATGCATAGAAAATGTCTAAACGGATTCAAAAATAAGAAGCAAAGATATCTTGATTGCATAGCTCTTGGTGGATGCACTATTTGCAGCAGTTACTGCTATGACTCATTTTAAATAAGATTCCACCAACTTTGTACAAGTTTTAGGGCAACATATATACATTGTGTTTGTCAAAATTGCTCAAGCTCAGTCAATTTGGTTGGGAATTATTGATGTATTAGCAATATTCAAATCTTGTCTCTGATCTTATTAAAGCAGATGTAGGCCAAGTCAGGACTGAGACTGGACCACTAAGGAACACTAAACATCTATTCGAAAGCCATTCTGGAGTGTTTTTGGCCTTAAAATTCATATAAATTTCCTTCTGAAAAATACAATTATATCCTAGTGTTAGGTCTTCAGAGGAATGAGGCATGTTTTCTTGTAAAATTGTAGATTTGCTTTGCTCCACATACTCCCCAGATATTGCCGGTGACATGCATACCCATAACATGATACTGCCACTACAATACTTGAAAATACAGAGGTTTTCACTCTGTGATGTGTTGCGTTGGATTTACCCCAAACTTTTTCTTATTTAGGCCAAAAAGTGAATTTCTTTGCCATGATGTATTGCAGTATTACTTAATGGCCTTGTTGCAAATTGGATGGATGATTTAGAATGGATGTTTTAGCACAGGCTTCCTTCTTTTTACTTTGTCAGACATGCCAGTAATATGGAGTGAATGTGACGTTGTTGATCCATGTACGTCTTTAGCCTCATAGTGATATCCCTGAGCAGTTTTCCATTCTCGGCCACAGCACATTTAGGAAGGGTGGCCAGATCTTTGCAGTGTCTGGGTGATATGATACACCATCCAGAGATGAATTATCATACTTGACCATACTCAAAGGGATATTTAGTGGCTTGGGATTATGTTTAACCTCCCCCGATCCATGCCTGTCTAAAAATGTATTGCAGACATGCTTTTAAAGCTCATTGGTGGCTCTGAGGATGAATCATTGTTCGAAATGCACTATACACTATCCTCTGACGTTACAGAGACAGAGGAAGTTGCTCTCAAATCAAGAGAAAGACTACTTTTACAAACAGATGGACCCCATTCAAGAAATTGTGTGATTTTTTTTTATGAGCACATCTTGA
This sequence comes from Salvelinus alpinus, assembly GCF_045679555.1. Lineage (NCBI taxonomy): Eukaryota > Metazoa > Chordata > Actinopteri > Salmoniformes > Salmonidae > Salvelinus > Salvelinus alpinus. The sequence goes on from NC_092115.1 coordinate 44,731,497, forward strand.
TAACGAGGATTGTTTAGGCAAGTTTAAACTGTCTGCACTGTAGCAGAGCTGTGGCATGCATGCTTTGTCAAGTAGAGCTCTCAGTTAACGACATTGAGTACAGATTGATCTTCATACAGATGAGGCAGGAGGAGGAGCTGTGCAGAACACACACACATACACAAGAGCAGGGTTGGGCACACACTGGAGGTGCCATTGATGAGAACTTGTCCAGATTAGGCCTATCAATCACAGTTCTGTAAAATGGTTCTATCCTAATGTGCTTGATGAAAGTCCTTCTTACTGTGCGGTCGGTTTCCCAAGACGTGGTCAATCTCTGTGACAATGCCTGCTGTCATCTTTGGAATGACCTACAATATATGAAGAGGAGAAACAAAACATTTGATTCAGTTAGTTGTGAAGGTGATAGCAGTAGTTAGTAAAAACACCACAATAGATGTACTGTATCCAAAATATTCAACGAACAGTGTAGACTAGAGAGAGGGAACAGTTTTTGAGTGCTGAGAAAGGGATGCCAGAAGCATTACATAATTGATTACAATTTTTATTTACTACGTCCATGGTCCAAGTTCCGGCCTGGTCGTCAGTAAGACAGCTGGTCTAGCTCAGTTGGTAGAGCATGGTGTTTGCAATGACAGGATATATGGGATTACCCATATGTAAAAATTGTATCCACAGATAACTGTATATCGCTTTGGATAAACGTGTGTTCTAAATGTCATGTATTGTTATTATTATTATATATTAAAGCTTGAAATGTATTCTTCAAAGGAGTCCTGCTCCCATAAATGCTGACATTATAGTATATGAGAGATGCTCCTTGCCTCCATGGCCCTCAGGTTCTCTGCAAGCTGGATGGGGTTGGATGTTCCCAGCAACACTGAGCTCACTCCTTCATTCCTCAGGCACCAGGCTAGAGAAAGAGAGAGAGAGGTTAATCAGGACAAGTCCCTTGTGGAGGTAGTCCCTCCAAGACTCAAAATAGGGCAATCCTCTACATTTAGCATGGTTATCTGTCTGTGCCGATATCTTACCGATGGCTAGTTGTGGCAGAGTGCAACCCAGCTTCTCAGAGATGGTAGTCAGCTCCTTCAGCTTGGCCTGTTGTTTCCTCCCGTCCTCACTCACTATCTTCTCCTTCAACCAGGCATACGGCTGGTGGAGAGAGAATGGAGAAGGATCTTAGAAAAGCCCTGAGGACCAAGCAGACATTCATAAAACCCCTCAGGTGTTGTTGGGACAAGAAGATACGAGCAGTACCTTCATGGAGGCCCTGGAGCATTCTGGGATACCATTCTCATACTTCCCAGTGATGATTCCACAGGCTAGAGGCGACCAGGATACCACACCCACACCTGCAATGGCACGTGGTAGTCAGGCCACATGACAGGCAAGGTAATCATCAGACGACCATGGTACGGAAGGACAAAAGAACTGGTATCTACAGTGTACCTTTTGAGGCATGGAATATTGACTGGTATGTCAAAGACCACAGCATGCAGGCCACAGCATGCACAGTCCAATATAGATACCACTTGCCTATCTTGTGGTAGAGCTCAGGCAGCTGTGTCTCCACCTTGTCCCTCTGGAAGAAATGATACTCGGCCTGCTCACACACCGGAGGGATCAGGTTAAACTGCCTAGCCACAGAGTACGCCTCCTAAAAGAATGAGGGATGAGAAAGAGAGGAGGAGGAAGGGGAGAGAAACATGGTGAGGAAAGTGGGATCTGAACTTTACTGACTGCATTTATCTTTTAAAGCTTTGCATTTCTTGTCAGACCAAACTTCCATATCTTCAAAAACATTGATATTACAAGACATCACCTGCACTTTTCAGACTTCATTTACCTTCACCCTGTAGTGTTTGTTTACTCCCTAATGTCAGACTTCAGAAGCATTCATTTCCCAAGCATGCTAGTGAATTATGTGGACAGAATCTAGTTAGTAGGTCTACAGCAAATTAGAGTATGAGGTTGTGAGGAAGTGAGGTCATGTATTGTGAGGTTGTGAGGAAGTGTGTTCCTGCTCACCATGATCTCCATGGCAGACCACCGTGATGTCCCCCAGTACATGGACATACCCTGGTTGATCACATGGGTCATCGCCCTCACGATCTCTGCAGAGACAAAAACAACAAACACCTGCTAGCCACGGGAGGGGACCATGGCTTTTTTGGACAAATGGGATGTTGTGAGTATTGATGTAGGTTGGCATCTGCCCCTTTCTGCACAAAGGGAGTTGGGAGAGTATAGCAAAATAAGATAATTTATGTTTTTAAGTGATGTTCCCCTGAAAATATATATTAATTGTCCGTTTACCTGTAAATCGAAGCCTGGTTGTGTTTTGAGTGGAACATACATAGAGGAAAACTGATACGATGAAGATACTCCAATGTTAAGGAGACATCAGAAAGATCACTTCTCACTAAACGATGCATTATAAAGGCTTTGTATAATTTCATCCAGTAGTTTTGAAAGTAGCGCTCACGAGCCAAAACGGGTCCACGAAAATGTTGTATGATAAATTACGTTCTGCTAAATAAATAAAATACAAAAATATTCCTGAAATTTGTATATGTTACGAATTCCAATTCCTACAATGTGTTAGCAATTTTAAAGTGCTTAAAATCCTGTTCAATCTTCTTAAATCAAATATTGACTTTTGTTGTCTAATATCCTACTGGGCACACCAAGTCATTTCAACCTGGAGAATTGGGTAATATTTGTTAGATGAGATTCCAACCTATTTTCACCCTCTCAAAAAGACCACTGTTACGGCTTTCTAATTCCTCCTCCTCGGACGAGGAGAGGCGAGAAGGATCGGACCAATACGCGGAGTGGTTAGTGTCCATAATTTATTAGCATCAAACTGAACACTATAATGAAACAAAATAACAAATAGAAAACCGACAAACAGTCCCGTGTTGCACAACGACTACACGGAAGACAAACACCCACAAAACACAAGTGAAACCCAGGCTGCCTAAGTATGATTCTCAATCAGGGACAACGATTGACAGCTGTCTCTGATTGAGAATCATACCCGGCCAGACACAAACATCCCAACATAGAAAATACCACATAGACAAACCCACCCAACTCACGCCCTGACCAACTAAATAAATACAAGAAAAAGGAAAACAGGTCAGGAACATGACATAACCCCCCCCTTAAGGTGTGAACTCCGGGCGCACCAGCATAAACTCTAGGGGAGGGTCTGGGTGGGCGTCTGTCCACGGTGGCGGCTCTGGCGCTGGTCGTGGTCCCCACCCCACCATAGTCAAACCCCGCTTCCGTGGCCTCCTCCCAATGGCCACCCTCCATGTCAATCCCACTATAACAAAGTGCAGCACCGGACTGAGGGGCAGCTCCGGACTGAGGGGCAGCTCCGGACTGAGGGGCGGATCCTGGCTGGCTGGCTCTGGCTGGTCCTGGCTGGACGGCTCTGGCTGGTCCTGGCTGGAAGGCTCTGGCGGATCCTGTCTGGCGGAAGGCTCTGGCGGATCCTGGCTGGCTGGCTCTGGCGGATCCTGGCTGGACGGCTCTGGCTGGTCCTGGCTGGACGGCTCTGGCTGAGCCTGGCTGGCGGAAGGCTCTGGCTGAGCCTGGCTGGCGGAAGGCTCTGGCTGAGCCTGGCTGGCGGACGGCTCTGGCTGATCCTGGCTGGCGGAAGGCTCTGGCTGAGCCTGGCTGGCGGAAGGCTCTGGCTGAGCCTGTCTGGCGGAAGGCTCTGGCTGAGCCTGGCTGGCGGAAGGCTCTGGCTGATCCTGGCTGGCGGAAGGCTCTGGCTGATCCTGGCTGGCGGAAGGCTCTGGCTGATCCTGGCTGGCGGAAGGCTCTGGCTGGTCCTGGCTGGACGGCTCTGGCTGGTCCTGGCTGGACGGCTCTGGCTTGTCCTGGCTGGACGGCTCTGGCTGGTCCTGGCTGGACGGCTCTGGCTGGTCCTGGCTGGACGGCTCTGGCTGGTCCTGGCTGGACGGCTCTGGCTGGTCCTGGCTGGACGGCTCTGGCTGGACGGCTCTGGCTGGTCCTGGCTGGACGGCTCTGGCCATACGGACAGCGCTGGGCAGGCAGACAGTTCAGACAGCGCTGGGCAGGCAGGCAGTTCAGACAGCGCTGGGAAGGCAGGCAGTTCAGACAGCGCTGGGAAGGCAGGCAGTTCAGACTCAGGCTGCGCTGGAGAGGAGGAAGGCTCTGACAGCACTGGACAGGTGGGAGCAGCTGGAGAGAGAACCCGGAGAGACAGCCTGGTGCGGGGGGCTGCCACCGGAGGACTGGTACGTGGAGGTGGCACCGGGTATACTGGACCGTGAAGGAGGACACGCGCTCTTGAGCACCGAGCCTCCCCAACCCTACCAGGTTGAATGGTCCCCGTAGCCCTGCCAGTGCGGCGAGGTGGAATAGCCCGCACTGGGCTATGCTGGCGAACCGGGGACACCATCTGTAAGGCTGGTGCCATGTACGCCGGCCCGAGGAGACGTACTGGAGGCCAGATATGTTGGGCCGGCTTCATGGCACCCGGCTCGATGCCCAACCTAGCCCTACCAGTGCGGCGAGGTGGAATAGCCCACACTGGGCTAAGCACGGGTACTGGGGACACCGTGCGCTTTACCGCATAACACGGTGTCTGACCAGTACGACGCCCTCTCACTCCACGGTAAGCACGGGGAGTTGGTTCAGGTATCCTACCCGGCTTTGCCACACTCCACGTGTGCCCCCCTCAACACAAACAATATCAACATTTGAAGGAGATGTTTTTTCTGCTTGGATAGCTCCATCTATGCCACTGAGCCTGGCTTTAATTCCAGTTTGTTTACAAATTAATTATTGATATGTTGGCTTTAAGTCTCCATTTCCACCGAAAATCTAACTTAAAGAATAGAACTAAATCATATCCAATCCAACTTTAAATGCACTTTAAATACGGTTTGATTTGATTTAGTTGTATTATTTTACTTTGATTTTTTGGTTGAGATGGAGACGTGAATCCAACATACACTAAGTGTACAAAACATTAAGGACACCTTCCTAATATTTTGCCCTCAGAACAGCCTCAATTCATCAGGGCATGGACTCTACAAGCCGTTGAAATCTCGAAACCGTTCCACAGGGATACTGGTCCATGTTGACTCCAATGCTTCCCACAGTTGTGTCAAGTTGGCTGAATGTCCTTTGGGTAGTGTACCATTCTCGATACACAGTGGAAACTGTTGAGCATGAAAAGCCTAGCAACATTGCAGTTTTTGACACAAACTGGTGCGTCTGGTGCACCTACTACCATACCCCGTTCAAAGGCACTTAAATCTTTTGTCCTGCCCGTTCACCCTCTGAATGGCACACATTCGCAATCTATGTCTCAATTGTCTTAAGGCTTAAAAATCCTTCTTTAACCTGTCTCCTCCTCTTCATCTACACTGATTGAAGTGGATATAACAAGTGACATCAATAAGGGACCATAGCTTTCACCTGAATTCACCTAGTCAGTCTATGTCATGGAAAGAGCATGTGTCCTTAATGTTTCGTAAACTCAGTGTATTTATAATTAACTTGTAGATTCAATTGGAAATCAACCAAAGCTTGAAACTCCAGGCCTACATATCTATTTTTAGTTGATCCTGGACTGAATTTAAACAATAGCTGTTGATGACTTCCCAGATACTAAATACAGTAGGCTTAAATAGCATCATTGATGTTGTATGATTGATCAAGTATGGTTCCATTTAAATTGCTCTGTTGAACCTACCTTTTGGAATGACTTCAATAGCAACAGTTAATCTATTTTTTTAACATTTCTATTTCACCTTTATTTAACCAGGTAGGCCAGTTGAGAACAAGTTCTCATTTACAACTGCGACCTGGCCAAGATAAAGCAAAGCAGTGCGACACAAACAACACAGAGTTACACATGGGATAAACAAACGTACAGTCAATAACACAACAGAGAGGTAAGGCAATAAATAGGCTATTGTGGCGAAATAATTACAATTTAGCAATTAAACCCTGGAGTGATAGATGTGCAGAAGATGAATGTGCAAGTAGAGATACTGGGGTGCAAAGGAGCAACAAAAAAACAAAACAATATGGGGATGAGGTAATTGGGTGGGCTAGTTACAGGTGGGCTGTGTACATGTGCAATGATTGATAAGCTGCTCTGACAGCTGATGCTTAAAGTTAGTGAGGGAGATATAAGACTCCAGCTTCAGTGATTTTTGCAATTCGTTCCAGTCATTGGCAGCAGAGAACTGGAAGGAAAGATGGCCAAAAGAGGAGTTAGCTTTGGGGATGACCAGTGAAATATACCTGCTGGAGCACGTGCTACGAGTGGATGCTGCTATGGTGACCAGTGAGCTGAGATAAGGCGGGGCTTTACCTAGCAAAGACTTATAGATGACCTGGAGCCAGTGGGTTTGACGAGGGCCAGCCAACGAGAGCAAACTGGTCGCAGTGGTGGGTAGTATATAGGGCTTTGGTGACAAAACAGATGGCACTGTGAAAGACTACATCCAAGTTGCTAAGTCGAGTGCTGGAGGCTATTTTGTAAATGACATCGCCGAAGTTAAGGATCGGTAGGATAGTCAGTTTTACGAGGGTATGTTTGGCAGCATGAGTGAAGGATGCTTTGTTGCGAAATAGGAACCCGATTCTAGATTTCATTTTGGATTGGAGATGTTTAATGTGAGTCTGGAAAGAGAGTTTACAGTCTAACCAGACACCTAGGTATTTGTAGTTGTTCACATATTCTAAGTCAGAACCGTCCAGAGTAGTGATGCTAGACGAGCGGGCGGGTGCTGGCAACGATCGATTGAAAAGCATGCATTTAGTTTTACTTGCATTTAAGAGCAGTTGGAGGCCACGGAAGGAGTGTTGTATGGCATTGAAGCTCGTCTGGAGGTTTGTTAACACAGTGTACAAAGAAGGGCCAGAAGTATACATAATGGTGTCGTCTGCGTAGAGGTGGATCAGAGAATCACCCGCAGCAAGAGCGACATCATTGATGTAAACAGAGAAAAGACTCGGCCTGTGGCACCCCCATAGAGACTGCCAGAGGTCCGGACAACCTGCCCTCCGATTTTACACACTGAACTCTATCTGAGAAGTAGTTGGTGAACCAGGCGAGGCAGTCATTTGAGAAACCAAGGCTGTTGAGTCTGCCGATAAGAATGCGATGATTGACAGAGTCGAAAGCCTTGGCCAGGTCGATGAAGACAGCTGCACAGTATTGTCTTTTGTCGATGGCGGTTATGATATCGTTTAGGACCTTGAGGTGCACCCATGACCAGCTCGGAAACCAGATTGCGTAGTGGAGAAGGTATGGTGGGATTTAAAATGGTCGGTGATCTGTTTGTTAACTTGACTTTAGAAAGGCAGGATAGGATAGATATAGGTCTGTATCAGTTTAAGTGGAGGTTCCTCAGCAATCATTCTCATGACAGCGCAATGGTTATAGTCAGTGACAATTATCAAAACTAAGCAGGGCTGGATGATGTTAAAACTCTGGATGGGAGACTGAAGGGATAGCTCTCCAGGAGGAGGTCTTGCCCAGCCGACAGTTTTTTTCTGATAGTGAATATTACATTGAAGATCTGACGTTGTTTCAAAGGTAAACATTTTACATATTCCATACAAGGTTTTTCTATGTTGAAAATTGGTTACCATGACAACATAATCCTTTGGTTGACATTGATTACTTTTTTCAAATCTTATGTATTTTCCACATAGATTCCCGCGTCAAAATAATTTGACAAATTATACTGAACAAAAATATGAACGTAACATTCAACAATTTGAATGATTTTACTGAGTTACAGTTCATTTAAGGAAATCAGTACATTTAAATAAATAAATTAGGCCTTAATATATGGATTTCACATGACTGGGCATAGGCCAACCCGCTGGGGAACCAGGCCCAGCCAATTAGAATGAATTTTTCCCCACAACAGGGCTTTATTACAGACAGAAATACTCCTCAGTTTCATCAGCTGTCCGGGTGACTGGTATCAGACAATCCCGCAGGTGGTCACAGAGTCCGAGGTGCTAAAGGAGCTCCTTAAACTTGACCCCCAAAAAAACATCTGGGTCAGATGGTTTAGACCCTTTCTTTTTTAAGGTCGCTGACCCTATAATTGCCAAGCCTGTCTCTCCTTTCTGGGCAGGTTCCCATTGCTTGGAAGGCAGCCACGGTTCATCCTTTTTTAAATGGGGAGATCAATCTGATTTTAACTGTTATAGGCCTATTTCTATTTTGCCCTGTTTATCAAAAGTGTTGAAAAAAAAAAAAAAGAAACTGACTTGCTTTCTTGATGTCTATAGTATTCTCTCTGGTATGCAATCTGGTTTCCGCTCAGGTTATGGATGTGCCACTGCAACCTTAAAGGTCCTCAATGATGTCACTATTGCCCTTGATTCTAAGCAATGTTGTGCAACAATTTTTATTGACTTGGCCAAAGCTTTTGATACGGTAGACCATTCCATTCTTGTGGGCCTTTGGGGTCTTTGGCCTGGTTTTCTAATTAACGCTCTCTCAAAGAGTACAGTGTATAAAGTCAGAACATCTGCTGTCATACACTGCCTGTCACCAAGGGTGTACCCCAAGGCTCAATCCTTGGCCCCAGGCTCCTTTAAATTTACATCAACAACATAACTCAGGCAGTAGGAAGCTCTCTCATCCATTTATATGCAGATGATACAGTCTTACACTCAGCTGGCCCCTCCCCGGATTTTGTGTTAAACGCTGTACAACAAAGCTTTCTTAGTGTCCAACAAGCTTTCTCTGCCCTTAACCTTGTTCTGAACACCTCCAAAACAAAGGTCCTGTGGTTTGGTAAAAATAATTCCCCTCTCCCCACTGGTGTGATTACTACCTCTGAGGGTTTAGAGCTTGAGGTAGTCACCTCAAACAAGTACTTAGAAGTATGGCTACACGGTACACGGTACACGGTCCTTCTCTCAGCACATATCAAAGCTGCAGGCTAAAGTTAAATATAGATTAGTTGGTTTCCTCTATCGTAATCGCTCCTCTTTCACCCCAGCTGCCAAACTAACCCTGATTCAGATGACCATCCTGCCCATGCTAGATTACGGAGACGTAAATTGTAGATCCGCAGGTAAGGGTGCTCTCGAGCGGCTAGATGTTCTTTACCATTTGACCATCAGATTTGCCACCAATGCTTCTTATAGGATACATCACTGCACTCCATAATCCTCTGTAAACTGGTCATCTCTGTATACCCGTCGCAAGACCCACTGGTTGATGCTTATTTATAAAACCCTCTTAGGCCTCACTCCCCCTATCTGAGATATCTACTGCAGCCCTCATCCTCCACATAGAGCACCCATTCTGCCAGTCACATTCTGTTAAAGGTCCCCAAAGCACACACATCCCTGGGTCGCTCGTCTTTTCAGTTCGCTGCAGCTAGCGACTGGAACGAGCTGCAACAAACACTCAAACTGGACAGTATATCTCCATCTCTTCATTCAAAGACTCAATCATGCACACCCTTACTGACAGTTGTAGCTGCTTTGTTGTTGTTGATTATCTCTACCTTCTTGCCCTTTGTGCTGTTGTCTGTGCCCAATCATGTTTGTACCCTGTTTTGTGCTGCTACCATGTTGTGCTGCTGCCATGTTGTGTTGCTACCATGTTGTTGTCATGTTGTGCTGCTTCCATGCTGTGTAGTCATGTGTTGCTGCCATGCTATGTTGTTGTCTTTCGTCTCTCTTTATGTAGTGTTGTGTTGTCTCTCTTGTCATGATGTGTGTTTTGTCTTATATTTTAATTTAATACATTTTTATTTTTAATCCCAGCCCCCATCCCCGCAAAAGGCCTTTTGCCTTTTGGTAGGCCGTCATTGTAAATAAGAATTTGTCCTTAACTGACTTGCCTAGTTAAATAAAGTTTAGATAAATAAATTATAGAAAAAAGAAGCCGGATGTGGAGGCCCTGTATGTAACCACGCGTGGTCTGTGGTTGTGAGGCCGGTTGGACGTACTGCCAAATTCTCTTTAACGACCTTGACGACGGCTTACAGTAGAGAAATGTATATTGAATTCTCTGGCAACAGCTCTAGTGGCCGTTCCTGCAGTCAGCATGCCAATTGCACTCTCCCTCAAAACTTGAGACATCTGTGGCATTGTGTTGTGTGAGAAAACTGCACATTTTAGAGTGGCCTTATATTTTCCCCAGCGCAAGGTGCACCTGTGTAATGATCATGCTGTTTAATCAGCTTCTTGATATGCCAAACCTGTCAAGTGGATTGGTTATCTTGGCAAAGGAGACATGCTCACTAACAGGGATGTAAACAAATGTGTGCAACAAAAAATGAGAAAAATAAGCTTTTTGTGCAAATGGAAAATGTCTGCAATCTTTTATTTCTGCTCATGAAACATAGGACCAACACTTAACATGTTGCATTTATATTTTTGTTCAGTATACATTGAAACAACGTTGATTTAACTAGTTTGTGCCCTGTGGGAACTTTCTCACAAACATTGTGTGGTATAAAATAAATAAAACAATTCTGACATTGTATTCCCATTTAAACTGTGTTGTCCTTTAAAATGGCTGAAAGCGCAGTGATAACACATTTACTGTAGATGACAACTAAACAAGAATTTGGTTGTCCTTTTAGATGGCTGAAAGCATAGTGATAACACATTAGGAATTCAACAAACTTCTGGCTGACTTTTAGAGTTGGTGAAAAAAGGTTGCAATCTCATTGACGTCTCTACCAAAATATTACCCACATTTACATGTTGAAATAGTGTGGTGTGCGTGTGCCCAGTGGGTAGCTTGTAGAGGCTCTAATCAGAGTAGTAACATTTGATGTAGCAGAAGTCACCCGTAGTGGACCTTTGTCAGTTCTTTAATGCTGCCTATGACCCTCTGTAATTCAATAACCTCTCTCCTCCCACAGAAACAGTGTTTGTGTATCGCTCTTCACGCCACAATGGCCCTGCAATACCACTCTACCCTCAGGCACAAACAGAACTGACAAAGGTCCCCTTTGGGTGACTTACATTTACATTTACATTTACATTCGATGTAGACTTCTGCTACATCGAATGTTACTACTCAAGTTGTCTAACTAACCAGAAGCTCTATTGTAAGGAAACCAGAACATTCAATTCAATTCCATATACTTTAGATGGGGCAAATATGCTAGGCAAGCAGTGCAATTTGGTAGCTTTACAAAATCCTATATCTATACCCCAAACAAGAAAACGTTGGTAAGATGATAACACAGTACAACTCAACAGGCAGTATAGTATATATATATATATATATATATAAAAAAGTGAAATCACACAGAGAGCTTCGATGATAAAATTACGGGGTGGCAGGTAGCCTAGTGGTTAGAGCGTTGGGCCAGTAACCGCAAGATTGTTGGATTGAATCCCCGAGCTGACAAGGTAAAAATCTGTCTCTGATTCAGAGGTGTTGGATTAAATAAGGAAGACACATTTCAGTAGAATGCTAGAATCCCCCTTTCCCCCAATCCCCCAGTAGAATCCCCCATTCCCCTCATACCCTTACAAATGTGTAGTCTAATCAAGAAATGCAACAGGATGTATTGGGTTTGGGTGCATTTCTCCATAAATAACTACAATCATGCTGTACAACAATATGTAAAACAGGGAGAGATGAAAAAAGATAGATGAACCTACATCAGTGTGATTAAAAAAAAAAAATGTGATTCCCTTTCATGAGCAGCTCATTCTGTGAGCCTACAGACAGCGGAGAGTGCCAGAGTGTGTGGGTGAAACAGATGGGAAGTGGAGAGGGGAAAATATCAGGCATGAACAACAATACATCAGTTCTGAGATGGAAGAGAGAAATGGAGAAAGAATGAAAGAGATAGCTGTGAGGCGTACATTGTTCATCAGATTCGATGAATTCTTAAAGCGGCAATCAGCAGTTGAACAAAATGGAAGTGTTCTTGCTGTCACTGTTTCGCTAAAAACTCAGGGATGGGGCTGGACAATTGCAACCACTCTCAAATTCATAGACAGACCCACAGAGTTTCTAAAACTAGAGGTGCAACGCCATAAGATTTCCGGAAACGCTTGACGAACAGACCAGGCTGGGGTTTGAGAAGACAATGAGAGAAGTGAAAAATTCTTCCTTTGTTGTTCATTTTCTCAAAATCTAAAGGCACAACCCAGATTCGAGACAATGTCTTAAAGAGCTGAACATGTGATTACTCCAACCTCGTGAAAGTGACAAACTGACACGTTTTCATTTTTGTCCAAAAGCATTTTTATACCGAAGAAGTGCCTTTGATTTGACGCCCTGCACATGCGCAGTTCGGCGTGAGGCAACTGTTAGAACAGACGCGCATGACCTTAGCTAACCAACATTGACATGACATGGCCTACAAGTGTGATCTGGGATTTTATTGGAGAAGCAGTTTCGGTCTATCTTTATACTGCACTGTCTTTGACAGAGCTATAGATGTAAGGACAAAATTATAGTTTTAACCATGGTTTACATTGACTTTGTTTACAAACATTGGGGTGAAACATGCTTATATTTCGGGTTCTGATGAGGCAAGACAGTTGAACTAAACTCATGAGGCATTTCTAAGTTATATTCTTCAAGAATCAATGGGTACATATCAATATTTTATAAGTCCAAAAATGGACGTACTGTAGTAACCCAGCTAACAACAAATGTTCCCACAACTTTAGAGAATGTTCCCTTCCCTCTATAGGTCATTAACTAACGTTTTCATAGGAATGTACCCAGGATGTGCTTGGAATATACAAGAAAATATTCCCTTAATGTCAAATAGAACTTACCTAAAACATGGTTACCATGAACTCACTTAAGATATTAATGTTCTATACCCGGGAATGTTGCAAGAACATTCATGTGTCCCGTTTCTGTGTGTTAGGAGAATATTCCATGAACGTCCCACCAAACATACACAGACCATGGTTGCCATGTTCTCAGAACATAAGATATTAATGTCCTAGACACGTTTCATGGGAACATTGCGAGAACATTTATCTGTCCAGTTTTCTGTGGGCCTAAGGAGAATATTCCATCTACGTCCCACCAAACATACACAGAACATAGTTATCGTGTTCTCAGAACATAAGATATTCATGTTACAGACACGTTTCATGGGAACATTGCAAGAACATTCATGTGCACAGTTTCCTGTGTTAGGAAAATAATCCATCATCATCACACCAAACATACACAAAACATGGTTGCTATGTTCTCAGAATATAAGACATTAGTGTTCTAGACGGGTTTCATGGGAACGTTGCAGGAACATTTATGTGTATCAATTGTCAGGACGTCGCTTTATAGTTCTAAAGAATTGCTCCCCCCAACAACAAAAAAATCTTTACACATCACGTTTTGTTACTGTTGCCGAGCCAATCAATGCCCTGATTGGTGAACCACGGATCCATTCATAGCTCGCTGTCTGTTGGCAAGGTTAGAGATACTCACACACATATTTGACATACAGTAATTTTCTATGGGAATCTAGATTTCTGAGGCATCTGGTTACAGTTCCTATGGCTTCCACTAGATGTCAACAGTCTTTAGAAATTGGTCGATGTTTTTCTTTTGAGTAATGAAGAAGTAGCCCTTTCCTTTCTGAGTGTCGAGCCAAGTGGACTGTTTTGTTTGCGGTGCGCGACCTGACGCTCGCTCCACTTTAATTTTATCCGCTATTGAACACAGTATATTCCGTCTTTAATTTTATCGATTATTTACGTTTTAAAATACCTAAAGTTGGATTAGGAAAGTTGTTTGAAATGTTTGGACCAAGTTAACAGGTAACTTATTAGATCATTTTTAGTCATGTTGGGCGAGTTGGAACCGGTGTTTTTCTGAATCAGACGTGCCAAATGAATTGACATTTTGGGGATATAACGACGGAATTTATAGAACAAAAGGACCATTTGTGATGTTTATGGGACATTTTGGAGTGCCAACAGAAGAAGATCTTCAAAGGTAAGGCATGAATTATATCGTTATTTCTGAGTTTTGTGTCACGCCTGGCGGGTTGAAATATGATTGTCATGTGTTTGTATGATGGGGTGTTGTCCTCAGATAATCGCATGGTTTGCTTTCGCCGTAACGCCTTTTTGAAATCTGACACGGTGGCTGGATTAACAAGAAATTAAGCTTTATTTTGGTGTATTACACTTGTGATTTTATGAAAGTGAAATATTTCGAATAATTTAATTTGAATTTGGCGCTCTGCCATTTCACCGGATGTTGTCAAATTGATCCCGCTAATGGGATTTGATCCCTAAGAAGTCATCATGTTGAAATCCTTGAGCGGTTTCCTTCCTCTTTAACTGAGTTAGGAAGGACGCCTGTGTCTTTGTACTGACTGGGTGTATTGATACAACATCCAAAGTGTAATTAATGACTTCACCTTGCTCAAAAGGATATTCAATGTCTACTTTTTTTTGTTTTACCCATCTACCAATGAGTACCCTTCTTAGCGGAGCATTGGAAAACTTCTTTGTAGTTGAATATGTGGAAAGTGGTCAAAATTCGTGCTCAAGAAGAAATCCTACAGATTCCCATATTTGAGTGACAAACTCATTTTAACTATATCACATAGGTATTTTAACTTTGACAGTAACATATTTTGATAAGAATGTGAGAGTAGGGTGATTCCCTTAACTCGTCTCTTAAACTCATTCCACAGAGGGCCGAGTGTCTTCCTCCCTTGTAATTGATTGATGAAGTAAGGTCACTAATTAGGAAGGAACTCTTCTCGCCTGGTTGTCTTGATCTTAATTGAAAATAATAATAAATAAAACAGCAGACACTAGGCCCTCCATGTAAGGACTTTGACACACCTGTCTTTGCGGGTCTCAAATCCAGGCCATCAGCACCATCAGCACAAACACCATAACCACTGTCCCAATAAAGGATTGCTCTAGGACATGTGCTTATTGGGTCAGTATAGTTAGGCCCTGTCCAGTACTGAAAAAAGCCTAACCCTTCCTCCCTAGGCACTTGTGTGGATCTGAAACAACTTTATAGGTGTAAGTGTTATGCTGATGAATGAGGACCCAAAAGCGACGTAATAGTAACAGAGTCTTTATTCCAGTATCAAACAAACAATGATTCTCCTGGATATATCAAAGGTAAATCCAAAACAGGAAACTGAAATCCTCTCGTCAGTAGAGAGGAACGACAGGAGACGCGACCACAGACTGCAGGTCGCTTCAGGAAGGCACAGGCCGTAGCTGACATAGACACCTGCTCACACGCAGCATCTGAAGAAGGCAAAAACACGACAGGGCGGAACAAGGACACAGGAACAGCAAACATCAAACAAGAATCCGACCAGGACAGAAGCGGAAACAGAGGGAGAAATAGGGACTCTAATCAGAGGGCAAAATAGGGGACAGGTGTGAAAGAGTAAATGAGGTCGTTAGGAGAATAAGAAACAGCTGGGAGCAGGAACGGAACGATAGAGAGAGAGAGCGGGAGAGGGAGAGAGGGAGGAGGAGAGAGAGAGAGAGAAAGAGGGAAAGAACCTAATAAGACCAGCAGAGGGAAGCACAGGGACAAGACATGAAGATCAAAGACAAAACATGACAGTACCCCCCCACTCACCGAGCGCCTCCTGGCGCACTCGAGGAGGAACCCTGGCGGCAACGAAGGAAATCATCAATCAACGAACGGTCCAGCACGTCCCGAGATGGAACCCAACTCCTCTCCTCAGGACCGTAACCCTCCCAATCCACTAAGTACTGGTGACCACGTCCCCGAGAACGCATGTCCATGATCTTCCGTACCTTGTAAATAGGAGCGCCCTCGACAAGGACGGGGGGGGGGAGGGAAGACGAACGGGGGCGCGAAGAAAAGGCTTGACACAAGAGACATGGAAGACAGGGTGGACGCGACGAAGATGTCGCGGAAGAAGCAGTCGCACAGCGACAGGATTGACGACCTGAGAGACACGGAACGGACCAATGAACCGCGGAGTCAACTTGCGAGAAGCTGTCGTAAGGGGAAGGTTACGAGTGGAAAGCCACACTCTCTGACCGCGACAATACCTAGGACTCCTAATCCTACGTTTATTGGCGGCTCTCACAGTCTGCGCCCTGTAACGGCAAAGTGCAGACCTGACCCTCCTCCAGGTGCGCTCACAACGTTGGACAAAAGCCTGAGCGGAGGGAACGCTGGACTCGGCGAGCTGGGACGAGAACAGAGGAGGCTGGTACCCAAGACTACTCTGAAACGGAGATAGCCCGGTAGCAGACGAAGGAAGCGAGTTGTGAGCGTACTCAGCCCAGGGGAGCTGTTCTGCCCAAGACGCAGGGTTTCGAAACGAAAGGCTGCGTAATATGCGACCAATCGACTGATTGGCCCTTTCTGCTTGACCGTTAGACTGGGGATGAAACCCGGAAGAGAGACTGACGGAAGCACCAATCAAACGACAGAACTCCCTCCAAAACTGTGACGTGAATTGCGGACCTCTGTCTGAAACGGCGTCTAACGGGAGGCCATGAATTCTGAACACATTCTCAATGATGATTTGTGCCGTCTCCTTAGCGGAAGGAAGCTTAGCGAGGGGAATGAAATGTGCCGCCTTAGAGAACCTATCGATAACCGTAAGAATCACAGTCTTCCCCGCAGACGAAGGCAGACCGGTAATAAAGTCTAAGGCGATGTGAGACCATGGTCGAGAAGGAATGGGAAGCGGTCTGAGACGACCGGCAGGAGGAGAGTTACCTGACTTAGTCTGCGCGCAGTCCGAACAAGCAGCCACGAAACGGCGCGTGTCCCGCTCCTGAGTAGGCCACCAAAACCGCTGGCGAATAGAAGCAAGTGTACCCCGAACGCCGGGATGGCCAGCTAACTTGGCAGAGTGAGCCCACTGAAGAACAGCCAGACGAGTAGAGACAGGAACGAACAGAAGGTTACTAGGACAAGCGCGCGGCGACGCAGTGTGAGTGAGTGCTTGCTTTACCTGTCTCTCAATTCCCCAGACAGTCAACCCGACAACACGCCCTTCAGGGAGAATCCCCTCGGGGTCGGTAGAAGCCACAGAAGAACTAAAGAGACGGGATAAGGCATCAGGCTTGGTGTTCTTATTTCCCGGACGATAGGAAATCACGAACTCGAAACGAGCGAAAAACAACGCCCAACGAGCTTGACGTGCATTAAGTCGTTTGGCAGAACGGATGTACTCAAGGTTCTTATGGTCAGTCCAAACGACAAAAGGAACGGTCGCCCCCTCCAACCACTGTCGCCATTCGCCTATGGCTAAGCGGATGGCGAGCAGTTCGCGGTTACCCACATCATAGTTGCGTTCCGATGGCGACAGGCGATGAGAAAAGTAAGCGCAAGGATGGACCTTATCGTCAGACTGGAAGCGCTGAGACAGAATGGCTCCCACGCCCACCTCTGAAGCGTCAACCTCGACAATGAATTGTTTAGTGACGTCAGGAGTAACAAGGATAGGGGCGGATGTAAAACGCTTCTTGAGGAGATCAAAAGCTCCCTGGGCGGAACCGGACCACTTAAAGCAAGTCTTGACAGAAGTCAGAGCTGTGAGAGGGGCAGCCACTTGACCGAAATTACGAATGAAACGCCGATAGAAATTAGCGAAACCGAGAAAGCGCTGCAACTCGACACGTGACTTAGGGACGGGCCAATCGCTGACAGCCTGGACCTTAGCGGGATCCATCTGAATGCCTTCAGCGGAAATAACAGAACCGAGAAATGTGACAGAGGAGACATGAAAGGCGCACTTCTCAGCCTTCACGTAGAGACAATTCTCTAAAAGGCGCTGGAGTACACGTCGAACGTGCTGAACATGAATCTCGAGTGACGGTGAAAAAAATCAGGATATCGTCAAGGTAAACGAAAACAAAAATGTTCAGCATGTCTCTCAGTACATCATTAACTAATGCCTGAAAGACAGCTGGAGCATTAGCGAGACCGAACGGCAGAACCCGGTATTCAAAATGCCCTAACGGAGTGTTAAACGCCGTTTTCCACTCGTCCCCCTCTCTGATGCGTACGAGATGGTAAGCGTTACGAAGGTCCAACTTAGTAAAGAACCTGGCTCCCTGCAAAATCTCGAAGGCTGACGACATAAGGGGAAGCGGATAACGATTCTTAACCGTTATGTCATTCAGCCCTCGATAATCCACGCAGGGGCGCAGAGTACCGTCCTTCTTCTTAACAAAGAAAAATCCCGCTCCGGCGGGAGAGGAAGAAGGCACCACGGTACCGGCGTCGAGAGAAACAGACAGATAATCCTCGAGAGCCTTACGTTCGGGAGCCGACAGAGAGTATAGTCTACCCCGAGGGGGAGTGGTCCCCGGAAGGAGATCAATACAACAATCATACGACCGGTGAGGAGGAAGGGAGCTGGCTCTGGACCGACTGAAGACCGTGCGCAGATCATGATATTCCTCCGGCACTCCTGTCAAATCACCAGGTTCCTCCTGAGTAGAGGGGACAGAAGACACAGGAGGGATAGCAGACATTAAACACTTCACATGACAAGAAACGTTCCAGGATAGGATAGAATTACTAGACCAATTAATAGAAGGATTATGACATACTAGCCAGGGATGACCCAAAACAACAGGTGTAAAAGGTGAACGAAAAATCAAAAAGGAAATGGTCTCACTGTGGTTACCAGACACTGTGAGGGTTAAAGGTAGTGTCTCACATCTGATACTGGGGAGAAGACTACCATCTAAGGCGAACATGGGCGTGGGCTTCCCTAACTGTCTGAGAGGAATGTCATGCTTCCGAGCCCATGCTTCGTCCATAAAACAACCCTCAGCCCCAGAGTCTATCAAGGCACTGCAGGAAGCAGCCGAACCGGTCCAGCGTAGATGGACCGACAAGGTAGTACAGGATCTTGATGGAGAGACCTGAGTAGTAGCGCTCACCAGTAGCCCTCCGCTTACTGATGAGCTCTGGCTTTTACTGGACATGACATGACAAAATGTCCAGCAGAACCGCAATAGAGGCAAAGGCGGTTGGTGATTCTCCGTTCCCTCTCCTTAGTCGAGATGCGAATACCTCCCAGCTGCATGGGCTCAGTCTCTGAGCCGGTGGGAGGAGATGGTTGAGATGCGGAGAGGGGAAACACCGTTAACGCGAGCTCTCTTCCACGAGCTCGGTGACGAAGATCTACCCGTCGTTCTATGCGGATGGCGAGTGCAATCAAAGAGTCCACGCTGGAAGGAACCTCCCGGGAGAGAATCTCATCCTTAACCTCAGCGTGAAGTCCCTCCAGAAAACGAGCGAGCAACGCCGGCTCGTTCCAGTCACTGGAGGCAGCAAGAGTGCGAAACTCTATAGAGTAATCCGTTATGGATCGATCACCTTGACATAGGGAAGCCAGGGCCCTGGAAGCCTCCTTCCCAAAAACTGAACGATCAAAAACCCGTATCATCTCTTCTTTAAAGTTCTGATAATCGTTAGAACACTCAGCCCTTGCCTCCCAGATAGCTGTGCCCCACTCCCGAGCCCGACCAGTAAGGAGTGATATGACGTAAGCGATCCGAGCTCTCTCTCTTGAGTACGTGTTGGGCTGGAGAGAGAACACAATATCACACTGGGTGAGAAAGGAGCGACACTCAGTGGGCTGCCCAGAGTAACATGGTGGGTTATTAACCCTAGGTTCCGGAGACTCGGAAGACCAGGAAGTAGCTGGTGGCACGAGATGAAGACTCTGAAACTGTCCAGAGAGATCGGAGACCTGAGCGGCCAGGGTCTCAACGGCATGACGAGCAGCAAACAATTCCTGCTCGTGTCTGCCGAGCATTGCTCCCTGGAACTCGACGGCAGTGTTGAGAGAATCCATAGTCGCTGGGTCCATCTTGGTCGGATTCTTCTGTTATGCTGATGAATGAGGACCCAAAAGCGACGTAATAGTAACAGAGTCTTTATTCCAGTATCAAACAAACAATGATTCTCCTGGATATATCAAAGGTAAATCCAAAACAGGAAACTGAAATCCTCTCGTCAGTAGAGAGGAACGACAGGAGACGCGACCACAGACTGCAGGTCGCTTCAGGAAGGCACAGGCCGTAGCTGACATAGACACCTGCTCACACGCAGCATCTGAAGAAGGCAAAAACACGACAGGGCGGAACAAGGACACAGGAACAGCAAACATCAAACAAGAATCCGACCAGGACAGAAGCGGAAACAGAGGGAGAAATAGGGACTCTAATCAGAGGGCAAAATAGGGGACAGGTGTGAAAGAGTAAATGAGGTCGTTAGGAGAATAAGAAACAGCTGGGAGCAGGAACGGAACGATAGAGAGAGAGAGCGGGAGAGGGAGAGAGGGAGGAGGAGAGAGAGAGAGAGAAAGAGGGAAAGAACCTAATAAGACCAGCAGAGGGAAGCACAGGGACAAGACATGAAGATCAAAGACAAAACATGACAGTAAGGCTGTAAGAAATAGGGTGAACGCACTTTGAAGTAAATCTCAACTCTGTTAAAAGTACACTCAAGAAACGCGTTTATTGATCATTGTGATTCAGGAGTATCATTATTATACGTTAACATCACAGGAGGTTGGTGGCACCTTAATTGGGGAGGAAGCGCTCGTGGTAATGGCTGAAGCGGAAGAAGTGGAATGGTATAAAATACATCAAACACATGGTTTACATGTGATCCCTGCTTTTTGTTGCTGTTTCCACCTTCCCTGCGAGCTGCCCTGTCTGGAACTGCGAGGAGTAACAGCGTAGCCTACGTTGCTACCATGAGAAAGACCAAAGCCGGTGAGAGTACCTTTGAGGATAGGTCTATCACAGGTGAGAGATATTTTAGACAACCAAAAAGATTTCTATAAGCAGTTGTTACAACATCAAGCAAATAACTTCAAGAGTTGTGTACAAATACTGGTGGAGTCAACTAATAAAAGAATGGACGACCTGATCAGACAGGTCCAGGACCTGAAGAACAGTTTGCAGTTCTCCCAGAGTCAGCTCGATGAGTTTAAACAGGAAAATGGCAAGATGACAGCAATCTGTAAGTCATTGAGAGAGGACTTTAGTTCTGTATGTGAATCCATGATAACAATGACGGACAAATCAGATTATCTCGAGGGACAATCAAATCAGAACAACATTGTTGTGGAAGGAATTGCAGAATCTCCACATAAGACCTGGACAGAGTCTGAGGAAAAAGTGAGGGAAATGATCTCAGAGAAACTGAAGATGGACCACAGGAAGATTCCCACAGGATTGGAAAACCCACCACCGGCCCACGTGACAGGCCCAGGCCAATAGTGTTTCAAGTTCAAGACAGGCCCAGGCCAAGTTTAAGACAGACCCAGGCCAATCAAGTTCCTGATGTTCAAGGACAATGTAGCTGTTTTGGAAAGAGCCAACAACTTGAGAGGAACATACATTTTCCTCAATGAGGACTATCCTGAAGCTGTGCGCCAGAAGAGAAAATAACTTATTCCGTCCATGAAAGCTGCCAGAGCGCGTGGGGACAATGATTACATCTGCTATGACAGGCCATTGTCCACCCTCATTCCCAAAAGCCTGGAAGGGATGAGAGAGCCAAGCCTATGGGTTCATAGATTCAATCCCAGAGCGCACACACACCAACTGATTAATGGAATTCGTTTTTTTTCTCTTGCTTAGTTTGTTATTTTCCATATTATGTCAATCTCTGAGAAGCTACCCAGGAAAGGCTGAAAATAGCCCATATAGCCCTCTCCTTGTTCGGGCGGCGTTCGGTGGTCAACGTCACCGGTCTTCTAGCCATCGCCGCTCCACTGTTCATTGTTCCATTTGTTTTGTCTTGTTTCCCCGCACACACGGTTTACATTCCCTAATCACACTACATATATATTCCCTTTGTTCCCCCCGTGTCTTTGTGTGGATTTGTTTTTGTTACGCTTTTTGTGTGACACGCCAGGCTGGTTTTTCTCCAGGTACCGTGTTCACCGTAGTATAATTGATTGTTAAACATTTTTGCATCATTGTGACACTTGTCGCGCTTTTCACTTTTGCTTTTGGCTGGAGGTTTGTTTGACGCAGTTGCGTCCGTCTGTTGTTTGCTTCTGCCAAATAAAGTGTGTGCCTGATCACAACTCTCTACTCTCCTGCACCTGACTTCTACACCAGTAGCGCACAACCTGACACATATATTAGCCATTTCTGAGACTTATTTAGATAATTCCTTTGATGATACAGCAGTAGCAATACAAGGACATAACATCTATAGAAGAGACAGGAATGCTTATGGGGGAGATGTTTCTATAGATATATTCAGAGCCATATTCCTGTAATGCTTAGAGAAGATCTCTGTCAAGTGTTATTGAAGTGCTGTGGTTGCAGGTTCAGCTGCCTCATCTAAAGCCTATTATTTTGGGGTGTTGCTATAGACCACCAAGTGCTAACAGTCAGTATCTAAATAATGTGTGTGAAATGCTTGATAGTGAATGTGATGTTGTTGAATTCTAGTTTGAAATACTTGCTTTACTATAAGTTAATTGTTACATGTATGAGGAATGTATATGGTGGGGTCAATGGAGGTGGTATAAGAAAGAGCCAGCGCCCTGTATAGTTACTAAGTAAGGGTAAAGGGAATAACATGTTTGCGGTCACTGATAAGGGTGGATAGGTGTTGATTAGTTTGTGGGCCAAGGTCAGGTCAGGTCACATGAAGGGAGAAGGCACAGTTTATTACCCACATCCCTAAACTTCCTGCCTAGCAACAATAATGTGGTGTTTAGAGAAAGGAGGAGGCTCTGCCTAAATGGGGGTATAAATATGTGTAAAGAGGTATTTTTCTTTGCAGCTGTTTGACCCAGTGGGTGAATAAACTTGGTTTGAAGTGTAAAACTAACAATGTAAACAGAGAGGTCAACTTTCTTGGGGACCTCAATATTGACTGGTTTTCATCAAACAGTCCGCTCAAGAGGAAGCTTCCCACTGTAACCAGTGACTGTAATCTGGTTCAGGTTATTAATTAATCAACCTCCAGGGTGTTTACAAACACGACAGGAACAAGATCACCCACATGTAGTGATCACATTTTTTGCTTTGACTCTTATGTGGATGATCTAAAAAATATTTGTTGGTCTGATGTGATTAATAAAGAGCATCCAGACGGGTGCACTTGTTTCATTTGTGAAATTGCTTCTTCCAATTATTGATAAACATGCACCTGTTAAGGAACGGACTTTTAGAAATATTAATGGATTAATGAGGAATTGAAAAACTGTACGGTTGAAAGTGATGGGGTAAAAGGAGTGGCTAATAAGTCTGGCTGCAAATCTGTGGCTGATTTATTGCAGATTAAGAAATTATGTGACTAAACTCAACAACAAAAAAAGTAACAAATAAATGAAGCCAAGATCAATGATATAAAGGATGATGGGGGGAAAACTTTGGAGTACCTTAAATTATTGGGAGAAAGACAAATTCAACACCACCCTTCCATCAAATCAGATGGCGTATTCATCACAAAACCATTTTATGTTGCCAATTATTCTAATGATTACTTCATTGGCAAAGTGGGCAAACTTAGGCAGGAAATGGCAACAATGAACAGTGAGCCATTAAGGCCACTACTACCTGTCATACATTTAATCTGAATCTACAGGAAGGTGTTTGTCCTCAGGCCTGGAGGGAAGCCAAAGTAATTCCGCTACCCAAGAGTGGTAAATCGGCCTTTACTGGTTCTAACAGCAGACCTATCAGCTTGTTGCTAGCTATCAGCAAACTATTGGAAAAAATTGTGTTTGACCATATACAATGCCATTTCTCTGTAAACAAATTGACAACAGACTTTCAGCATGCTTATAGAAAAGAGCACTCAACATGTACTGCACTGACACAAACGGATGATGATTGGTTGAAAGAAATTGATCATAAGAGGATCGTGGGAGCTGTACTGTTAGATTTCAGTGCAGCCTTTGATATTATTGACCATAACCTTGGTTTTCTTTAAATGGAAACCTCTCTATTGTCAAACATGTAGGGTGTGGTGTACCACAGGGCAACTCTCTAGGCCCTGCTACCCTTTTTTATTTTTACCAATGATCTGCCACTGGCATTAAACAAAGACTGTGTGTCCATGTATGCTGATGATTCAACCATATACATGTCGGCAATCACAGCTAGTGAAGTTACTGAAACCCTTAACAAGGAGCTGCAGTCAGTTTTGGAATGGGTGGCCAGTAATAAACTGGTCCTGAACATCTCTAAAACTCAGAGCATTGAATTTGGTACAAATCATTCCCTAAACTCTAAATCTCAGCTGAATCTGGTAATGAAGGGGTTGGCTGTTTTTTATTTTAGTAGGGGGACCGGAGGACCGGAGGAGGAGGCTCCTCCTGCACCAGGTGTGGTCGGAGAGGACACACCTGGTGCTGGAGGAGCTCGTCTGGGAGTCAGGATGGTAGGCAGATCACTCCTCGTTCACCCCAGGTGAGTCAGCACCAGACTCACCCAGAGCTCCCTGTTGGTCATATGTTCCTACAAATTTTTCTCCCTCTCTACAGCATAAGGCGCTAGTCGATTCAGGCACAGCTGGAAACTTTATGGATCGTGGGCTCGCGTTAAGGCTAGGGATTCCCCTGGTGTCGTTAGACCAACCTTTCCCCGTGCACTCCTTAGATAGCCGACCATTAGGGTCAGGGCTGGTCGGGGAGGCCACGGTTCCACTGGACATGGTAACGCAGGGGGATCATAAGGAGCGGATTAGTCTCTTCCTTATTGATTCACCTGCGTTTCCAGTGGTGCTCGGGATTCCCTGGCTGGCTCATCACAATCCTGAGATTTCATGGAGACAGGGGGCTCTCCGAGGGTGGTCAGAGGAGTGTTCAGGCAGGTGCATAGGAGTTTCCATCGGTGCGACGACGGTGGAGAGTCCAGACCAGGTTTCCACTGTGCGCATTCCCTCTGAATATGCCGATTTGGCTATCGCCTTCTGTAAGAAGAGGGCGACCCGATTACCACCTCATCGACGAGGGGATTGCGCGATAAACCTCCTGGTAAACGCAGCACTTCCGAGGAGTCACGTGTACCCGTTGTCCCGGGAGGAGACAGTGGCTATGGAGACATATGTCACTGAATCTCTGGGACAGGGTTATATTCGGCCCTCCACGTCACCCGTCTCCTCAAGCTTCTTTTTTGTGAAGAAAAAGGAGGGAGGTCTGCGTCCGTGCATTGATTATAGAGGTCTAAATTCCATCACAGTAGGGTTTAGTTACCCGCTACCTCTCATCGCCAAGGCAGTGGAATCATTTCACGGGGCGCGTTTCTTCACAAAACTGGACCTTAGGAGTGTCAGGACCCGGTGCGAGAAACAGTCACTAAATCGGCAGAACCCAGAAGATGAGGCAGACACAGCAGTACTAGAGATGGTGGTTTAATAAAAAATAGATATCTTCCAAAATACAAAGAAAATCCACAAAGTGGTAAAAACAGCAAGGGAAAAACAAACCTCAAAAGACTAATCCAAAATACAAAAGAACAAAACCAGAGAACCTCTGGAAAATCCAACAAGAGAAAAATATATGTTCACAACAAGGCTTAGCTGGGGCTGGGTGCTAACATACAAACACTGAGCAAGGAACTGAGGAACACACAGGGATTAAATACTAACAAGGGAACGACATACAGGTGCAAACAATAATTAGAGCAAGGGAAAAACAAAAGGTACAAAAAAGGTGCAATGGGGACATCTAGTGACAAAAAAACAGAACAGTCCTGGCCAAAACCTGACAGAATCCCCCTCCTAGGAACGGCTCCTGACGTTCCTACCAGCCTTCTCAGGGTGGAGGGCCCTGAACTGACGAATGAGGTCAGGGTCCAGTATGTCCTTGGCAGGAACCCAGGAGCGCTCCTCGGGACCGTAGCCTTCCCAGTCCACCAGATACTGCCAGGACCGCTGCACCCGGCGGGAGTCCAGTATCCGGTGGACGGTATAAGCCGACTGGCCTCCGATGACACGGGGCGGAGGGGGAGGTCTGCCTGCCGGAATAAGGGGAGAAAAAACAACAGGTTTTAATAAAGAAATGTGAAATGTGGGATTGATTTTAAGGGATCTGGGTAAGTGCAGGCGAAAAGTAACGGGATTGACTCTCCTGGCAATCTTAAAGGGTCCGATGAATCTCTGGGACAGCTTGCGAGACTCCACCCGTAGCGGTAAGTTTTTTGTTGAGAGCCATACTCTCTGGCCGGGGTACAGGGTAGGACCAGGACGGCGACGTCTGTTGGCTTGTCGTTGGTACTGCTGTGAGGAACGCAGAAGATTAAGACGGGCCTTCTTCCACGTAAGCCGACAGCGTCTGATGAACCTCGAGGCTGAAGGCACTCTGACTTCTGCCTCCTGGTCCGGGAACAATAGAGGAGCATAGCCAAACTGACACTCGTGCGGGGATATACCAGTGGAGGAGGAGCACAAGGTGTTGTGCGCGTACTCAGCCCAAACAATGAAGGATGACTATGTGGATGGGTTGTTGGAAACCATACATCTGAGGGTGGTTTCCAGCTCCTGATTCATCCTCTCAGTTTGGCCGTTGGACTCCGGATGGTACCCTGAAGATAAACTGGCCGTGGCCCCTATGAGTTGGCAGAAGGCCTTCCAAAACCTTGAGGCGAACTGGGGACCTCTGTCGGAAACCATATCTTGCGGGATGCCAAAGACTCGGAACACATGGTTAATCACCAACTCAGCTGTTTCCTTGGCAGAAGGTAATTTGGTCAAGGGAACAAACCTGGCCGCCTTAGAAAACCTGTCGATGATGACTAGGATCGTAGTATTACCATGGGACGGAGGAAGGCCAGTAATAAAGTCCAGCGAGATATGGGACCAGGGTCGGTGGGGAATAGATAAAGGGTGAAGGAGTCCTTGAGGGCGGAGGTGAGAAGATTTGCCCTGGCAGCACACGGAACAGGCCTTGACGAAAGTGGCAACGTCTTCTTTTATGGTGGGCCACCAGAACTTACGCTGGATGAACTCCAAGGTGCGACCTACGCCCGGGTGACAGGTGAGGCGAGAGGAGTGCCCCCACAGAAGGACTTGGGACCTTGCTGCCTTGGGAACAAACAACCGATTAGCAGGACCTCCTCCAGGGCCCGGTTCGATGGCTTGAGCTTGTTTCACGGTATCCTCCACTTGCCACGAGATCGGAGCCACGATCTTAGCGGCAGGAAGAACAGTCATGTCAGTATCTTCTCGAATGGCAGGAGAGTAGACTCGTGACAAGGCATCCGGTTTGAGATTCTTCGACCCGGGTCTATAGGTGAGAATAAACTGGAATCGGCTGAAGAAAAGAGACCATCGAGCTTGTCTGGAGTTCAACCGCTTCGCCTGCTGGATATACTCCAGATTTTTGTGGTCCGTAAGCACTTGAAACGGTTGAGAAGCCCCCTCGAGCCAGTGTCTCCATTCCTTCAATGCCATCTTAACCGCTAGGAGTTCACGATCCCCCACATCGTAATTCCTCTCGGCCGGGGTAAGCCGGTGAGAGAAGAAGGCGCAAGGATGAAGCCTCTTGTCTTCACCCCTCTGAGACAGGACAGCTCCAACACCAACCTCTGATGCGTCTACCTCCACCACAAAAGGTTCATCCGCCGTCGGTAGTGTCAGGATGGGAGCAGAGAGGATGCGCTGCTTGAGTCCTTGGAAGGCCGTCTCAGCTTCTCTTCCCCACAGAAACCTTGTGTTGCCACCCTTGGTTAAAGCTGAGAGAGGGGCTGCCACCGAGCTGAAGTTCTTGATGAACTTGCGGTAGAAGTTAGTGAAGCCCAGGAAACGCTGAACTTCCTTAACGGACTTGGGGGTGGGCCAATCTGCTACCGCCCCTACCTTCTTGGGGTCCATCTGGACTCGACCGGGTTCCACTACAAATCCCAGGAACTGTACTCGAGAGGAATGGAATTCACACTTTTCCGGCTTAAAGTACAAATGGCTGTCTAGGAGGCGTTTGAGCACTTGTCTGACATGCTTAGTGTGTTCTTGAAGGGAGCTCGAAAAGATGAGGATGTCATCCAAGTAAACAAACACGAAAATGTTAAGCATATCCCTAAGCACATCGTTTATGAGCGCTTGGAACACAGCCGGGGCGTTGGTCAGGCCGAAGGGCATCACCAAGTATTCGTAGTGACCAGTAGGCGTGTTGAAAGCGGTCTTCCACTCGTCACCGGGTTTGATCCGCACAAGATGGTATGCGTTCCGCAGGTCAAGCTTAGTGAAGACCACTGCTTCCTGGAGCAGCTCAAAGGCTGTGGCCATAAGGGGTAGCGGTTACGGACGGTTATGGCATTAAGTCCCCGGTAGTCGATGCAAGGACGTAATCCCCCGTCTTTTTTGGCCACAAAGAAAAACCCTGCTCCCGCCGGCGAGGTGGATGGACGCATGAGGCCTGCTGCCAGAGCGTCCTTGATGTAGGTATCCATAGCAGCTCGTTCGGGAGGAGATAGGGAAAAGATCCGACCCCTGGGGGGGCAGGTGCCCGGAAACAGGTCGATGGGGCAATCGTAAGGTCTATGGGGTGGTAGTTTGGTGGCCCTCTGTTTGCTAAATACCGGTTTGAGGTCATGGTAACACTCAGGAACTCGGGACAGGTCGATGGATTCTAGAGACTCGGGAGGGGAACTCGGGGAACTTGGGAAGATACAAGTGGCTTGGCACGTAGGACCCCACTGCTTGATAGTGCCCACAGACCAGTCGATGTGAGGGTTATGGCTGTGAAGCCAGGGGTATCCAAGGACGAGAGGGAACTCGGAACACGAGGTCAGATGAAAGTTCATCACTTCCTGGTGTTGGGAAACTGAAAGACGCAAGGGGGTAGTGACACGAGTGACAAGTCCAGATCCCAAAGGGCTTCCATCCAACGTAGTAACCCTTATGGGGTCACTTAGAGGTTCAGAGGGAACGCCATTCTCCTTCGCCCAGACACCATCCATGAAGTTACCTGCGGCTCCAGAGTCTACCAAGGCTTGAAGGGGAAGCTCGTGGTTGTCCCAGGAAAGGGTAACTGGAATGAGCAGGCGGGAGTCGGATGGATGAGAGGAGGTTATGTTTCCCGTTACCGTCCTCCCAGGCCTGCACGGGAGAGTGCGTTTTCCCTGGAGCCCGGGACACGTGGAGAGGAAATGGCCCGGTTTGCCGCAATATAGACAGCATCGCTCCCTCATCCGGCGGTCTCTCTCAGCCTGGGAGATGCGTCCAACCTGCATGGGTTCCGGTGGAGTCAGCGGGGATAAAGGTGGAGACTCGGAGCTGGGACCGATAGGAGCTAGGGTGAGAGATCTACGGTTGAGCTCTCTCTCTCTCAGACGCTGGTCTATGCGTGAAGCCAACTTGATCAGGGACTCGAGGTTGTCCGGTGGTTCCCGAGTGACCAGTTCATCTTGGATGGTGTCGGAAAGACCCTTCAAAAAGCACACTGTGAGCGCCTCGTCATTCCAGCCACTCGCTGCTGCCACCGTGCGGAACTGGATGGCATAGTCCGTCACGCTGCGCCGACCTTGGCGGAGAGTCAGGAGCTGTTTGGCTGAGTCAGGACCGCTGGTAGGACCTTGAAACACTCGCTTGAATTCTTCAGCAAAGGTAGAGTAGCTGGCACAGCAGGGACTTTGGGCATCCCACACAGCAGTAGCCCAGGCTAGGGCTTTTTCCGACAGCAGGGTGATGATATATGCTATCTTGGACCGGTCGGTGGGAAATGACGAGGGTTGCAGCTCGAAGGAGAGAGAACATTGGGTGAAAAACCCCTTACAACCACTCGGATCACCTGAGAACCGTTGGGGAGGCGGCAGACGAGGTTCAGCCAGGGGGTTAACTGCCACGGGCACTTGAATCTGATGAACTGGAGCAGAAGCGGTTGCAGGAGAAAGTTGATCAGAAATCTGCTTTATGGAAGTCATCATCTCCGACAGAAGTTGAGAATGTCCAGCCATTAAGGCCTCTTGCTGAACCAGAGCAGCTTCGTGACGTTGGACAGTCCCCTCGTGGTGGGACAGCATGGGAAAAAAGTCCTGGGTACTGGCTGCCTCTGGGTTCATTTTAATGGCTCAGTGTTTCTGTCAGGACCCGGTGCGAGAAACAGTCACTAAATCGGCAGAACCCAGAAGATGAGTCAGACACAGCAGTACTAGAGATGGTGGTTTAATAAAAAATAGATATCTTCCAAAATACAAAGAAAATCCACAAAGTGGTAAAAACAGCAAGGGAAAAACAAACCTCAAAAGACTAATCCAAAATACAAAAGAACAAAACCAGAGAACCTCTGGAAAATCCAACAAGAGAAAAATATATGTTCACAACAAGGCTTGGGCTGGGGCTGGGTGCTAACATACAAACACTGAGCAACGAACTGAGGAACACACAGGGATTAAATACTAACAAGGGAACGACATACAGGTGCAAACAATAATTAGAGCAAGGGAAAAACAAAAGGTACAAAAAAGGTGCAATGGGGACATCTAGTGACAAAAAACCAGAACAGTCCTGGCCAAAACCTGACAAGGAGTGCGTATAATTTGATCCGGGAGGGAGATGAGTGGAAGACCGCGTTTAGTACCACATCTGGCCATTATGAGTACCTCGTCATGCCGTATGGGTTGAAGAATGCTCCAGACGTTTTCCAATCTTTCGTAGACGAGATTCTCAGAGACCTGCACGGACAGGGGGTGGTAGTGTATATTGATGATATACTGATCTATTCTGCCACACGCGCCGCGCACGTGTCTCTGGTGCGTAGGATACTTGGGCGACTGCTGGAGCATGACCTGTACGTCAAGGCTGAGAAATGTGTGTTCTCCAAACAAGCCGTTTCCTTCCTGGGTTATCGCATTTCCACCTCTGGGGTGGTGATGGAGTGTGACCGCGTTACAGCCGTGCGTAATTGGCCGACTCCGACCACGGTAAAGGAGGTGCAGCGGTTTTTAGGGTTTGCCAATTACTACCGGAGGTTTATCCGGGGTTTTGGTCAGGTGGCTGCTCCCATTACCTCACTGGTGAAGGGGGGCCGGGCGCGCTTGCGCTGGTCAGCAGAGGTGGGCAGAGCCTTCAGTCGCCTGAAGGAGCTGTTCACCAACGCTCACGTGCTGGCTCATCCGAACCCCTCTTTGGCGTTCATAGTGGAGGTGGACGCGTCCGAGGTCCGAGGCTGGGGTGGGAGCCGTGCTATCACAGCGCTCGGGCACGCCACCGAAGCTCCGCCCCTGCGTTTTCTTCTCGAGGAAGCTCGGTCCGGCGGAGCGGAACTATGACGTGGGGGACCGGGACTTGTTAGCTGTAGTCAAGGCTCTGAAGGTGTGGAGACATTGGCTTGAGGGGGCCAAGCCCCCTTTCCTCATCTGGACTGACCATCGTACATAGGGTTCAGTGAGTAGCACATAGGGTTCAGTGAGTAGCAATAGATGAGTCAGGGAGCCAATTCAGTAGTGCTACTACGCTAGGCGAGCTGGAGACATGGCGATTCAGACAGCTAGCGGGCCGGGGCTAGCAGATGGGCCTCCGGGAACGTCGTAACGGAAGAGCCTGTTGAAACCACCTCGGACAGTTATGTCGGCAGACCAGTCGTGATGGATCAGCGGGGCTCCGTGTCGGCAGTAAAGGGTCCAGGCCAATTGGCAAACAAGGTATTGTAGCCCAAGAATTGGCTGATGGACGTCTTTGGCTAGCCGGGAGATGGGCCTAGCTCGAGGCTAGCTCCAGGCTAACTGGTGCTTTCTTCGGGACAGAGACGTTAGCCAGGAGTAGCCAATCAGATAGCAGCTAGCTAGCTGCGATGATCCGGTGTAAAGGTTCAGAGTTTGCGGTAGGAATCCGGAGATGTGGTAGAGAAAAAGCAGTCCGATATGCTCTGGGTTGATATCGCACTGCGCAGACTGGCAGGAATTGACCGGGCTGAGGCTGGCTGATGTCCGAGTGCTAACTGGCTAACTGACTACTAGCTAACTGACTACTAGCTTGTAGCTACTTTGCTGGCTAGCTTCTGGTGGGGGTTCCGGTTCTAAAGTATAAAAAATTGCAGATCCGTACCACATTGGTTGAGGCGGCGTGTTGCAGGAGAGTATGTTCTGTCCGTAGATGGAAATTGAGATAAAAAATATATACGAAATATATACGAAAAAAACGATATATACACGGGACGGGACAGGACAAGACAAAAACAGACATCCGACTATTACACCATCGCTTCAGTAGGTCCTATGATTGAGTGCAGTCTGGCCCAGGTGTGTGAAGGTGAACGAAAAGGCACTGGAGCAACGAACCGCCCTTGCTGTCTCTGCCTGGCCAGTTCCCCTCTCTCCACTGGGATTCTCTGCCTCAAACCCTATTACAGAGGCTGAGTCACTGGCTTACTGGTGCTCTTCCATGCCGTCCCTAGGAGGGGTGCGCCACTTGAGTGGGTTGAGTCACTAACGTGATCTTCCTGTCCGGGTTGGCACCCCCCCTTGGGTTCGTGCCGTGAGGGAGATCTTCGTGGGCTATACTCGGCCTTGTCTCAGGATGGTAAGTTGGTGGTTGAAGGTATCCCTCTAGTGGTGTGGGGGCTGTGCTTTGGCAAAGTGGGTGGGGTTATATCCTGCCTGTTTGGCCCTGTCCGGGGGTATCGTTGGACGGGGCCACAGTGTCTCCCGACCCCTCCTCTCTCAGCCTCCAGTATTTATGTTGCAATAGTTTGTGTCGGGGGGGCTAGGGTCAGTCTGTTATATCTGGAGTATTTCTCCTGTCTTATCCCGCGTCCTGTGTTCATTTAAGTATGCCCTCTCTAATTATCTCTCTCTTTTTTTCTCTCTCTCTGTTTTGCTTTCTCTCTCTCTCTCTCTCGGAGGACCTGAGCCCTAGGACCATGCCTCAAGACTACCTGACTTGATGACTCCTTGCTGTACCCAGTCCACCTGATCGTGCTGCTGCTCCAGTTTCAACTGTTCTGCCTATGGAACCCTGACCTGTTCACCGGACGTACTACCTTGTCCCAGACCTGCTGTTTTCAACTCTCTAAAGACAGCAGGAGCGGTAGACATACTCTGAATGATCGGCTATGAAAAGCCATCTGACATTTATTCATGAGGTGCTGACCTGTTGCACCCTCTACACCCACTGTGATTATTATTATTTGACCCTGCTGGTCATCTATGAGCATTTGAACATCTTGGCCATGTTCTGTTATAATCTCCACCCGGCACAGCCAGAAGAGGACTGGCCACCCCTCATAGCCTGGTTCCTCTCTAGGTTTCTTCCTAGGTTCCGGCCTTTCTAGGGAGTTTTTCCTAGCCACCGTGCTTCTACACCTGCATTGCTTGCTGTTTGGGGTTTTAGGCTGGGTTTCTTCTGTAGAGCACTTTGTGATATCAGCTGATGTTAGAATAGCTTTATAATTGATTGATTGATGACCACATTTCCACTACCTCTCATAAATTGTTAGTACTTATTAATTCTATATAGCTGGACATCTCTCCATTGTCTTCTTGAAATGCACTTTGAAGTGAATCTCAGCTCTCTTAAAAGTACACTGAAGAAAAACAGTTTTATTGATCAGGAGTAACATTAAAACAGGGTGAAATGACCCACCAACATTAGACCACTGTACAGAAAGCCCGAAAATTGCTGAGAGAATAGTAAGATTAACTGATAACTGACGCAGACATGGTGCTGTAGCAGAAAGATTGGATGGACATGAACCAAGATGTTGTGAGTTCAAATCCCAGGTGAGGACAAGATGAATATGAATTACTGTATAGATGCAAAATGTATTCATGTATGTCAATGTGTTTCAAATATGTAAATTGAAAACACTGAATGTTAAATAGCACTGTGGGTGTCCCTAACCTTGCCAAAGGTCAGTGGTTCACCAATTATGGCCTTGATAGGCTCGGCAACAGTAACAACGGGTGATGTGTAACGAAACCCTTTTATTTTGGGGAGAACATTTCTTCGGGATCGTCAGGTGACGTCCTGACAAATGATACACAGAAATATTCCTGCAACGTTCCCATGAAACGTGTTTTAGAACATGAATATATTGTATTCTGAGAACACGCAACCCTGTTCTGTTTATGTTTGGTGGGACGTTGATGGAATATTGTCCAAATGCTCAGAAAACTGGACACCGGACTGTTTTTGCAACATTCCAATGAAACGTGTCTAGAACATTAATATCTTATATTCAGAGAACATGGCAACCACGTTCTGGTAACTCTAACATCAGCACATACTAAATAGGTTCTCATGAGGTTTTTGCTAACATACAATGTTCTCCTAACTAACGGAAAACTAGACACTCAAATATCTGGGGAACATTAAGGGTAACATTGCAAAAACGTTCTCTTTCCCTAAAATTGTTAGCCTGGGATAGGATCACAGCTGGGTGTGTGTGTGTGAGAGAGAGTTTGTGTGTGTGTGTGCGCGTGCCTGTCTGTCTGTCAGTCCATCTGTCCGTCCATCTATCCATCTGCTTTGCTTTCTGTGTCTGTCAATCGGTCAATCAGTATCGTATTTAGTAGTGATGGGTACATCAGAAGAGACAACATTTGTCTGTTGTTGGCCGTGGGGCAAAGACGATCTAGCAATCTTTCTTTGAAAATGTCTACGCATGGTGCATGTGTGACAGACGTCAGCGGCTCTGGGTGACAGGCTCAGGTTGTGTACAGTCTGGACCCCCGGTGGCTTGTCTAGGGCTGAGGGAGTAAGAAGGATCCGAGCTTAGAGAGAACAGCAGGGGCTGTCTAGCCACTCCAAGAAATAGAGGAGGGGATGGAGAGAGAGAAGGCGGTTAGGAGACAAGAAATCTCTAGCAAGTTAGTGATGTGACCCACTCTGTTATAGGAGAGCCAAGAACGAGCGGAAGTAAGTAAGCGAGGCAAAGGCAGAGAAAAAAAAGCAAAGAGACACAAATTAGAGAAAGATAAATTAAAGAAGAGGAGCACAGTAGGGCTTCTATCTCCATGGAGACCAACCCCAAAATATACCAGCTACCCTCGAGGGGGGCTCTAATCCTGTTTCAGTAGAATGAGGGGAGGGGAGCAACACACACAGAGGCCTTGTTGAAACTTACTGAACACAGAGAGGGGGGGGGCAGTGTGTACATGCCTGTGTGAGTGTGTTCATTTGTGTTTGTTTGCTTGCTTGTGTGTATGTGTGTGTGTGTGTGTTTGTGCATGCACATTACCGTGTGTGCATGTGGAACAAACGAGTGCCAAAGTAAACCAACAACAATACCATCAATCACTCCCATCCCTGAGAGTCACCCTCTCCCTCCCTCTTCCCCCGGGGTCTCTCACCCTCCATGGGGGTGTTGCTGTCGGGCCGGTTGGCAAACACCACATCCACATACTCCAGCTGCATCCTCTGTAGAGAGCTCCTCAGACCTGCGGGACAGAGAGAGAGAGGGACAGAGAGAGAGGGACAGAGAGAGAGGGACAGAGAGAGAGGGACAGAGAGAGAGGGACAGAGAGAGAGGGACAGAGAGAGAGAGAGAGGGACAGAGAGAGGGACAGAGAGAGGGACAGAGAGAGGGACAGAGAGAGACAGAGAGAGAGATAAACACCCGTTAGAAACCTGCAGTTACAGAACACAACAAGCCACAGAGGATCTGAGGGAAGGTGAGGGAGACCTTTCCTCCTCTGTCTCTCTCATCCTGTCAGATGAAGGCTTTGCTGTTTGAATCCCGAGAGGGAAGAGGGATGCGGGGTAGAGATGAATGAGGTATTGTGTCTGTCAGCTCAGCTCCATTCACAAAAACTAATAGGAGAGCAGACATAGATGAAAGGATGGAGAGGAGAGGATGACAGGAAAGGCAAAGAAAAGAGGTGTGTACATGAGTGTGTACATATGTGTTTGTAAAAGTGTGTTTACGTGTATACTGTATGAGTGTCTGCGCATGTGTGTGTGTGTGTGTGTGTGTGTGTGTGTGTGTGTGTGTGTGTGTGTGTGTGTGTGTGTGTGTGTGTGTGTGTGTGTGTGTGTGTGTGTGTGTGTGTGTGTGTGTGTGTGTATACGTGTGTGTGTGTGTGTGTATACGTGTGTGTGTGTGTGTGTGTGTATACGTGTGTACATTTCTGTGACAGATGAATGCCAGTCCTTAAAGTTAATCCTGTGAGGGAGTCATGCTCTCCCCTGTCACCATTCACACATCTCAATCCATGTCCTGTCATCTACAACCCGGTAATCCCAGGAACATTACACACATGCGCGCACACATGCATGTGCACGCGCACACACACACTAATCTGAGTCTGCTCTGCCATGATTTTTATAAGGCTCTGAAGGGACTCTATTTTGAAGTGACTCACACACACTCACACGACTTGCACTGATTAGGCAGTCTTAAGGCCTCTACGTGCCTCTATTTTTGGAGATTAGAGAGAAGTGGATAGAAGGGTAATACATCAAATTAATTCCATTGGTGGATATTGGATAAAGGAGGAAACAAGCAAGGTCATGAACAAAGTCCTGTTTAATCTCTTTAAATCTCTTTAAATATCCTGTCAATCAGTAAATAAAACCACCCCCCAAAAAATCATTTTGCCTCACGAGCCCTCTACTATAGGAACCAGTTTAGACATCATTCAGAGATATGAATACGGACATCAACTGTCTTTCTCGGCCCAACATCGATTATCTTGAGGTGACACCGCCTCACCTGCCAATGCCCTTCAAAAAAATGCTGTGAACAGCTGTCTCTTTTAGACAATCAGATGCTGCATCGATTAGCCGGCAGTGACAGCCACAGCAACAGCTTAAATAGGTTGTCATCAACTGTGTCTCTCAGCCAATCGTGTGCTTCATCAGTTCGCCTGCGGTGACATCCACCACATTATGGTGACACAGGCGCTGTGCCTCAGTATTGTTATCTATCCTCCAGACAGGACAGCTGAGCCCAACTCATTTGCTATGCTCTCTTTCTCACTGTTTTCTCACTTTCTCTCACTTTATCTTGCCCGCTTTCTTCCTCTCTCCTCCCTCCCTCTCTCTCTCTCTCTCTCTCTCTCTCTCTCTCCCTGTCTCTCCCCCCTTCTCCCCATTCTTTATCTCTCATACTAAACATACGATTCTGTTCTTCTTTGGGGGTAAAGTTAGAAGCTGATATGAATGTTAATACTATATGAGAGTGCTGCAGGAGGTGCAGGCACTGCTGTGGACGGGACGTTGTTGGGCTGGGATCAGGGAATTGGTTTGGGGCAGCGTGCGGATTGGGGTAACCTGGGTGTCAGGTTTAGCTGTGTAATACCCTGAAAACTGTAAAATAGGAGACTGGAGGGACTGAAAGGGGAAACATGGAAAGGTAAAGTGGGAGATGGCAGGAGAGGAGAGGACAGAAAATAAGAGGAGAGGAGAGGAAAGGAGATGCTCGGAGAGAAAAGAACAGGAGAGGACACTACAGGACACGAGGGTATGGATAGAGGGGTGCTCATGTCTATCATATCATATTACAAATGGACCAACTCAAGACCCAGAGACATCTGACCCTGAACGGTGGTAGAGACATACAGGTTCTTCAAAAGAGGAGGTTAAAGTTCAACTGAGCACACAGGAGGAAATAAAATAAAAGTGTATTGGTCACATGCATATGTTTAGCAGATGTTATTGCGAATGTAGTGAAATGCTTATGCATCTAGATCCGACAGTGCAGCAATATCGAACAATTTCACAACAACACATAATACACACAATCTAGTAAAGGAATGGGATGAGAATATATAAGTATCAAATATATGGATGAGCAGTGACAGAGCGGCTACGATGCAATAGATAGTAAAGAATAGATAGTGAAGGATACAATATACATTATATACTGTATATATGAGATGAGTAATGCGAGATGTGTAAACATTCTTAAGTGGCATTATTAAAGTGTCTAGTGTTCCATTTATTAAAGTGGCCAATGATATCAAGTCTGTAGGTAGGCAGCCGCCTCTCTGTGCTAGCGGTGGCTGTTTAACAATCTGTGGCCTTGAGATAGGAGCTGTTTTTCAATCTCTCTGTCCCAGCTTTGACGCACCTGTACTGACTTTGCCTTCTGGATGGAAGCGGGGTGAACAGACAGTGGCTCGGATGGTTATTGTCCTTGATGATCTTTTTTGCCTTCCGGTGACATCGGGTGCTGTAGGTGTCTTGGAGGGCAGGTAGTTTGCCCCCGGTGATGCGTTGTGTATACCGCACCACCCTCTGGAGAGCCTTCCAGTTGTGGGCGGTGCAGTTGCTGTACCAGGCGGTGATACAGCCCGACAGGATGCTCTCAATTGTGCACCTGTAAAAGTTAGTGAGGGTTTTTGGTGACAAGCCACATTTTTCAGCCTCCTGAGGTTGAAGAGGAGCTGTTGCGCCTTCTTCACCACACTGTCTGTGTGTGTGGATCATTTCAGTTTGACAGTGATGTGTACCCCGAGGAACTTAAAACTTCCCAACTTCTCCACTGCTGTTCCATCGACGTGGATAGGGGGCTACTCCCTTTGCTGTTTCCTGAAGTCCACGATCATCTCTTTTGTTTTGCTGACATTGAGTGAGAGGTTATTTTCCTGACACCACACTCCGAGGGCCCTGTCCTCCTCCCTGTAGGCTGTCTCATCGTTGTTGGTAATCAAGCCTACTACTGTTGTGTCGTCTGCAAACTTGATGATTGAGTTGGAGGCATGCATGGCCACGCAGTCGTGAGTGAACAGGGAGTACAGGAGGGGCCTGAGAACGCACCCTTGTGGGGCCCCAGTGTTGAGATTCAGTGGAGTGGAGATGTTGTTTCCTACCTTCACCACCTGGGGGCGCCCGTCAGGAAGTCCAGGACCCAGTTGCACAGGGCGGGGTTCAGACCCAGGTTCTCAAGCTTAATGATGAGTTTGGAGGGTACTATGGTGTTGAATGCTGAGCTGTAGTCAATGAACAGCATTCTTGCAGCAACCAATCACAAGAGAGAGGGAGAAGAGAGAAAATAAAACTGTGGATATGAAAAGGAGGGGATTATAGAGGTGAACTGGGGTATGGAGTGATGTGGAGGACAAGACAGAAGGAAGAGGAGGAGAGGAAATCAGCCACTTTACCTTCAATTATATGCTTTCTGTTGAGTCCTTTCTCTGTCTCCGCTCTGGAAAAGAACACAGAAGTAAATACACACACAGAAAAGTATACACGAAAGGGCACACACCAGTGCATGCACACACAAACACACACACACACACACAGAGAGACACACAGACACACAGACATACAGACGCACAGATTTACAGTGACTAGAGCATTGAACTTGTCCCACCAGCCTCTAATGAGCTGTCTACAAATCGATGAATAGACAAGAGACACAACAGGCCCTGGGAAGTGTCGGTAGCGACAAAACAACTTTATCGTCTGTCAGCACTGAAAATGCAATGCCCTGTAATCTGTCATGGTGGATGTCTGAGTCAATGACAAACTGTCAGCGACATCATCCTCATCTACCCAGCTCTCCCCCATTACTATCCATCTTCTCTCTTTCTTCACACCCCCTCCCTTCAATCCTTTCTTTGTCTTCCTCTCCTTAGTTTATTCTTCATGCTCACCCCCCTCTCTTTTCATAATATATGCCACTTAACAGACACTTTTAGGCAAAGCAACTTACAATAATGCTTGAATACATTTTACACATGGGTGGCCCCAGCAGGAATCAAACCCACAACCTTTTTCATTGCAAGTGACATGAACTACTGACAGAGCCACACAGAATCTCTTTTTGTGCTCTGAGAGTTGGGGACTGATATTCCAGGCACACAGAGAACTGTAGCGTGGGGCTGAGTCATCCTGGATCTCTGGCTGTGTTATTCTCTGTTATGTTATCGGCTCCCCCAGCTGTGTGTGCGAGTCTGTTCAGAGACGCAGAGAGCCTCGTCAGGCCCCAAACAGACTGCCAGGCTGGTTGTTAATCGTCTCTCTCTCTCTCTCTCTCTCTCTCTCTCTCTCTCTCTCTCTCTCTCTCTCTCTCTCTCTCTCTCTCTCTCTCTCTCTCTCTCTCTCTCTCTCTCTCTCTCTCTCTCTCTCTCTCTCTCTCTCTCTCTCTCTCTCTCTCTCTCTCCCTCTCTCTCTCTCTCTCCCTCTCTCTCTCCCTTCAGTGAAGAGGGCTGTGTCACCACAGAACCACTCTGATACTTCAAAGATAGAGCTGGTTGAGCTCTATGGTACCATGTTGCTGTGCGCTACTTTTGGCCTGAGTATGTGCACAAATCTTGGACACCCTCCTTCATCACAGTGCAAATCCAGCCTTTTGTGGCTCTAGTGCACTGTAAAGGGAAGAGCGTTTTAGTTGAGATTTGACCTGCAGATTCAGTAACAGACACAGGAACGACTCCGATCTGACCAATTATCTAGATCCTCATTAGGAACCTCAAATAGACAGGATATGTCTAATAAAGAGAAGATGAACAGGTTAGAGCTCTCGGATGGATGATCCTTTTCAACTTCTGTCCTGACAGATCTCAGACAGAACTCAGACAGAACTCAGACAGTATACGGTATAGGAGAGCCTCAGTACAGACCGTTCAAAGTCACATTGGCGTGGTGCTCAGAATGTCTGAGGAGGAACATACTTACTTCCCTCCCCAGTAGAGCTTGGTGGTGATCACCAGACTCGACCTCCTACATAAACACAAAGGGAGAGAGATCAGCCAGACAAACAGAGGGAGAGACATGGACATCCTTATCCGTATCCTGATGAATATAGCCTTATGTTATGTCTTAATACTGTAGGGGAGTCAACAATATGGATCCTTTAGCTTTTTTGTACATGCTATTCAAGTATGCGGAAAAGTATTCTGGGACACTTTCTCTGAACTTTGATAGGATACAGTGTATCGACTCAAAGTAAAGTCAAATCCCCATTGCTTGGCTGTTTAATGATTAAATCGGAGGCGGTGAACCGACATGAACTGAAGAAATGAAGCAGCAAAGATATATGAGATCAGTATGTCCTGATAGCTGAGGCCTGACCACCTACCAGCCTTTGCATAGCCAAGAACACATCACTTTCCTCTGATTGCCATGGTTACTGCTGCAGACCTAGTTAGCAGATGGGTGGATGAGTTATGTTGGTGATGGAATTGAGAGAAAATGTGTGGGTTGATTAACGGTAGACTAACGGTAGATTAACGTTTGTTAGCTGGCCCCGTCTATCTCTCTCTCTCTCTCTCTCTCTCACACACACACACACACACACACACACACACACACACACACACACACACACACACACACACACACACACACACACACACACACACACACACTTAAAAGATGATACATACCTCCAGCACTTTTTCTTGATGATGTTCCCCAGGATTATCTCGGCTCTGTAATAAAGCAGGTAGATTAACTCTAAGGGTGTGTGTGTGTGTGTGTGTGTGTGTGTGTGTGTGTGTGTGTGTGTGTGTGTGTGTGTGTGTGTGTGTGTGTGTGTGTGTGTGTGTGTGTGTGTGTGTGTGTGTGTGTGTGTGTGTGTGTGTGTGTGTGTGTGTCTACATGGTAGTAGCTGAGACAGACAGGCAATACAGTTGTCATGCATTTAATTAGCCTATTTCTCAGCGGTGCCGGTGGATAAACAAAAGGCCAAGACCAAGTGGTGCACAAAAAAGCCGCAAAATAAGCTTTTTCTGATCAAGCTCGTGCCAAATTACGGAACCACATCAGCAAAGCTACCACATCAGCCTCGAGTGACGAAACACCATCGCAGGTGGAAGCTAGTAGTCCTACTTATGCATCAGCTAGCACTAGCAACCTCCCAGTCCCGACAGAGAACTCACTGCCCGGGCCAGGCAATGACAGTGGCCTTGCTCCTCCTCTACTTCCTCCGCTCGAGAATAGTGACTAGTGAAGACCTCCTTCTCTTCCTCCTCTCCCAGAAAACCAAGCTGATGACTGCCAGAGACCTGGCGGCTAGTGGACTGGTTTTACGCAGCACAAACTTTATTTCAAAGTTGCGCGAGAGCAGAAGTCGGCTAAGGTAGTCTATAGGCCTGCAGGACAGTTCTATATTCCCCATAAATATTTGGGTTACTGATTAGTATGCTGTTGCATTGAAAATTTGTTTTACAATCTGCAATGTTTGAATTACCCACTTTAATTACTGAACAAGAAAATACATTATTGCCGCCAGCCAGCATTCTGAATAGCAGCATTGCGACACAGTAGGCAGATAGCTTCGTGAAACATCAACGTTAGGCTTAACATGACAAAATTACAACCAAATAAAAAATAAACATGTATCCATTTAAGGAAATCTATAGGCTACTACAAGCACTAGCACCTGACTGGCGCAGCGGTCTAAGGCACTGCATCTTAGTGCTAGAGGCGTCACTACAGTCACTGGTTTGATTCCAGGCTGTATCACAACCAGCTGTGATTGGGAGTCCCATAGGGTGGCGCACAATTGGCCCAGCGTCGTCCGGGTTAGGGTTTGGCTGGGGTAGGACGTCATTGTAAATAAGAATTTGTTCTTAACCTCTCTAGGGTATGTGGGGCTCTAATGTCCCACCTGACCAACATCCAGTGAAAGTGCAGGGCAATGCAATGGAACTCAAGCTAACTCTCACGTGAACGCGCGTGGTCAGCTCATGGCACTCTGGGCGAGACCTTCTCAAGCCTCGAACAAGGTTCTAAAGACTGTTGACATCTAGTGGAAGCCTTAAGAAGTGCAATATGACCCCATTTCTACTGTATCTTGGATAAGCAAAGAGTTGAAAAACTACAAACCTCAGATTTCCCACTTCCTGGTGGGATTTTTTCTCAGGTTTTTGACTGCCATATGAGTTCTGTTATACTCACAGACATCATTCAAACAGTTTTAGAAACTTCAGAGGGTTTTCTATCCAAATATACTAATAATATGCATATTCTAGCATCTGGGCCTGAGTGGCAGGCAGTTTACTCTGGGCACGCTTTTCATCCGGACGTGAAAATACTGTCCCCTACCCCAAAGAAGTTAACCAACTTGCCTAGTTAAATAAATAATGACATAATCTGATAGGCAGCCGCATAGACGTCGACATTTCAGAACCATGGACAGCGATTGTCTGTTCTTTGTAAGTGGCTGACGCATTAGATTTTTTGGAGGAGAGCGGGATCACAGGGAAACTGTGCTACGCTAGTGGTGCTACACATTGGTAGGTGCCTTTACAATGTAAAGTGCTTGAGCATTGACAAAGCGTTCCAATCTGTTGCTAAATCCAACCGACCCATTACTGTGGAATTCAGTTGAGGATGAAAACCGAAGCCCCAGAATGCTGCGTTAGAAGTCATTCGGGAAGATAGCACGTTTCATACTGTATAACAGGAAGTACTATTAGAACTTGATCAAATGAACCATTGCGCATTATCAATGCTCTCCATATACACTGTATGCATCCTGTACTACGTTCAATTATGTGTGCATGGAAGTGTACATGTACTGGTGTGGGTGCCAGCTTGTTTCAGCCTCAGCTGAATTCTCCTTGTCTTGGCAAGGCAACTATGTTGAATACACAAACAGTCTGGCATGCACCCACGCTGCAAACCTAATTGCTTTAGAACTAATCTCATTCCATATGGTTGATTCACACCACTGTCAGCTTGGCTGACCCCTGTACTTTGTGGGGTTTATTGCTGGTCTGGAACAAAAACCTGCACTGTATGTGTGTGTCAACCCACCAAGACCAGATTAGCCAGGTTGTTGTTTGTGTCGCACTGCTTTGCTTTATCTTGGCCAGGTCGCGGTTGTAAATGAGAACTTGTTCTCAACTAGCTTACCTGGTTAAATAAAAGGTGAAATAAAAAATACAAATAAAATAGCCATTCCTGCCCTCTGGTTTCAGGTAGGTAGGTAATAGGTATTCAGATCACACTCACTTCCCCCCAGCGTAAACTTCGGCTGTGTCGAAGAGATTGACCCCGTTCTCATAGGCGATGGTCATCAGCTGCTCAGCCACCTGAGAAACACAAGAGGCTTCATCAACCCAGGAGAACAGAGAGCTGGCAGCGGAGAGGCATTCGGCAGAGACACAACAAGAGAAAATATTTTGAAACTCAAAATGAAACGGAGCAGTTCTAGCTCAGTTGGTAGAGCAAGGGCTCTTGCAACGCCAGAACAATGGGTTTGATTCCTGGACCGCGTGTAAGCACACATGACTGTAAATCTATTCAGATCAATTAATCTGCTAAATATCATATATTGTACTGGGTAGAATTCAGCAAAAACAAATGAGAGAAATACATTTCGGTTGGGATTTGTGCCATAAATGCTAAAACGTTAACA
Organism: Salvelinus alpinus; assembly: GCF_045679555.1. Classification (NCBI taxonomy): domain Eukaryota; kingdom Metazoa; phylum Chordata; class Actinopteri; order Salmoniformes; family Salmonidae; genus Salvelinus; species Salvelinus alpinus. The sequence goes on from NC_092115.1 coordinate 44,775,695, forward strand.
TTTGGAAATAGTGCCAGGGAAACTAAGCCAAAGCATGGATTGTTGTCAGACATTGTTCATAGACTGCTTACAGGGTAAGGAAACCAATATGTCATTTTGTCGTTTGGGTGAACTATCCCTTTTTGCACTATTTCAATGTTTTAGTACCTAAATGAATATTGTCTTGTTATCTAGTCTGTGGGATCTCCCTGTTACTATACATAAAATACACAATCCAAACAGACAATATCAACACCCTGTAATTTCCCCACAACACTTTGTCAACATCATTCTACTTTTTGTACCTGCAGGCCACTTTCACAAGGACAATGCAGTCTACCCGTATCAGCGTCTCCAGTAGACAAATGTCACAGTTCAATGCCCTCACTCCACCAGTGTGTGTGTGTGTGTGTGTGTGTGTGTGTGTGTGTGTGTGTGTGTGTGTGTGTGTGTGTGTGTGTGTGTGTGTGTGTGTGTGTGTGTGTGTGTGTGTGTGGCATGCACGTGTGTGCATGTGGCATGTATTTAAATGTGCGTGTGTGCGTGTGTGTGTTTGTTCAACTGTGTGTGAACTGTCTCCATGTCCTTCTCTCTGTCCATGTGTGAGCCAGAAAGCCTCTGGGGTTTTGGCCCATGAATCTGAGAGGCAGCAGGGTGAGGGAGTGTTAAGGCAGAGGAGGTCTTGGTGCTAACAGGAGCTGACTGGGAAGGAGACCTGTTTTGGGACGACCACACTAACCAGGGGTCCGGGATAGCTCAGTTGGTTGGAATGCTGCTCTGGTAACACCAATGTTGTGGGCGCAATTCCTTAACGGTCTCATGCATTGCTTGTAATTTGAATCCTGACTTACCTCATCTGAAATCTGACCTCCAAACGTTACCCAAGTACCTAGGAAAAATAAATGTCAAAGTCATAAATTCTGGAACAAAAAAAGCCATTTGTACAAAATGGAACATTCTAATCTTAACTTTAAACCCCTCTATGTTGATAGTGATAGAACGTGTAACCACAAGTCACCCAGCAATTGCTAGCTTTGGACACAGAAATATGACTAACACTCTCAAATCCAACATCTAACAAAAAAATGTGAAAGGTCAGAGGGCACAGTAGGATAAATTCTGGCAGGGTCAGTACTCATCCTCTTGTTTCTCTCCCTGTCACAACCCTGGCCTCGACTCGACTTACCCATGATTCACCACTGCTAAACCCACCCTGGGTGGAGCTGCGTGTTTGTGTGTGTGTGTGTGTGTGTACGTGTGAGTCCTTTCATGTGTGTGTGTGTTACGACGCTAACTTTGCTCCCAGTCTTTGCAGTGTAAAGCTACAGCCCCTCTGTCCTTGTCAGAATCGCCTAGCATCACCCCAAAATAATTCAGTTACTGTGTGTTTACTGTTTGTTGACTTCTCCCTTTACCCTCAATTACCCCCTCAGTGTTTCAGCTGGGTCATTAGAGTTGCTGTACAAGGCAATAGGCGAGCATGACTTATTTGCCTTGCTCAAAAGCACAAGGATGACTTTATATTGTACTATTACTGCGCACACACACACACACACACACACACACACAAACACACATAGAAGATAAACACAAAGAGCGTGTTAATCTGTCGGGTTGGCTGACAACATCATGAAAATGATGCGTATGCATCAACGGGGCCGGAAGCCGAGCTTGTTGTGATTTTGAACAGTCAGATAGCTAGCAACAATGACAAGAAGCTCCCATATGGGGAATCGTAGGCGGCTCGTTTAATTTTTTCTTGTTCTTGATAGCGCGTCTCGTGTTGAAAGTGTTTTGACTCCTTTCATGTCAACGTTAATATGGTTGAAATTCGACAGCTGGCTAAACAACAACTACAACAGTGTATTACAACATGTGCTCCTTCTTCTAAGCCGACTCCGTCTGTTTTGCCCCGTAGTTGTGCACTAGTCGATTTCGTTGCTTAAGTATTCATAAGGCAGATGAATTAAATCAATCCTATCAAAGAGCCTGTTTACCCCCTGGTTGTGCATTAGATATGGGTGATAATTGAGCAGCTTGTTTTCTGAAACCAGGAGCACTGATTAAATATTAACAAGAATAGGATTAAATTACTGTAAATAGCTGCACACTGTCCCTCAACACTCAGAGTATAGAAGATGCTAAACTTTGCCTCTCTGTATCTATGTCACTCGCATACACACACACACACGCACACACACACACACACACACACACACACACACACACACACACACACACACACACACACACACACACACACACACACACACACACACACACACACACACACACACACACACACACAACCACTTGCATCCCTTTGCACAAACCCATAGGACATAATAAAGCATTAGTACCTGGAAAGAGTTGAGCTGAATACAGAGGTCACACATGGATGCTAATCAAATCATTAGCGATGTGTCACTCATGCTAACTAAACGTACTCACCGAGGCCCAAACAGGAGACACGCAGGCCTGATTTCCCCAGGTTCCTGTTGGAAAACACATCCCATAATGTTACTGAGATGAAGAAAACTAGTGTTGCGTGTTCATGATATTAGAAACACACACACACATACACACACGTCCTCTTGTCTCTTGACAATCTAACAATGGCATGCTATTTGATGGGATGTACACACGAGACATGTACACAATTCACTGGCAGCTGTTTGCTCCGTTTTGCGCCGAACAATTGAAAAGGAACAGAAAATCAATTGTAATCTCTGCGCGGAGCGTTTAATAATGGTCATTGTGACCTTTATTGACCTCCTCGTATTTGATATGGGAGAATCATTGGAACACGGGGTCACCTCTGTCGCTGGTCCAATCATGAATCCGAATTGAGAGATTACTGGGAGAAGAGAGTTGATTTAGCCCATCTATCACACACTACACTCTCACGTTGGATTTTCTCTGGCCCTGAAGCATTGGGATGTTTTTAAAAGCCCCTTGAGGACTATATGGGCCGATTGGACTTGTTTCATTACTTCATACTGTACCTCTGTGGGGTTTGAAATTATATGAACGATTTTGTACAAAACTATAACTGTTTTAAGTAAGCCATCAATCTTTTTTCAGTCTAAGATGTTTTTTTCCAAATCAGACTCTTAAAGAAATACACAGATATTTTTTTAATTTAACCTTAATTTAACTAGGCAAGTCAGTTCAAAACAAATTCTTATTTTACAATAATGGTCTCGCACACACGACAGAGATAACAGACAATTCTACCCTAAAACATTATATTGTTATTGTCTGCCAAACCCTCCCGTAACCCGGACGATGCTGTGCCAATTGTACGCCGCCCGGGATCGAACCAGGGTCTGTAGTGACGCCTCAAGCACTGAGATGCAGTGCCTTAGACTGCTGCGCCACTCGGGAGCTCTTACACACATACAGTATACACACATGCATGGACGCACGCTCACATGCACACAAACTCGCACACACAACAGAGATAACAGACAATTCTACCATAAAACATTATATTGTTATTGTCTGCCTCAGGAACACAACACGACTATCTGTAGCATCTGCCACCATCACCACTGCAGTGCTATCTTATTACTCTAATACGACTGCAATCCCCAAAACGTTCACCTTTCTCGATCTCTCTCTCTCTCCACCCTCTCTCTCGTTCTCTCTCTCTCTACCCACCCACCCACTCTTGCTCTCTCCCCCTCCCTCCCTCCCTCTCTCTTTCTCTCTCTCTCATTCACTCTCTTGTTCTCTCTCTCTCGCTCGCTCGCTCCCCCCCCCCTCTATCTCTCTCTCTTTCTTGCTGTCCCCCTGACCATTAACTCTCTCACAGTATACCTCTGATCTATGGCTCTCTTCTAAAGCCTCATTTATTCCAAGCTAATTCTCAATTTCCTCCTAGCTGATCCACGCTAATACAAAAAGAGAGGGAGCGAGAGAGAGATAGAGTTCCTCTCATGGAGTAGGAGAAAATAGGTAACGACTGGAGAGAAACCCAAGACCATTGATCTTCACACATGCACGCATGCACACAAACACACTCATGCACGGTAGCATGAATATGCACGCATGCACGCACGCACGCACACACCCCATTACTCACTGTAATACAGGACTAAACGTCCTCACATATTCCTGAATCAGAGGAAACAACAACGTCTATCTGTAAAAAATATGCCGCTGCTCTCAGGCAAAGAGACGTTTTCACTGACTCCATTCTCCATTAAGATTACCAACACCGTTAATGACACTGTTAACGGCTGAGCAAACAACTAATGGGCCTTACAGGACGAGACATGGCCATTTGAATCTAACCCCATGCTATCAAACATCACTTCAGACCAACACAATTAGGCATGTACAACATAAGGCTAAATCACTCACAACCACTGGCAAAACTGCGATGTAGGGCCTTAGACCACTGCGCCACTCGGGAGGCCCCCAAGCCGCGCTTCTTAACACCCGCTCGCTTAACCAGCTGCACCAATTTGTCGGAGGGAACACCGTTCAACTGCTGACCGACATCAGCTTGCAGGCGCCCGGCCCGCCACAAGGAGTCACTAGAGCGCGATGAGCCAAGTAAAGCCTCCCCCGGCCAAACTCTCCCCTAACCCGGACGACGCTGAGCCAATTGTGTGCCGCCCTATCGAACCCCAGGTAGTAGTGACGCCGCAACACTCTGGTGCAGTGCCTTAGACTGCTGTGCCACTTGGGAAGCCTCTTATACACATTCTAAGATCACTTCTTTCTAATAAATCCTGCAGAGTGATGAGTGCACCTGGGATCACATCTGAAAATGTTCTAGATTACCCTGCAGAGCTCTTCCTGTAGACCGAGAGATACTGTATGTGCATCATTTGGGAAGGTAGCTATCAATCTCTACTGGCTGACCTCAGACAAGGTGTCTCTCCTTAGTGAAGCAGCACATGTAATGAGCTACGGGGCGTCAGGGCTGGGGTGGAGACACCAATGATTCCAGAGATGAGACTTTACTCAAGTCTAGAAGTGGAGGGAGAGGAGTGGGAAGATTTAACCTTGAGAGTTGTAATGTGTGTTTGTTTGTTTGTGCGTGGGTGCGCGTGCGTGCGTGCTTGTCTGCTTGCCTGTGTGTGTGTGTTCATTTTTGCAGAAGACATTTGTTCTAGGCTAGGCCATTTACATAGTATAACACATTCAGTACAGTCAACATGCAAAACATATAGTACATTAAACACAGTTTCTTATGCATGGGGGATGCCTAAATGTGAAAAGCCTTAAAGTGGAATGTCAAATGAGCCACATGAAGACACCCCAATCGTACAAACCGACCTGTCACGCCACATAAACATCCCCTGCTACGTCACTATAGCTACTCGCTAGTGCTATTTTTATCCCATATTCCAACATCCTCTGTTTAAATAGATGATCAAATTAACATCTAGTGATACTTCTTAAATCACACCCTGAAAATAGTGGAATAGTCACCACTTACACTCTAGGAGAGATATAATGAATCCCTGAGAAGCCGTTTCATAGCTATCTCATCAAACTTAGACTATGGAAAATAACTTTGAGGGAAAGTTAGGATATTAGGGGCTGCCAGAGAAAAGCTATGAAGCAGAGAGAGGAAATCATAAGCTAAGCCTGCAGACGTTGCTTAGGGATCGCCTGAAATTGTCCTTGACTGACACTTGGTGGACCGAGAAAAGAGGGTGAGGAAGAATAGGGAGAGAGAGACAGGGGAGGGAGACAGACAAGTAGATGGAGGAAGGAAATGGTACAGAGGGAATTGGAGTGATAGGGGAAGAGAGAGAGAATGAGAGAATGAGAGAGGGAGGGAGGGAGGGAGGGAGGGAGGGAGGGAGGGAGGGAGGGAGGGAGGGAGGGAGGGAGGGAGGGAGGGAGGGAGGGAGGGAGGGAGGGAGGGAGGGGGAGAATGAGAGGGAGAATGAGAGAGAGAAAGGGAAAAAGAGAGAGTGAGTCCAACATGTAGATAGTCACAGAGGGGAGAATCTAAAAGTCCAAAAGTCTATTCAGATCAAACACACTTCGCTAAATGACACAGAATGAGAAATGTGAAATGACAGCTGGTCCCCCACAGGGTTCAGTCAGTGTGTGTGTGTTTGTACATGCAACTGTCAGTGTGTGTGTGTGTGTTTGTACGTGCAACTGTCAGTGTGTGTGTGTTTGTACGTGCAACTGTCAGTGTGTGTGTGTTTGTACGTGCAACTGTCAGTGTGTGTGTGTTTGTACGTGTGTGTGTGTGTGTGTGTGTGTGTGTGTGTGTGTGTGTGTGTGTGTGTGTGTGTGTGTGTGTGCGTGCGTGCGTGCGTGCGTGCGTGCGTGCGTGCGTGCGTGCGTGCGTGCGTGCGTGCGTGCGTGCGTGCGTGCGTGCGTGCTTTCGTTAGTACATGTGAAATGTGAAATGACAGCTGGTTCCCCACAGGGCTCAGTGTGTGTGTGTGTGTGTGTGTGTATGTGCGATCGTGTGTGTCTGTGTGCGTGCGTGCATACCATGTGTGTGTGAGTAAATGATCTGTGCATGTTATGGGGCCCAATTAAACTTTAATACTGGACCCCTGGAATTGACTGGACATCAAAGGTACTGAATGGGGGAGGGAGATGGGTCACTTACCCAGCACAGCCTCTTTGGAACTTGTGTATGGAAAATTCAACATCTCGAGTCTCCCTTGGTCACTAATTACATCGGTGGGCAATTTACTGTATTATAGAGCTAGTGTTTAATACATAGGTTTGCTAAAGACACTAACATACAGTTGAAGTCGGAAGTTTACATAAACCTTAGCCAAAATCATTTAAACTAAGTTTTTCACAATTCTTGACATTTAATGCTGGTAAAAATTCCCTGTCTTTGGCCAGTTATGATCACCACTTTATTTTAAGATTATGAAATGTCAGAATAATAGTAGAGAGAATGATTTATTTCAGCTTTTATTTATCACATTCCCAGTGGATCAGAAGTTTACATACACTCAATTAGTAGTTGGTAGCTTTTGCCTTTAAATTGTTTAACTTGGGTCAAACATTTTGGGTAGCCTTCCACAAGCTTCCCACAATAAGTTGGGTGAATTTTGGCCATTCCTCCTGACAGAGCTGGTGTAACTGAGTCAGGTTTGTAGGCCTCCTTGCTCGCACACGCTTTTTTAGTTCTGCCCACAAATCTTCTATGGGATTGAGGTCAGGGCTTTGTGATGACCACTCCAATATCTTGACTTTGTTGTCCTTAAAACTTCTTATGGCTGGGAGGCAGTATTGAGTAGCTTGGATGAAAAGCGTGCCCAGAGTAAACTGCCTGCTACTCAGGCCCAGAAGCTATGATATGCATATTATTAGTATATTTGGATAGAAAACACTCTGAAGTTTCTAAAACTGTTTGAATGATGTCTGTGAGTATAAGAGAATTCATATGGCAGGCAAAAACCTGAGAAAAAATCCCACCAGGAAGTGGGAAATGTGAGGTTTGTAGTTTTTCAACTCTTTGCCTATCCAAGATACAGTGGAAATTTGGTGTGATTGCACTTCCCAAGGCTTCCACTAGATGTCAACAGTTTTTATAACCTTGTTTCAGGCTTCTACTGTAAAGGAGGAGAGAATAAGAGCTGATTGAGTAAGGGGTGCTGCCAGAAGGCCATGAGCTCGTTCAGGCGCACTCACGTGAGAGGTAGCTGCGTTCCATTGCATTTCTAAAGACAAAGGAATTCTCCGGTTGAAACATTATTGAAGATTTATGTTAAAAACATCCTAAAGATTGATTCTATACATTGTTTGACATGTTTATACGAACTGTAATGGAATGTTTTGACTTTTCGTCTGGCCTGCGCGTCGTGAATTTGGATTTGTGAACTGAAGGCGCGAACAAAAGGGAGGTATTTGGACATAAATGATGGACTTTATCGAGAGAAAAAAAACATTTATTGTGGAACTGGGATTCCTGGGAGTGCATTCTGATGAAGATCATCTAAGGTAAGTGACTATTTATAATGCTATTTCTGACTTCTGTTGACTCCACAACATACCTGTATGGCTTGTTTTTGTGTCTGAGTGCCGTACTCAGATTATTGCACAATAATCTTTTATCAATGTTTATTGTGAGTATTTCTGTAAATTGATGTGGCTCTCTGCAAAATCACCGAAAATTTTGGAGAAAAAAAACATTACTGAACATAAAGCGCCAATGTAAACTAAGATTTTTGGATATAAATATGAACTTTATCGAACAAAACATACATGTATTGTGTAACATGATGTCCTATGAGTGTCATCTGATGAAGATCATCAAAGGTTACTGATTCATTTTATCTCTATTTCTGCTTTTTGTGACTCCTCTATTTGGCTGGGAAAATGGCTGAGTTTTTCTGTGACTAGGTACTGACCTAACATAATCAGATGGTGTGCTTTCATCGTAAAGCCTTTTTGAAATCGGACACTGTGGTGGGATTAAAAACAAGTTTTTCTTTAAAATGGTGTAAAATACTTGTATGTTTGAGGAATTTTAATTATGAGATTTCTGTTGTTTGAACTCAGCCGTAAGACGTTTTAAACCATTTTGCCACAACATTGGAAGTATGCTTGTCCATTTGGAAGACCCATTTGCGACCAAGCTTTAACTTCCTGACTGATGTCTTGAGATGTTGCTTCAATATATCCACATCATTTTCCTGCCTCACTACGCCATCTATTTTGTGCAGTGCACCAGTCCCTCCTGCAGAAAAGCACCCCCACAACATGATGCTGCCACCCCTGTGCTTCACGGTTGGGATGGTGTTCTTTGGCTTGCAAACTTCCCCCTTTTCCTTCCAAACATAACAATGGTCATTATTGCCAAACAGACCAGAGGACATTTCTCCAAAAAGTACGATCTTTGTTCCCATGTGTTGTTGCAAACCGTAGTCTGGCTTTTTTATGGTGGTTTTAGAGGAGTGGCTTCTTCCTTGCTGAGCGGCCTTTCAGGTTATGTCGATATAGGACTCGTTTTACTGTGGATATAGATACTTTTGTACCTGTTTCCTCCAGCATCTTCACAAGGTCCTTTGCTGTTGTTCTGGGATTGATTTGCACTTTTCGCACCAAAGTACGTTCATCTCTAGGTGACAGAATGCGCCTCCTTCCTGAGCGGTATGACGGCTGCGTGGTCCCATGGTGTTTATACTTGCGTACTATTGTTTGTACAGATGAACGTGGTATCTTCAGGCATTTGGAAATTGCTCCCAAGGATGAACCAGACTTGTGGAGGTCTACAATTGTTTTTATGAGGTGTTGGCTGATGTGAGCAAAGAGGCACTGAGTTTGAAGGTAGGCCTTGAAATACATCCACAGGTCTTGGCTAATTTCTTTTGATTTTCCCATGATGTCAAGCAACGAGGCACTGAGTTTGAAGGTAGGCCTAGAAATACATCCACAGGTACACTTCCAATTGACTCAAATGAGGTCAGAAGCTTCTAAAGCCATGACATCATTTTCTGAAATTTCCCAAGCTGTTTAAAGGCACAGTCAATTTAGTGTTTGTAAACTTCTGACCAACTGGAATTGTGATACAGTGAATTATAAGTGAAATAATCTGTCTGTAAACAATTGTTGGAAAAATGACTTGTGTCATGCACAAAGTCGATGTCCTAACCGACTTGCCAAAACTATAGTTTGTTAACAAGAAATTTGTGGAGTGGTTGAAAAACAAGTTTCAATGACTCCAACCTAAGTGTATGTAAACTTCCGACTACAACTGTACATACACTACCGATCAAAAGATTTAGAACACCTACTCATTCAATTATAATTATTTAATTTTTTTACTATTTTCTACATTGTAGAATAATAATGAAGACATAAAAACTATGAAATAACACATATGGAATCATGTAGTAAGCAAAAAAAGTGTTAAACAAATCAAAATATATTTTATATTTGAGATTCTTCAATAGCAACCCTTTGCCTTGATGAGAGCTTTGCACACTCGTGGCATTCACTCAACCAACTTCACCTGGAATGCTTTTCCAACAGTCTTGAAGGAGTTCCCACATATGCTGAGCACTTGTTGGCTGCTTTTCCTTCACTCTGCGTTCCGACTCATCCCAAACTATCTCAATTTGGTTGAGGTCAGGGGATTGTGGAGGCCAGGTCATCTGATGCAGCACTCCATCACTCTCCTTCTTGGTAAAATAGCCCTTACACAGCCTGGAGGTGTGTTGGGTCATTGTCCTGTTGAAAAACAAATGATAGTCCCACTAAGCGCAAACCAGATGGGATGGCGTATCGCTGCAGAATGCTGTGGTAGCCATGCTGGTTAAGTGTGCCTTGAATTCTAAATGAATCACAGACAGTGTCGCCAGCAAAGCACCCCCACACCATAAAAACTTATCCTCCATGCTTTACGGTGGGGAAATACATATGTGGAGATAATCCGTTCACTCACAACGCATCTCACAAAGACACAGGGGTTGGTATTAAAATCTCAAATCTGGAGAGCCAACTCCTCGTGCTTACCGTGGGGAGTGAGTGATCGGTCAAGCACCATGCTATCCGATTCGGCGCACCATGCCTTCAGTGCAAGCTCCCCGCAGTGGCCGTGCTAGTGGGCATTCAGCCAGGACGGATTGTGCTGGTTCAGCGTTCCTGGTCTCCGGTGTGTCTCTTCGGCCCAGGTTATCTGGCGCCAGTTCTACGCACGGTGTCCCCGGTTCGCCAGCACAGCCCAGTGCGGCCTGTTCCAGCTCCCCGCACTTGCCGGGCTACAGCGGGTATCCAGGCAGGACGAGTTGTGTCAGCTCTGCGCTCCAGACCTTCGGTGCGCCTCCACGGTCAGTGTATCCTGCGCTGGCTCTACGCACTATGCCTCCAGTGCGCCATCATAGCCCAGTGCGTCCTGTGCCAGCTCTCCACACTCACAGAGCTAAAGTGAGTATCCAGCCAGGATGTGTTGTGGTAGCTCCACTCACTAGGCTGCCAGAACGTCTCCTCAGTCCGGTGAGACCTGTTCCGGCTCCAAGTCCGGAGCCTCCAGCGACGGTCCCCAGTCCGGAGCCTCCAGCGACGGTCCCCAGTCCGGAGCCTCCAGCGACGGTCCCCAGTCCGGAGCCTCCACCGACGTTCCCCAGTCCGGAGCCTCCAGCTACGTTTCCCAGTCCGGAGCCTCCGGCAATGATCGGTGGTCTGGTTTCTCCGGCGGTGATCTACGGCCCAGGGCCGCCACCAAAGCGGAGAGATCTGCTGGCGGAGGGGAGTCTACGTCCCGCACCGGAGCCGCCGCCGTAAGGGATGCCCACCCGGACCCTCCCCTTTAGAGTCAGGTTTTGCGGCCGGAGTCCGCACCTTTGGGGGGGGGTACTGTCACGCCCTGGCCATAGAGAGGCTTTTATTCTCTGTTTTTGTTAGGCCAGGATGTGACTAGGATGGGCATTCTAGTTTCTTTATTTCTATGTTGGTGTGGTTCCCAATCAGAGGCAGCTGTCTATCGTTGTCTCTGATTGGGGATCATATATAAGTTGTCCTTTTCCGTTGGGGTTTTGTGGGTAGTTATTTTCTGTTTAGTGTCTGCACCTGACAGAACTGTTTTTGTTTTTTTCCCTTTGTTATTTTGTTCGAGTGTTTTTTGATTAATAAAACATCATGAACACTTACCACTCTGCGTTTTGGTCCATGTATTCCGACAAGAGCCGTGACAATACACAAGAGGCACAAAACACAGACACACTCACACTCACTCACACATACAGAGGGGCATCCAGGCATGGAATGATAATCTCCCATTCTGGGAGAAAATGCCAGCGTAAGCAAATATTCTTCCCATTACCTTTATGTGGGTAAGACCAAAAAGAACAGGTTAAATAATTTGCAACTACACCTCTCAAAGTCAGATATGAGAAACGCCAATGTCTGGGAGACACTCATCTATTACTGAATGATGGGTGTCTTCGGGAAAGCAAGGAGCTTCAGGTGATAACGGTTTGTTTCTAGACTGGACTGATGTAGGGTGTTTGAGATAGGGGGTTGCGGACTGGAGTGAAGTAGGGGGTTTGAGATAGGGGGTTGCAGACTGGAGTGAAGTAGGGGGTTTGAGATAGGGGGTTGCAGACTGGAGTGAAGTAGGGGGTTTGAGATAGGGGGTTGCAGACTGGAGTGGAGTAGGGGGTTTTGAGATAGGGGGTTGCAGACTGGAGTGGAGTAGGGGGTTTTGAGATGGGGGTTGCAGACTGGAGTGAAGTAAGGGGTTTGAGATAGGGGGTTGCAGACTGGAGTGAGGTAGGGGTTTTGAGATAGGGGGTTGCAGACTGGAGTGAGGTAGGGGTTTTGAGATAGGGGGTTGCAGACTGGAGTGAGGTAGGGGTTTTGAGATAGGGGGTTGCAGACTGGAGTGAAGTAGGGGTTTTGAGATAGGGGGTTGCAGACTGGAGTTGAGTAGGGGGTTTGAGATAGGGGGTTGCAGACTGGAGTGGAGTAGGGGGTTTGAGATAGGGGGTTGCAGACTGGAGTGAGGTAGGGGTTTTGAGATAGGGGGTTGCAGACTGGAGTGAAGTAGGGGGTTTGAGATAGGGGGTTGCAGACTGGAGTGAAGTAAGGGGTTTGAGATAGGGGGTTGCAGACTGGAGTGAAGTAGGGGGTTTGAGATAGGGGGTTGCAGACTGGAGTGAAGTAAGGGGTTTGAGATAGGGGGTTGCAGACTGGAGTGAAGTAGGGGGTTTGAGATAGGGGGTTGCAGACTGGAGTGAAGTAAGGGGTTTGAGATAGGGGGTTGCAGACTGGAGTGAAGTAAGGGGTTTGAGATAGGGGGTTGCAGACTGGAGTGAAGTAGGGGGTTTGAGATAGGGGGTTGCAGACTGGAGTGAAGTAGGGGGTTTGAGATAGGGGGTTGCAGACTGGAGTGAAGTAAGGGGTTTGAGATAGGGGGTTGCAGACTGGAGTAAAGTAGGGGGTTTGAGATAGGGGGTTGCAGACTGGAGTGAAGTAGGGGGTTTGTGATAGGGGGTTGCAGACTGGAGTGGAATAGGGGGTTGCAGACTGGAGTGAAGTAGGGGGTTTGAGATAGGGGGTTGCAGACTGGAGTGAAGTAGGGGGTTTGAGATTTAAAAAAAAAATAATAATAATAATTTCACCTTTATTTAATTAACAAGGTAGGCTAGTTGAGAACAAGTTCTCATTTACAACTGCGACCTGGCCAAGATAAAGCAAAGCAGTGCGACACAAACAACAACACAGAGTTACACATGGAATAAACAAGCGTACAGTCAATAACACAATAGGAAAAAAAGAACGTCTATATACAGTGTGTGCAAATGGCGTGAGGAGGTAAGGCAATAAATAGGCCATAGTAGCGAAGTAATTACAATTTAGCAATTAACACTGGAGTGTTAGATGAGCAGATGGTGATGTGCAAGTAGAAATACTGCTGTGAAAAAGAGCAGAAAAGTAAATAATAATATGGGGATGAGGTAGGTAGATTGGATGGGCTATTTACAGATGGGCTATGTACAGCTACAGCGATTGGTTAGCTCCTCAGATAGCTGATGTTTAAAGTTAGTGAGAGAAAAATAAGTCTCCAGCTTCAGCGATTTTGGAAATTCGTTCCAGTCATTGGCAGCAGAGAACTGGAAGGAAAGGCAGCCAAAAGAGGTGTTGGCTTTGGGGATGACCAGTGAGATATACCTGCTGGAGCGCGTGCTACGGGTGGGTGTTGTTATCGTGACCAGTGAGCTGAGATAAGGCTGAGGTTTACCGAGCAAAGACTTATAGATGACCTGGAGCCAGTGGGTCTGGCGACGAATATGTAGCGAGGGCCAGCCGACTACTGATGATGGCGACAAGTAAAGGAATGACTTTGGCTTCATGAGTCATATTAGTTGTTAAGTAACTGTACCTGTGTTGTTGTAGCTAGCTAGCTAATTAGCTAGCTAGTGAACATGTGTCTGTGAGATGTGTCATATTCTGCATCGTGCTGCTACATTAGGAATATAGACAGTACACAACGATTGTCCATTAAAGTCTAATAGAGGAGAAGCTAGGGGACATTCAAGCTTCCCTCACAGGATGGACAGTATGTTGAATACAAAGAAGTCGTTGACTCTCAAGAGGAGATGTGAAAGGTCCCAAAACAACAATCTCCCCTGGTATCAAAGTGACTCCGAACACCTCACTGTACCCCGCAGGCACACCATATGCAAGCATTCCCTTTGTATAACTGTAGTATTTATTATAGGCGTTAGTAGTATATGTTTCTTCTACTGTATACACTGAGTGTATAAAACATTAGGAACATGTACCCCTTTTTGCCGTCAGAACAGCCTCAATTCGTCTGGGCATGGACTCTACAATGTGTTAAAAGTGTGTCACATGGATGCTGGCCCATATTGCCTACAATGCTTCCCACAGTTGTGTCAAGTTGGATGGATGTCCTTTGGGTGTGTCACGCCCTGACCTTAGAGATCCTTTTTATGTCTCTATTTTGGTTTGGTCAGGATGTGAGTTGGGGTGGGGAATTTAATATTCTATTATTTGTATTTCTATGTTTTTGCCGGGTAGGGTTCTCAATCAGGGACAGCTGTCTATCGTTGTCTCTGATTGAGAACCATACTTAGGTAGCACTTTTTCCCACCTGTCTTTGTGGGAAGTTAACTTTATTTGTTGGCACTTAGCCTTAAGCTTCACAGCTGCCTCTGATTGGGACCCATACCAGGCCAACATAGAATAATTTTTTTTTTGTATTGTATGACACATATTATATCTTAATAACATATTCATGGACATATACTGTGAAGGAGCAGCGGTGAAATGTCCCTTTCATTTTGGGGCTGCATGTCTCCAACTTCAGGATAATTTAAACAGGCTAATCATTTGTTTTGTCAGTCAATGTAGAGCTAGCTATCTAACTATGTAAGTAAGCTAGCAACAACAATTTGCTAAACAGCTGGTTAAGTCACTGCACTGGCGACCGATGTCCTTGCTATGAATTTTTGCAGGAGATAGCCACCGCTTTGTTTTTACTTTATCACAATTGCAAACTATTAAATCACTGTCACAACGTTTGTAATACATTTGCTAGTTTCTTTCGTGCAAGGTCATATGCGAGGACAGGGATATCATAAATCAGGAACTATGTTTTAGTTTTTTTAATGGCGGATGCTCTGGAATGAAAAAAATTGAATATGAGTTCCACATCCTACAAGACAGATCGGTTGAGGGACGAGCATCGCTTAGGAGTGACGCCATCTGAATCGAGACAATGGCTTAAGGTCTGATAAGTTACACGTTTATTAAAACCGGTTGCTCAAAGCCAGATCGGGAGGACACACTGCTTGCGTCCCAAATGGCACACTATCCCCTATATAGTGCACCACATTTGACCAGGGCTCATTTGGATCTGGTCAAAAGCAGTGGACTTAATAAGGATTAGGTTGCGATTTATTCTAATTATTTACATTTTAGTAATTTAGCACAGGGTTTCCCAAACTCAGTCCTGGGTCAAACAAATGTGACTATGATTTCTGTTTCCCTCTAAAAGTTGCCTTTGAAAGCTGGGCTATTTGTCACCATGTCAAAACGAATATTAGTTGAGGCTTTGGAGAACTCCAACCCCCCCCCCCCCATCTCTCTCGCTTTTTAACAGTGTGAATACACACACACACTGCTGATCTGTGATAGGCGACTGTCCAAGTAAACAGTTCACTGACTCTATGCACACTCACAAGACCATATACACACATTACTGTATATATTCACTCACTCACACTTGCTACACTGACAACCTCACACAAAACCCACACACATTCACATATACTACATACGCACACACACACGCCGACACAACACAAACACACATACACACATACACGCTTTTACACTCATCATATGATGCTGCTACTCTGTTCTTTATTTGACTCGTATTTGTATCTATCCTGATGCCTAGTCACTTTACCCTGCCTTCATATTTACCTCAAGTACCTCTTACTCGTGCACATTGACATGGTACTTGTACTCCCTGTGTATAGCTCCATTCTTGTGTATTTCATTCCTCTTGTGTTACCATGTTTCTTTTATAATTATTTGTTTACTCTGCATCGTTGGGCATGGCTCGTAAGCAAGCATTTCATAGTAAAGTCTACACTGTTCTATTAGGCACATGTGACAAATACATTTTGATAGAATTTTTCCATTCCATTGGTTCACTAAGCTTGTAGCATCCCATTCTGCACTTTTTAGATTCCATTGGTTCACTAAGCTTGTAGCATCCCGTACACTACCAGCAAACTGGTGTGAGACTTCCTTATAAAGACGTAGAATCATTCAGACTGGAAGATACTCCCTCCAATTCTGAGAGCCCCCGCTTGTTGGGGAGTTGCAGCGATGAGCCAAGATCGTAATCACGAAATTGGGGCGAAGAAGTGGGTAAAAAAAAAGTATATTCAAGGGTTTTTCTTTATTTTTACTAAACTATGAAATAACACATATGATATCATGAAGTAACCCAAAATGTGTTAAACAAGTCAAAATATATTTTAGATTTGAGATTCTTCAAATAGCCAACTTTTGCCTTGATGACAGCTTTGAACACGCTTGGCATTCTCTCAACCAGCTTAACCTGGAATGCTTTTCCAACAGTCTTGAAGGAGTTCCCACATATGCTGAGCACTTGTTGGCTGCGAGAGTGTGCAATGCTGTTATCAAGGCAAAGGGTGGCTACTTTGAAGAATCTCAAAATATATTTTGATTTGTTTAACACTTTTTTAATTACTACATGATTCCATGTGTTATCTCATAGTTTTGATGTCTTCACTATTATTATACAATGTAGAAAATAGTCAAAGTAAAGAAAAAACCTTGAATGAGTAGGATGTTCTTTTGACCGGTAGTGTATATGTAAGTATTTTTCACATCTCCATGACAACTGTGAATGACTCAAACGGCCGTATTATCACGTTGTGGTTCCGTCTGGTCGCGCTGCTCGCGCTCTGTATCAGGATTACACCCTCAGATGTTTTCCCAATGTGACATGTGAGGCAGAGCGTGACAGCTACACAAACACACACACACAAGGATGTACACACTCACACTCACACCCACACACCAGTGACAGTCAGTGCCGTTTAAGATTAGGAGGACGGCACCAACTTTACACTCGTGGGAATTGGCCTATATTAAAATGTTTCTTACAGAATAAATGTGAAAATGCATATGCATAAGAGTGGTAGCAATTGAAAGGTAACAGTTTGGAGATTATGGGGAAATGATTCGACCAAAGTTGAGGACACAACATTTCACCTGACACGAGACTGAATCCAAACATTACACTGTTGATTTGATGTGGATTTGACATTTATTGTACTTTTCTCTGCATTTGTTGATATCGAAATCTAAAAATACTTTGAATACATTCCCTGACATGATACAAATATTAATGGAAAATGTGGGGGGGTGCAACATAAGAAAAAAATAGGGTTTGAGTGAGACGTCAAATTGCTGTCTCCAAGTGGCCACACACCTCTCTAATGCGTGCACAGTTCCTAAGTCATTTCAATGTACTTTTATGACTCTAAGAAGAGTCTTCAACTATAAGGTGCTTTTTTGAGCTCTCCTAGCTGTGCTGTTGAGGAACCAGATCAAGAACACTTGTAGTTGTTTTGTTTGGAACACAACCCTGCATCTCTGCCATCACAGAATTACTGTTGTTGTTTATGCAATCAAAAACATCTTCTTATAAATGAAAGGAGTCTTGAGCCACTGGCGTAGTGGAAACCCCCACAGCAACCGCAAGGCGGAGAGGCCTATGAGCTCTGAGGTCCCATGCGCCCATCATCTCAAATCTAGGCCAAAATATTCTCATTTTGACAGTAACCCTCTTTTTTTTATTTTCACATGTAGCAAGTGAAGCATTTGTGTTGTCCAATCTACATGGGTAGACGGTGATCCAGACAGACAATATACACTGAGTGTACAAAACATCAAGGACACCTTCCTAATATTGAGTTGCACACTATCGCAGGTGGAAGCTAGTAGTCCTACTTATGCATCAGCTAGCACTAGCCTATCTCCCAGTCCCGATAGAGAACTCACGGCATGGGCCCGTCTTAATGTTCCAGTCTAGTTGGTGCTAAAGGGGATGAAAGGGGTGCTCTGTTGCATCCCGCAGTGTGTGTGACGTTTGGTGTGGCGTTCCTTTATGTTTTTAATTTGTACACTTTGTTTACAAACAATCTGCCATCTGTCAATGATGGATTCACAGGGGTGGGGTGTTGGACTGATCTTGTTGATCGTGTACATACCCGCTACAAACGGACTAAATTATGAAAACGCTGCTGGCAGCGGAATCCAATACAGCAGAGAGTCCTACTACCATGCAACTCAAACAGGAACGCGATGGATATCCCAATGGCCCATCTAATCCTGAGTGTCTGCGAGTGGATTACAAACCTAAATGCAAATGTGGAAAATGCGGGGGAATCAGAAAATAAATAAATAATTAAAGACCAAACCTCCCTTACCCACCACCTTGCCTGTTTGCCTGTTTGCTGCCATTTACTGAGACTTGGCTGGATGACAGAGTCCCGGACAGGGAAGTGGAGCCGGCCGGCTTCACTCTGGTCAGAGCGGACCGTGATCTGACAATCACAGGGAAACATCACAGCGGGGGCGTCTGCCTGCTTGTCAGGGACCAGTGGTGTAAATCGATCCTGGTAAGAAAGAGCCTCTGTACCCCCGACATTGAATTACTGTCTGTGTCACTGCGACCCTACTATCTGCCGTGTGAGTTCCCCCTATTGTTTGTTACCGTTGTGTACATTCAACCGAAAGCTAATATAACAAAGGCATCAGAGATGATTTATAATCTGTCACAGAAACTGGAATCCATCTCCCCCGACGCACCCACATTTATTTTAGGAGATTTTAACAACTGTACTTTGCACAAAGTCCTGCGCACATACCACCAGTATGTGAAATGTCACACTAGGAAAAATAAGACTCTTGATTTGTGCTATGGGACAATACCAAATGCGTTCTCTGCCACCACCAGACCTCCCCTGGGGACATCAGACCACAATGTTGTCTACCTCAGGCCAACCTACTGTCGCCTCCTGGAGACGGAGAAACCCACAGTTAAAACTGTCCAGATCTGGAACGACAACAGTATCACTTGTCTCCAGGGGTGTTTTGACTGTACTGTGTGGGAGGTACAGTGGTTTGCGAAAATATTCACCCCCCTTGGCATTTGATCTATTTTGTTGCCTTACAATCTAGAATAAAAAATGTTTTGTGGTTTGTATCATTTAATTTACAAAACATGCCTACCACTTTGAAGATGCAAAATATGTTTTTATTGTGAAACAAACAAGAAATAAGACAAAAAAAACGGAAAACTTGAGAGTGCATAACTATTCATCCCCCCCAAAGTCAAGCTGTAAGTCTCTTGGGGTATGTCTCTATAAGCTTGGCACATCTAGATACTGGGATTTTTGCCCATTCTTCAAGGCAAAACTGGTCCAGCTCCTTCAAGTTGGATGGGTTCCGCTGGTGTACAGCAATCTTTAAGTCATACCATAGATTCTCAATTCGATTGATGTTTGGGCTTTGACAAGGTCATTCCAAGACATTTTAATGTTTCCCCTTAAACCACTCGAGTGTTGCTTTAGCGTTATGCTTTCGGGTCATTGTCCTGCTGGAAGGTGAACCTCCGTCCCAGTCTCAAGTCTCTGGAAGAGTGAAACAGGTTTCCCTCAAGAATTTTCCTGTATTTAGCACTATCCATAATTCCTTCAATTCTGACCAGTTTCCCAGTCCCTGCCGATGAAAAACATGTTCTCGGGGTGATCACTGTGTTCTCGGGTGATGAGAGGTGTTGGATTTGTGCCAGACATTTTCCTTGATGGCCAAAAAGCTAAATTTTAGTCTCATCTGACCAGAGTACCTTCTTCCATATGTTTGGGGAGTCTCCCACATGCCTTTTGGCGAACACCCAAACGTGTTTGCTTATTTTTTTTCTTTAAGCAATTACTTTTTTATGGCCACTCTTCCGTAAAGCCCAACTCTGTGGAGTGTTTGGCTTAAAGTGATTTTATGGACAGATACTCCAATCTCCGCTGTGGAGCTTTGCAGCTCCTTCAGGGTTATCTTTGGTCTCTTTGTTGCCACTCTGATTAATGCCCTCCTTGCCTGGTCCATGAGTTTTGGTGGGCGGCCCTCTCTTGGCAGGTTTGTTGTGGTGCCATATTCTTTCCATTTTTTAATAATGGATTTAATGGTTCTCCGTGGGATGTTCAAAGTTTTGGATATTTTTTGATAAACCAACCCTGATCTGTACGTCTTCACAACTTTGTCCCTGACCTGTTTAGAGAGATCCTTGGTCTTCATGGTGCCGCTTGCTTGGTGGTGCCTCTTGCTTAGTGGTGTTGCAGACTCTGGGGCCGTTCGAAACAGGTGTATAAATACTGAGATCATGTGACACTTAGATTGCACACAGGTGGACTTTATTTTGTGGCTGTTGGACTTCCTGAGCCAATGGTCACAGCGGGTCAAAATAGGTCCCCAGTGTCGGACACACGCAACACCAACACAGGCTCTCCTCAGGGATGGGTTTTGTCCCCACTCCTGTACATCTTGTACACTATAGTTGTACTAGTTCCCATCCTGACAGACACCTCGTTATTAAGTTCGCTGATGACACTGCCTTGATCAGCCTGTTGCATGATGACGAGGGACACCATGGCCCGGTCCTAAATTACTTTGTAGAGTGGTGTGACGAATCACACTTGGTCCTCAATACCAACAAGACCAAAGAGATCTGCATAGACTTCAGGAAGCGTATCTCTGCAACATCTATCAGAGGTCAGAACATAGAGATTGTAGAGGAACACATACTGTATATGGGTGTCCTCTTGAACAATAAGCTTCAGTGGAGTAAATGTACAGACCTGATCTACAAAAAGAGTCAATAGAGACATTCTCAAAAACCTGGGATATTTTAATGTAGACTGTACTATACTGACTCTGTATTACAAATCTTTCATTGAGAGTATTTAAACTTTTTGTATTGTTTGTTGGTTTGGCAATTCCACTGTCAGCCAGAGAAATATGCTGAGAAGGATTATCACCACAGCAAGCAAGGTACTTGGAGTCAAACAGACAGGCCTGGATGAGATCTTTAAGGTCAGGGCCCTCCGCATGGCTCACAAAATCAATTTAGACCCAAGCCACCCCCTGTACCCGGACTTTGAACTACTCCTCTGGGCACAGGTATAGGGCTCCCCTCTGCAGGAAAAACAGAACTAGACAATCATTTGTGCCAGGTGTGATATCCCTCCTAAATAGCTCGGACCAATGTTCCTATCGACCCAGTAAGGCCAGCAGGCTAGTCTCTTTTTATTGGCATGTAACTGTTATGCAAGTTGTATTGTCAATTTGTTTTGTTATTTAAACGCCACCTTAAACATGTACATGACACTGCAACAAAATTTCCGCATGGGGACAATGAAGTCAGTAAAGTAAAGTGACAGTGGCCTTGCTTATCCTCTTCTTCCTCCCCTCGAGAATAGTGACAGTTCCTCTAGTGAGAATATCGGTCCTCCATCTCCTCCTCTCCCAGAAAACCAAGTTGATGACTGCCAGAGACCCAGCAGCGCTCATGAGAGCGACCCTCCCTTCTGTAACCACTGGTAAGCCTAAGAGTGATGAGACAGATAGCTCCGACAGCGTGGAGTCCGACTTCCAAAGTGTAATATAAATAGGCTACCAACTAAATACTGTAAGTGCCTTCAGAAAGTATTCACTTGACTTTTTTTCAAAATTTTGTTGTGTTACATCCTGAATTTAAAATGGATTCATTGAGATGTTGTGTCACTGATTGACACACAATGCCGCATAATGTCAAAGTGGAATATTATTTGTAGAAAATGTTCGAAATTAATAAAAATGTAAAGCTGAAATGTCTTGAGTATTCAACCCCTTCGTTATGGTAAGCCTAAATAATTTCAGGAATATAAATGTCCTTAACATAATAAGTTGCATGGACTTTCAGCAGGACAATAACCTAAAACACAAGGCCAAATCTACACTGGTTGCTTACCATCTATGGCAAGACTTGAAAATGGCTGTCTCGCAATGATCAACAATCAACTTGACAGAGCTTGAAGAATGGGAAAATTGGAAAAGAATGTATAATCCACGTGTGCAAAGCTTTTAGAGACTTACCCAAAAAGACTCACAGCTGTAACCGCCTTCGACAAAGTATTGACTCAGGGGTGTAAATTGTTATGTAAATGAAATATTTCTGTGTTTTATTATTCAATAAATGTGCAAAAATTTCAAAAACATGTTTTCACTTTGTCATTATGGGGTAATGTGTAGTTAGGTGAGAGAGAAAAACATACATTTAACAATTATGAATTCAGGCTGTAACACTAATGTGGAATAAGTCAAGGGGTATGAATACTTTCTGAAGACACTGTAGGTATAGATAGGCTAGACTGCATTGTCTGCATAATGAAACAATCCCTAGCAAGCTATTGTTTTGACGGTGGACTGATTGTATTATTTGGCATTAAAAGACTGGTTTTACACAGCACAACTTTCTATACAAGCTGCGAGAGAGCCCAAATACAGCTAAAGTAGGCTAAAGGGCAGTTGTATATTCTAAAACAATCTATTGGTTACTGATTAGTATGCTGTTGCATCGAACATTCAATCTGCAATTTTTGAATTTCCCCCTTTTAATTACTGAACAAGTAAATACTCTACATTATTGTCACCAGCCAGCATTCTGAATAGCAGCATTGCGACACCGTAGGCCTATGGATTCGTGAAACATCAACATTAGGCTTAACATGAGGAAATGGCGACCAAATAAAAATAAACATGTATCCATTAAAGAAAGCAAAGATATAGGATACTACAAGCACTAGCATTCAGGTGTGAATCACAATAGACAAACATAGGCTCATTCTGTTCAGAGCAACCCAGGGAGTGACATCATGTCATCTTGCAACTGTACAAACATAGTGATCATCAACATTGAGACTGTATATGAGTTTTATGATAAGAAAATGTGAAGTGCACATTTGGAGTCACAGGTGTTTGGCATGTTTGTATGACATCAAAGTGGAATTTATTAAAATCCTCAACGCCTCATTTTAGAAAATACATTAGGTCCTCTTAATTTACAGCATTTCCCTCACTCAGACAACAAAAAATGTGCTAAAGTTGTCCAACTAGTGGGAGGAATGGGACCAACTTCTTGAGCGTGCGATGCTCAAGTTCCGAACAGCATCCAAAACTCATACAGCGCATTGAAGTGCAGAGCCTCAGCTCCAATTTAAGCACTTATTAGTGCCCAAATCTGACATTTTCAATCCTTACACAGGTACAGGCAAGGCCTTATTTCTATTATAGCATATTGAAAATTCCAGAAAATGATGTCATGGCTTTAGAAGCTTCTGATAGGCTAATTGACATAATTTGTGCCAATTGGAGGTGTACCTATGGATGTATTTCAATGCCTAACTTCAAACTCAGTGCCTCTTTGCTTGATGGGAAAAAATAAATAAATAAAGATTAATAACAAATAAATTAACAAGTCTGGTTCATCCTTGGGAGTAATTTCCAAGTGCCTGAAGGTACCACCTTCATCTGTACAAACAATAGTACGGAAGTATAAACACCATGGGACCACGCAGCCGTCATACCGCTCAGGAAGGAGACGCGTTCTGTCTCCTAGAGATGAATGTACTTTGATGTGAAAAGTGCAAATCAATCCCAGAACAACAGCAAAGGACCTTGTGAAGATGCTGGAGGAAACAGGTACAAAAGTATCTATATTCACAGTAAAACGAGTCCTATATCGACATAACCTGAAAGGCCTCTCAGCAAGGCAGAAGCCACTGCTCCAAAACCGCCATAAAAAAAGCCAGACTACGGTTTGCAACTGCACCTGGGGACAAAGATCGTACTTTTTGGAGAAATGTTCTCTGGTCTGATGAAACAAAAATAGAACTGTTTGGCCATAATGACCATCGTTATGTTTGGAGGGAAAAGAGGGATGCTTGCAAGCCGAAGAACACCATTCCAACCGTGAAGCACAGGGGTGGTAGCATCATGTTGTGGGGGTACTTTGCTGCAGGAGGGACTGGTGCACTGCACAAAATTAATGGCATCATGAGGGAGGAAAATTCTGTGGATATATTGAAGCAACATCTCAAGACATCAGTCAGGAAGTTAAAGCTTGGTCGCAAATGGGTCTTCCAAATGGACAATGACCCCAAGCATTCTTCCAAAGTTGTGGCAAAATGGCTTAAGGACAACAAAGTCAAGGTATTGGAGTGGCCATCACATAGCCCTGACCTCAATCCCATAGACAATTTGTGGGCAGAACTGAAAAAGCGTGTGCGAGCAAGGAGGCCTACAAACCTAATTCAGTTACACCAGCTCTGTCAGGAGGAATGGGCCAAAATTCACCCAACTTATTGTGGGAAGCTTGAGGAAGGCTACCCGAAACGTTTGACCCAAGTTAAACAATTTAAAGGCAATGCTACCAAATACTAATTGAGTGTATGTAAACTGGGAATGTGATGAAAGAAATAAAAGCTGAAATAAATCATTCTCTCTACTATTATTCTGACATTTCACATTCTTAAAATAAAGTGGTGATCCTAACTGACCTGTAACAGGGAATTTTTACTAGGATTAAATGTCAGGAATTGTGAAAAACAGAGTTTAAATGTATCTGGCTAAGGTGGATGTAAACTTCCAACTTCAACTGTAGGAGAACAGGTCAAGAGACAAATTGGAGTGATCAAGACAGTGACACATTCAATAGTGCATTGCACACTCTTCCCTGCATCTAGCTTATCTGGGGTGTAATCATTAGTCCGAACTAAACTAAAACGAGAGTTTCTATTGGACAAATTCAGGTAGGCTGTCCCCATTTTATTCAGTTCGCTTCCATTTAAGAAACAATTTGCAACAGAATTGGCAGAATGAATACACCCTGATCACTTGCACACACAGTTAACTTTCAAAGCAGCCGCATACAGCATCATCACTTTGCTCGTTGTATAATTCCTTCTCTCATCTACACACTCTCCTCCTCACCTTCTCTTGTGGACTTCAGTGGACAACACAACAGCTGTCTGTGAGCAGGCGCAATAACCTCTCCAAGCCAAACCGTCATACCACAACCGCTAACAGCTACACAACCTACATCGTTGTCACCATATTAATGTTATAGTCAACAAACTAGATCTAACGGAATAGTAAACCTACAATCCATGTGTACAATCACCCAGGACAGTGTATGGCAAGCAGTTTAGCAGTTACACTGGGGGGCCTAGGTGGCAATAAATTAATACAACCGAAAGCTTACCATGACTTGGAAAAGTTGCAGTGTTGGATAGCTTTAGCCAGCTAGCTAACATAAATAACATTCGTCTCTGTTTGAGTCAGGTTGTTGAGTAGGCTAAATTAGCTGCATTAGCTAAGTACATGAAAGGTAAAAAATGAAGAAAAAAATACAACAAAATATAGCTAGCTCTCTTTCTTTGTCTCTGCTGCTTCTCCTTCATTTTTGAAGAAATTAATTAATTCAATACTGTCCAACTATTGTTTTTCTCTTTCTTTGAGTCAACTACTCACCACATTTTATGCGCTGCTTTGCTAGCTAGCCGTTTTCAGTAGTAGATTTATTATCTGATTCTTTGATTGGATGGACAACATGTCAGTTTATACTGCAAGAGCTCTGGTAGGTTGGAGGATGTCTCCGGAAGTTGTCATAATTACTGTTTAAGTCTATGGAAAGGGGTGAGAACCATGAGCCTCCTAGGATTTGTGTTGAAGTTAATGTACCCAGAGGAGGAAGGAAAATAGCTGTCCTCCGGCTACACCATGGTGCTACCCTAGAGGGTGCTGTTGAGGGTACTGTAGACCTTCAATGCAAAACAGTGTGTTTAATCAGTTATTTGGTGACGTGAATATATTTAATATAGTTTAACCTAAAAGGGATAACCTTTTTAAAGGAAGTTGATGTATAGCATTTACTCATACTTCTTACTTTTACTCAGGTATGAGATTAAGTACTTTTTCCACCTCTGTACTTAAGTACATTTACAAACATATGTTTTTTAGTCATTTTCTATTGAGGTATCTCTACTTCTACTCAAGTATGACAATTGAGTACATTTTCCACCACTGCGATTTCCTCATCTTCATCAAATTCATTCACATTCAATTGCTGTAGTTGCCTCCATTGTAAAAACTGTCCCTTCTCTCTCCAACTGTTTCTGCTGTGATACAATGACCTCACACAGACATCTTACAGTAAATCTACAGATCATTAAGCCTCAACGAGTATTTCATATAGAGCTATTATTACTCTTCCTCAAGTAATTATTATGAATTTAGTTATATACTGTATACTTACATCATACACATGTAGTATGCATCAAAAACTCTCCAAAGCTCTATATTTCATAAATGAATGCTTTACAAGTCATGAATAAGGTATCGTAACCACACTACACACATGCATTGGTGCTGAGGAAAGCAGGAATTGTCCTTTATATGGTTACTGTACATAATACACATAAACCTACACATCTCTTAAACACATTCTAAACAACTTGTACATTTAAACTAAAACATTCTAATTCCCTCATGAATGTTTGGATGTCATCATCTATTGTTCATAAACCTGCAGGCAAATTTAACTGTAACTGACTGAGAGCAATTACCATTCCTCCACTAGGGGATGGCAATCAATAACAAAACAATTGAATGTCCTTGCACCTTGTACTGGGACCTCAAGTCACTGAGGAGTGGAGCTCGTGTCATCCACTTACGCCAATCCATAAACAGTCACCATATACAAGATTGCTCAGTAACTCAATCCTAAACACTATAACTCAACACTTAATGGTCAACACACTCTGTATGGAAAACTGTGCAGTTCATGACTGTATGACTCATTACGTAAGACTCTATAACCGCTTGAGTCCCACCGTCACTCCGGCCGGATTTTTTTTGCTTCTAAGCCTTCTTAAACACTGTGTGCTTGAGCTACAGACTTCTGTTTTTAGTATTGGATTTGTCTATTTCTTCTGCAACCGCTGATGCCAACCAGCGATTGACGGGGGGCTGAACTAGAGCAGTGTTTGTGAGAAGGGTGGATCTCAAACTGTTCTTCTCACAAAAACGTCTGAAAGTACAAATGGTTTGAGCTACAAACTATTCACAAGCCACATAGTACACATAATACTTCAGAAAGTATTCCAAATGTTGTTGCGTTTTACAGCCTGAATTGAACATGGATTACATTTAGATCTCGTGTCACTGGCCTACACAATGCCCCATAATGTCAGAGTTGTAACTAATTCATGACAAATGAAAAGATGAAATGTTTTGAGTCAATAAGTATTCGACCCCTTTGTTAAGGCAAGCCTAAATAAGTTCAGGAGTTCAAAAAAATAAAAAAATAAAAATACGTTGCAAGGACTCTGTGCACAATAATAGTGTTTAACATGATTCTTGAAGGACTACCTCATCTCTGTACCACACAAGACAGATAATTGTAAGATTCCTCAGTCGAGAAGTGAATTTCAAACACAGATTCAACCACAAATACCAGGGAGGTTTTCCAATGCCTCGCAAAGAAGGGCCCCTATTGGTAGATTGGTAAAACAAAAGCAGACTTTGAATATTCCTTTGAGCATGGTGAAGTTATTAAGTACACTTTGGATGGCGTATCAATATACCCAGTCATTACAAAGATACAGTTGTCCTTCCTAACTCAGTTGCTGGAGAGGAAGGAAACTGCTCAGGAATTTCAACATGAGGCCAATGATGACTTTAAAACAATTACAGAGTTTAATGGTTGTGATCGGAGAAAACTGAGGATGGATCAACAACATTGTACTTACTCTACAATACTAACCTAATTGACAGAGTGAAAAGAAGGAAGCCTGTACAGAATAAAAATATTCCAAAACATGCATACAGTTTGAAATAAGGCAATAAATGTGGTGGCAAAGCAATTAACTTTTGGTCCGGAATACAAAGTGTTATGTTTGGGACAAATCCAATACAACACATACCTGAGTACCACTCTCCATATTTTCAAGCATAGTGGTTAAGGACTGGGGAGTTTTTCCAGGATAAAAAATAAACGGAATGGATCTAAGCACAGGCAAAATCCTAGAGGAAAACCTGGATCAGTCTGCTTTCCACCAGACCCTGAGAGACGAACTCACCTTTCAGCAGGACAATAACCTAAAACACAAGGCCAAATCTACACTGGAGTTGCTTACCAAGAAGACAGTGAATGTTCCTGAGTGGCCGAGTTACAGTTTTGACTTAAATCTGCTTGAAAATCTATGGCAAGACCTGAAAATGGTTGTCTAGCAATGATCAACAACCAATTTGACGGAGCTTGAAGAATTTTTAAGAGAATAATGAACAAATGTTGCACAATCCAGGTGCGGACAGCTCTTAGAGATTTACCCAGAAAGACTCACAGCTGTGATCGCTGCCAAAGGTGCTACTACAAAGTATTGACTCAGGCTTGTGAATAATTATGTAAATTAGATTATTTCTGTATTTAATTTTCAATCAATTTGCGAACATTGCTAAAAACATGTTTCACTTTGTCATTATAGGGTATTGTGTGTAGATTGGTAAAATCGTTTTTCACATTTAATCCATTTTGAATTGAGGCTGTAACACAACACAATGTGGAATAAGTCAAGGGGTATGAATCATTTCTGAAGGCACTGTAAGAGTCGTTAGAAGGTAAGGGCTTCTGTTCTTCTACATAGATCATAGGAAATCCCAGTGTCTATAATACTGTAATATGCTCACATAGTTGCTGTCACAAACTCAGGTGGATATTCATTTCCAATTTATGTACTTTTTTATCACGTTTTTTGCAACTGTTTGTCAAATTGTGTTGTGTTTTACTTGTAGCCCTGGTTGCCCTGAAAAGAAAATAGTAAAACACTTCAATGTGACACTGCTTGGTTCCATGTGGGTCTAATGCTTTATAACACATGAATGAATAAGCTACTACAACAATAAATCGTAAACACTATACGAAGACTCATTACTTAAGCACCAATAACTCATTGACTAAGCATGTATAAAACATGAATAAGCGCTCATTACCACAATTACAACAGTAATTCATCTACGTACCGGTACTTCATGCCAGTGAGCTTGGCGGTGGACTCCTTAAGGTTGTGGTGGTAGCGGTTGGTAAAGGAGCCCAGGCTGCGGGCGATGAGGGCCACCGTACGGAAGCGTGCCCGCGCCTGGCTGGCCGTGTTGGCACTGGTGGCATTCTGCTTGCTGTGCCCTCCATTCCCCGGGGGCCTCAGCCCTCCTCTTCCTCCGTCCTGGTCCGAACATGCAAACGACACCTGCATGGTGGTGGCTGTACTGTCGGTGGTGGTGGTGGGTTGCTGGGGCTGCTTGCCAGCCTTGCTCCAGTCTTCACTGGGTTGTATGTGTCTGTAGTGTCTTTGTCTCTCCTGAAGTGGTTTTTGTCTCCTTTAGTGGTCATGCACTTCACTGTTTTGTCGAAAAGTCCCCTCTCATTCTACCTCTTTCTCTTCTGTTTGTTATACCTGGCTCTCAGCCCTTCTCTTTCTCTTCCCTCCTCTACTCGGGCTAGTCTGTGTCACTGAGGAGGTTCTCCGGGAGCAGGGGACTGCAGTGGAGGGGTCTCCTTCACCCTCCAGCGTCGGCTAAACCCTCCAGTCAAGAACCAGGAGTGGGAGCGGACTGCACTGCATACAGAGCAACACACATAGCCACACACAGACTCGCTCACACACAGAATCTCTTACACACTCGCAACCAGATCTTAACAGACCAACACAAACACTCTCGCTCTCTCACACACAGACCAAAATCTTCAGTCTTCCAAATCTACACACTGCCACATGCGGAGAAAAACATTCTTACACCGAGCCAGATATCTACAGCGTTCGGAGATTAAAAGAATGAAGAGATTCTTGGATTGTCCTTCAACTTCGAGGAGAAGTGAGCTGTCCCGTGAGGAAAGCAGGAGTCCCACTAAGACTTGCATCCCACCAGGACCTCTGGTAGTGTAGAGAGCTGATGTGCAGGCTTTCTAGACAGGAAATCCCGCTTCTAAAAGTCCCCCGTGCCGAGAAGAGAGGGACAGCTTCCAATGCTCTGCTCAGAAGGAAAACGTGCTCCGTTTGATACAGAGACCCCAGAATGATAGTGAGGAAGTGAAGAAGAGGAGGAGGAGGAGGAGGGAAAAGGACGAAGCATGATGCCTCTCTTCTGGAAGGAAAGGACAGGCGTACAATGAGAGGGGGAGTGAGGAGCCGAGAAGGAATGCATGGTGGTGAGTGTGAGAGTGAGCGAGGGAGTGATTGAAAGAGAGAGACAGGCTGCTGCCTCTAAATGACTGGCTGAAATGACCACAGTTTCCTCACTAGCGACACACAGAGAGAAGAGAACACAGTGTGAATGGAAGGGACAGAGCTGAAGCCAAGTTGTGTGTGTGTGTGTGTGTGTGTGTGTGTGTGTGTGTGTGTGTGTGTGTGTGTGTGTGTGTGTGTGTGTGTGTGTGTGTGTGTGTGTGTGTGTGTGTGTGTGTGTGTGTGTGTGTGTGTGTGTGTGTGTGTGTGTGTGTGTGTATCAAAGAGTGTTTGTTTATTGAGGTAGATGCTCAGAAGTATTATAAGCATAGCTGCATTAAGTATGGGTGCAGGGGGTACTACAGCACCCCCTGGTGGTGAGATGGTAAAACTGCAGAAGATATATAACATTTACATTTAAGTCATTTAGCAGACGCTCTTATCCAGAGCGACTTACAAGTTGGTGAGAACTTGTGTTGTTGCAATTAAAAACTGTTATTATATTTTTTCCCGTTGCATTATTGATTAAAAAAAATAATAATATTGGCTATAATATAGTGTAATACAGTATATAAAAATGTAAATAAAATCTTCAAACTGTACAACCAGGCCTCGACAATGCACTACCGTGAGGTTGAACGTTTCCATTTGATTCCTTTCTGTAGGCTAATAGTAGCATTTACAAGGTCAATCAAAATCAAAATGTCTCCGATAAATATCTATTGTCAAAATGTATATATTATCACGACTGAATTCCTGTAGTTCAATGCTCCCCATGGCGCCCCCTTCTGGCCAGTGGGGAAAAAAGTAATAGTGGGGTTTCAAAATGTATATGACAAGGTCAGCGATCCCGGATAAAATGAACAAACTTCCAAAGAAGGAAAGATGTAGGAGGACTATCCATACCAAACTTTAAATTGTATTTCCAGGCACTTCCAGCAGTTCTCCCCATGCTAAATAGGTTTAGACATGATTATTATGCCCCCTGACTGAGTATATAGAGACATATGGTGTCTTCTATTGCCCTGGAAGAGGTGTTCGTCACTGATATATCACTTCAACAATGTAAACAACGCTTTGGTCTTATTATTTTCTCACACAATTTCTATTTGGCGGAACATTTTTAAACAACGTAACTGGGAATCAAAACGACATGCCCCATATGCCAATATTTCACAATAATGACTTTTCGATTTGGAAGGCGTCTTTTTGCTTCCCCCCCAATGGTCCAAATGTGGAATCCGTACCCTTACCAATATCATGGACAGTAATGGTTTGAGAACATTCCAAGATGTAAAAGATACATAGACATTACCAGGCAACTGTTTTCTATATTTACAACTTAGGTCAACTATGCTGGCCTTTGGAGTCCCTTGGGAAACCGAACTACTGAACCATTCAATGATGGGATTTATAAAGAAATTATCTGTGCTACTGAAAGGACTGATCTCTATAATATATAAGCAACTTTTATAAAGCTAATATTCTGAGATTGCCATTAAACATGTATGGTCCACAGAACAACCCTTTAACTGGAACAGAATATGGAAAAATATGACCTTGGCATCTCGTAATCTGAACCATCAATTTATACATTTTAAGTTTGTTCACAGACTGTATGTAACACCAAGGAAACGTTTTACGATGACATTGGCCCCAACTCCCAACTGTTCACTGTGTCCCCTAAATCAGGCAGGCACATTCCTTCATATGATGTGTGAGGGCCCCTGCAGTTAAATTCTTCTGGAGCAAAGTTACCAAATTCATTTGAAGTGCTTGAATGTAACCCTTCAATGCTTTGAATCTATTATCTTACATAACATTGATAGCTCCTGTAATCTTTCAATCAATCAGAGATGATTACTGCTTGCAGGCAGCGCTGCCTCAGTGGATGGATACATGTTAGCTGGGTGGGATTGGGGGAATGGGTTGGGAGGCTGGGGAGGGGGCACCACTTATTTTTTGGTTTATTTTCCTATTTATACTTCATTTATAATTACTTAAACTTGAAATGTGATCCAAATGATCAATATGTCGTAGTTATGTACCTTTGTAATGTTTTTTTTAAATCTTATTTTTGTCTTCTTCTTCTGAGTGGCAGCCCACAGGTACAATGTATGAATAGAAAATATATGGAATATGAAATGATATGAATTAAAATATTTTACCTGTATCCCCCCACGAAAATATATATTTTTAAATCCTGGTAGCCAACCAATGCAACCTGCTATCACAGCAGCCCCAAGGAATGAAAACAATGAGCATGCTGCATCTAGCACCTGCAGCAGTCCACACGGGTCCAGGCCCTATCTGACTGGCGCCGAAACGTTAGCCTCTGAGGGCGCTCTCCCGGCGCACGCCCGCCAGCCCCGGCACCGGAGAGGCTGCTAGGCCTTCACCCACGGCTGGCGCCAGGCTGAGCGCTGTCAACCCAGGGGCTCCCGGAGCGTCCCGCTGAGGGGCGACAGAGGACGGCGCATTATGCCGGAGCCTGAGTGCTATGTTTCTCATGCGTTTAAGGCAGTGGAGAAAATGCTTATCAATGAGGAAAATGTTAGATTCAATCGCATTTTTGTTAAATGGTGGTTTTGCAAACTGGTGCAAAGCAATCAAGAGATTCTGGGAACATGAGAAATCACACTTGCACACAGATCAATTACAAAAATTGCTTGCTTTAGATAGCACACCGATCAATGCCTTGCTATCAGACTTGCTGACATCCAGACTTCGGAGAGACTGGATGAGATCCTTCTACAGTTTGATCACACTGTACAGAGGGAGATAGTCACGCTCATCTGAATGTGCCTTTCTATATGGATTGACAGCTGGTTGCACCACTGACGTGAGCACGATGTAACAGTACTCATGCAGTCTACAGTACGTCGACCAGAACCTGGAGTCACACTATGATTTTGGGGGGTTTTACCATGCCCCCGACTCCACAGCGAAAATCTGTTCTTTTGTGTGAAGGATATTTGCGTTTAAACACAGCTCCAGGGATTCTGCTTTGATGGAGTAAGTAACACGTCAGGCCGTTTTTCAGGTGTACAGGCTCGACTGAAAGAGGTATTTCCAGGTACCATGTGCAGCATGTGCACTGTAGGAACAATTCACTGGATTTCGTTTTGCAAGAAGTCACCCGCGAGGTGAGCCTTGTGGCTGACACACTGAACGCTGTGCATTGTGTGGCCGTCGTCATAAGGGAATCACACAAGCGCAAACAGTTATACAAGTTGCTTTTTTGTTGTGGAAGAAGTAGTGAGCAACATCCTAGGCCTGTGTCCAACCATGTGGTGCATGCACACAGTGGCGATTTTAGTACGGAAATCTTGGTGGGGCAAAAAAAATAATATGTGGGATGTATGCCAGCAAAGCCACTACACAACACAACACTAAACAATAAATGAATTGCACTATAACAGTGATAAAAACGGTGCCCACAAACTGTTAGGGTCTACATAAAGCTGTCCCAACAGCAGTCTCAACAGCAGTCCCAACATCTTACCACTGCTACACCTGGCTATCAGCGGAGTGTTGTCTGGCAGCGAAACAGCTCATTCAGCCTCATTTGCAGCCTTTAAAAAAAAATTGCTGATATGGCTGACTTGCTTAAACAAATGTGGTTTCTACTGACAATTGAGATGTGGCATAAGGGGACGACAAGCGGATAAGAGGCAATCCAAAATGTCGATTAAGACATTAATAAGCGAGCTAGGACGGACGTTGTCAATATAACTATTTGTTCAGCACTTTTGAAACGTACAGCGACAGAATTCAGAACATGGGCCGCTCTTACAGTTTTCTCCCTGTACACCAAGTCAGAACCGTAGGACAAATAAAGAGGGCATATAAGCAGACAATGAAAGCTCTACAATATTCAATGATTACATTTCTCAAAAACAGGTTATAGGCTACATGTGCACCACCAAGTCAGAACAGTAAGCAAAATTAAGAGGTGAAAATAGACCAAATTATTAGGGTGAGGCACATGGGCTACTAACACAACATACACTTAGTATTACTTTCTTAGCTACAGTATACATATCTCCCTGGCATATTACATAATTTATGCAGAAGCATACAATACATTTTTGGAGTCACTTGAACAGGAATTCTAAACATTCAACATTGGTCATGCGGTCAATGAAGCATGATTTGTGCCGCGCTCAAAACAACTGTTAACTCAGTTG
Organism: Salvelinus alpinus; assembly: GCF_045679555.1. NCBI lineage: Eukaryota > Metazoa > Chordata > Actinopteri > Salmoniformes > Salmonidae > Salvelinus > Salvelinus alpinus. The sequence goes on from NC_092115.1 coordinate 44,810,196, forward strand.
AATGTTTAGAATTTTTAATTTTTAATTAGGAAAATAGACCCTTAATCTTAGACTTGGGACCACACAGCCACTCCACTGAATAGAAGGCTAATGATTGCTTTGCAATGCACTGATTCCTTCCAAACCACTCATTGTTGAATTTGCTATTTCCAACTTGTTGTTTAATGTTTATGTCCAATGGCTGATGAGCACCGATACGTTTTATCTATAATTTCTCTTCATTACTTGTCTTCATATGACAAGGATTAAAAAGGATTTGCCAGTAGATTGTCGACTTGATTCATGATGCTGACTGGTAGCTAAGATTTTGAAAGTATGATGTTGACATGATCAGTCCAATCAAAGCTACTGTATATATAACATGATTTGACGTCATTTTATCTGTGTCCAATGGCCTTGAGCCTTCTTGGATGGGCACTTCTAATGTAACTATATGTCAGCACCCAAGGGGCTAGAATTTTAGATCTCTACACTTAGACTTGGCGGTGACGTACTGTCCCCATGAGTGACAGAACACTGAGCCGATTACGGCGCAACGCTCCGTATTTTCTGCTGACTTGCCCCACCACCACAGAAAGCACTGAGCTAGACTGAAACACCTGCATTTTGGAGCTGCCTAACTCAAGAAAACAAAAAAGAGACTTCAAAACATCTGGGAGGCCAAACCTTGAAGCCCAGCCTCCAGGGGGACCCCAATTTAATAATAATTTGGATTGGCAAAAATCACAATGTATGGGCATTTTGTCCTTTTTTTTCACCCAACTCTTAACGTAAATCCAATGACATGACGACGTTTGGTTGATTTCACGTTGAATTCACGTTAGTTGAAAACTCAAAACTAGACGTGGAGCTGACGTCTGTGCCCAGTGGGAAGTCTAATTCCTCTGAGCTCTTCTTAAATAAGCAACCAGAAGCTATCTGTTGTGTTCACATATCTAAGTGATACGAGCCAGAAAGAGTACTGTGAAATGAAGTATAACCCTGTTCTAGCCTGCCTCTGATATGCTCTGCTCCGTTCCACCAGAGCTGCATGTATGTGTTACAGAACACTGATGTGAAGACGCAGGATTTCACAGTTCCCTGAGTAAAGCAAACCCCAGGGCCATGGCAAGACTTACGTATATCCTTTATGAATTCATTTGATAACTCTGAGTTGTATCTGTCTGTTGATGTTTTAGAATCGAATACACAATGTTGTACATTGTATTTCTGTAAATCCGACGGGTTCTCTTTTGGTTGCTGTGCCAAGAGACATTGTGTCTTCTTGTGTCTAATGTTTACTTGTTGTATAAGAACCCAATGGAAAAATGAAGATGAATTATAATGATATTTTCTTTTAACAAAATCAGTGCAAAAAAAGAAAGAAAAAAAGATTGGTAAACTATATTTATTTCCTTCTAATTTAACCATAACAAAATGGTCCACAACAAACTTAGCAAAAGACTATGATTTACCATACTCAAAGTACTGCATCAAGTATGCCAAAAGATTTTCACAGAGACATCCAAAAGCCTACCACCATGAGGCAAGGGTGAGTTTGGGTAGATCTAAGCTGTGAGACCTGTGAGAGACACAGTCCGGTACGTTTTAGGTAGAGGTTGAACACGGTGCCGAGATGTCCATCACGCTTGTGCCTCAATGCCTGTAAGCCAAAACGTCCTCCTTGTTCAACCCATTTAAAAGTATGTCACTCAAAGTTGTCAACTAGAACTGACACATTCTAGGTTGGAAGAATCCCCGACGGGCAATGATGACTCTGATTATCCCCCGGCTAACTACTTTACCACAGTAAGAATCTATAAATGAGATGTGAAAGAGACGGCTTAGATTAGAATGTCACTGAGACAGAGACTCAGCCTATATAAGAAACTAAGCACACAGGGGAATATGAGAATGCACAATTAGGTTGTCAGAAACTCCACAAAACTGAAGATTGAGTCCCCCTATCTGCTTCGTTCTCCAATAAATATACATAATTGACTTCCTCGTTAAATAAAGATAAAATAAAAAAAAACATAATTCAGCAAGACCAATTTATGAATCACATTATCAGTGTGCCTCATTTTATTGCAGGCAATTCCTTTCTCAAACCCGAAAACACACGGTACAAACCAGTTGAGTTGTCACCAGGAGTGTAGGCAAGACTTCATTACGTAGAAACAACCGTGCATATATTGCACATAAGAGAACACACTATGGCAACCTGTGCTTTTCTATGGCATTCAGCAGGATCCGGGATAATTGCTATCTGAACTAGACTTCCTGTTAAAAGAACAGGCTTGAATAAACATTTTGAATGAGGTTGTGAAGTCACTGCTGCTGCTGTAGTCTTTCTCTCTCTTTCTCTCCATTTCTCTTTTGATTTCTTCATTTCTTTCTCTCTCCCTCCTCTCTGCTGCTTTCTTTCTCTCTTCCTATCGCTCTCATTTCTTATTAGATTTCTTTCTCTCTTCATCCCATCTCCTTCACGCTCCTTTCTTTTCCCCCCGTCTCCTTCCCCCCTTCCCCCTCTCTTTCCCCACCAGCCCATCTGTTCCCCTCTCTCCATGCTAAAGTACCATTCACCACGCCGCTCTCTGTCTCCACGCCAGACCATACCAAATCTCTCATGTTGTAGATGTGCCTGGGCGCAGTAGTCATTAACATGCAGCTCATATCTAGAACTACAGAACCAAACTACTAGAACTAGAATCAGCCTCCAATTGTGTTGGCATTGACTCCATGCTAACTTATTAGGCAAATCAAATATTACCCTGGGCCGGTTCGCACGAATGTACTGCGGATCAGAAGGAAGCTGAGGGAGAGAGAGGGGTGTGGCCAGGTAAAGGTAAAGTAATCTGTTTTTTTGTCAGCGAAGCCATGGTATTGATCTTATGTGTATCACTGAGTAAGGGAAGATTTAGGCTGATCAAGGTTATGGTTGCTCTGGTGATTCGTCATCATCATCACCACCAGCACCATCATCTTCGAGTCCATTCAAATTCCAATTCCAACATTTCTTAATTGAAAAGCATTGAAGAGAATTGGAATTGGAATTTAAGTGTACTTATTGAATTGTCTGGAATGGAATTGACCCCAACCCTGATACAGTTTACAGTGATAAAGCGGATAGGGAGTCATTACATCCAGATTCAAAAGGCCCTATCCCTGGCATCAGTGTTGGTGATGCCCGTGTGTTCGCCTGAAGCACATCAACCATAGTACAAAGACAGCTGTAAAGGATTAGAGGTTTACTCGAAAGGCTTGGCGATGAGATTTTCAAATATAGTTCTGTAAAAGGCATACAGTATGCACAAATGAGGATCTTACAGCTAGCTATAGGCGTTTATATGATAAACTATAGGCTTTTCTTATGCTATATATACACTCCCCTCTGTGTTTTTTGCTGAACAAAAATATAAACGCAACATGCAACAATTTCAAAAATGTTCCTGAGTTACAGTTCATACAAGGAAATCAGTCAATAAATGAATTAGGCCATGATCTATGGATTTCACATGACTGGGCAGGGGCATTGGGGAGCCAGGCCCACCCATTGGGGAGCCAGGCCCAGCCAATAAGACTTTTCCCCACAAAAGGTATTTATTACAGACAGAAATACTCCTCAGTTTCATCAGCTGTCCGGGTGGCTGGTGAAGAAGCAATACGTGGAGTTCCTGGGCTGGCATGGTAGCACGTGGTCTGTGGTTGTGAGGCCCGGTTGGATGTACTGCCAAATTCTCTAAAAGGACGTTGGAGGCGGCTTATGGTAGAGAAATTAATGTTCAATTCTCTGGGAACAGCTCTGGTGTACATTCCTGCAGTCAGCTTGCCAACTGCATGCTCCCACAAAACTTGAGACATCTGTGGCATTGAGTTGTGTGACAAAACTGCACATTTTAGAGTGGCCTTTTATTGTCCCAAGCACAAGGTGCACCTGTGTAATGATCATGCTGTTTAATCAACTTTTTGATATGCCACACCTGTCAGGTGGAAGATTATATTGGCAAAGGAGAAATGCTCATTAACAGGCATGTAAACACATTTGGCCACAAAATTTGAGAGAAATTCAATTGTTGTGGACTATTTACATTGACACACCCCCACACTATTTGTTTTTTACACTGCAGCTACTCACTGATTATTATCTATGCATAGTCACTTCACCCCTACCTACATGTACACATTACCTCGACTAACCTGTACCACCAAACATTGACTCGGTATCGGTACCCCTTGTATATAGCCTCATTATTGTTATTTTATTGTGTTACTTTTTATTATTTTTTACTTTTGTAAAAAAAATCTTAACTCTTTCTTGAACTGCAATGTTGGTTAAGGGCTTGTAAGTAAGCATTTCACGGTAAGGTCTACTACACCTGTTGTATTTGCCGCATGTGACAAATAAACTTTGACTTGGTTTATTTGTAGCAAAAATAAACCAGTGGATCCTTCTGGTCTGGAGCCTCAACCGACTAATTTCACTAGCTAGTTCCCATTGCCATAAAACGTGTTCATGAACATGAACCCCTTATTTATTCGTTATCTTGTGTGGAATGTTTGCAATGACTCGGTCTCTGCATTATCCACCGGGTAACTGTCAACTTGTGAGTCTAAAAAACGGACCCTGAAGGTGACGTAATCTGCATTGTAAGTATAAATGTAATGTTCAAAGCCATCATTTTCAATCAAATACAAATACATTCTACAATGTAGAAAATAGTAAAAATAAAGAAAAACCCTTGAATGAGTACAGGTAGGTTTCCAAAGTTTTGATTGGTACTGTATATGGAACCTGCCAATTTTGTAATATGTCCATATATGTTTGTACATATAAGGCTTAACATATACTGTATATAGATGTCTGTAAAAAATATATGTCAATATATTCTTTTTCCGTATGAGTGTGATCAACCTTTTATTAAAATCAGGCTCGTTGACATAACAAACAAAGAGCCTTTTATGCCATATTTGGAGACACACCAGTACATTCTACTGTTGACTTAACACACGAGGACGCCATACCATATTTGGAAAAACCTTTCAGTTTGTGGTCTTATTTACATACATTAGTTGAGAATATGTTCATGTGTCAGTGGGTGCCATTTAGTTAATCAGTTCCTTGTGCTGACCTTCATAGTTCCAAGTCAAGAGCTAAAAAAGAATCATATACTATACACACTATCACATACACAGATTCATCAGTATACAGAACCATAAAAATGTGATATATTCTGTTCATCACCACTTACTAACTCTATTGGACATTGGTGTAGTTTTTTTTTTATTTGACCTTTATTTAACTAGGCAGGTCAGTTAAGAACAAATTCTTATTTTCAATGACGGCCTAGGAACCGTGGGTCAACTGCCTTGTTCAAGGGTATTGATCATTCACATACTGTTCTGCTGAACCTGTAACACATTTCACGCAGGGTCAAGAACACAGGGGAACTGATGAGCATACCTGACTCCTCCCCTGAGGTCACACCTGATTGGCCTATTACCCATGAGACATGACCAATGCGATGAAAGTGTGTGTGTGTGTGCAAATTAGAAACATTGCAGTTAATGTGTGATGGTGGATAAGACCATGGGTTTCATAGTGCAAAGATTACCATCTAGTGTTGGAGGACAGCCACTACAGTAGTGATATGAGATGCTCATGTCTCTGTCTTCCCTGTACTATAAGACCCTTTATGTGGGTAGAGGAAGGCGGAGGGTCCCCCACTCTGTTGTCCATCTGGGGGTCTTCACTGATGTTCAGAGACAAGTCCTTACAGAAAAACCCACACTTGAGGAATGGTTGTGGTGCTATAATCTCATACACTTCCAACAGCACACCTTTACAGTGGTTTATATCTTTCCAACTGACCCACCAAATAAACACATCTTTAAGCCTAATTTTTGGTAGAAAAGACAAGTGTCGTCTGGGTGGGTCGCAGACACTCGTCTGGAGTGCTGAGCGACAACGTCTGTGACCCTCCAGTGCTCCTCCACGTCTTTTTGTCTGCTTTGTTGTCACTTTTGTCTGCAACTTGAATTTTCTACCATACATTTGGCTTTAGCCAGGGTGACTCACAAGGCATTAGCCGTGACCCCACTCCTCATCCACCATTTTGGAAACACTGCCACCTGTATGACCATAAACCCTCAACCTCTCTCCAACTGCTCCCTGTCCTCCTCAGTAACATGTGGAGGTGTTATCTACTGTTTTGAATATTTTGTGATATTAGGTACAGGTGGAGAGAAACATGTTACATTGAATATGTCATAATAGCATTATTGAACACTTTTGGTAGCAAAACTCAACAGACATAAGATAATGAAACTGTCACGCCCTGGCTATAGAGAGGCTTTTTATTCTCTATTTTGGTTAGGCCAGGGTGTGACTAGGGTGGGCAGTCTATGTTCTTTTTTCTATGTTGTTGTGTTTCTATGTGTTTGGCCTGGTGTGGTTCCCAATCAGAGGCAGTTGTCTACCGTTGTCTCTGATTGGGAGCCATACTTAGGTAGCCTGTTCCAACCAGTGTTTGTGGGTAGTTGTTTTTTGTTTCGTATTCTGTACCAGACAGAACTGTTTCGGTTATTCTTTTTGTCATTTTCATGTTTAGTGTTGGGTTATTGAATTAAATATGAACACGGACAACGCTGCACATTGGTCCTCATCTTCTTCTCTTGAATGCCGTGACAGAAACACTAAGTTCCATGAACATTTTATTCATATTTATTCAAGTCAAGCTCATTGACGTAAGGAACACAGAGCCTTTAATGCCATATTAAAAGACACATCAGTACATTCTATTGTGGACACAACAGGAAGCCATGCCATATTTGGAAAAACCTTTTCGTTTGCGCTTTTATTTATAGACATGAGTTAAGTATACGTTCATGGGCCAGAGTGGACCTTCATAGTCCCAGGAAAAAAGCTCAGAGTCATACACTGTACACGCTATCAAAAACAGGTTCTCAGTCACAGGAGGCTGCTGAGGGGAGGATGACTCATAATAATGTCCGGAATGGAGTGAATGGAATGTTTTTTGACACATGGAAACCATGTGTTCGATGTGTTTCGGTACCATTCCATTTATTCCTTTCCAGCCATTATTATGAGCCGGTCCTCCCCACTTAAGGTGCCACCAGACGCCTGTGTTCTCAGTATACAGAACACGAAAATGTGCAATGTTGCATTGTGTTCTGTTCATCACCACACTTACTAACTCGATTGGACATCGGTGTAGTGATATTGATCCTTCACATGCTGTCCTGCTGAACTCGTTACACGTTTCACTCTAGGGTCAAGAACACAGAGGAACTGGTGAGCATACCAGACTCCTCCCTGAGGCCACATCTGATTGGCCTATTACTCACGAGACACGAGCCATGAGATGAGAGTTGAAACCCACACTGCGTATGCAAATGAGAAACATTACAGTAAATGGCTGAGTTCCAGGCCAACTACATTGCAGACGCATGCCAGATCTCACAATGGATAGGATAGGTGTCTAACATTTCATCCACATCATGTGATATAGCAATCTGACACTGACTGCTCAGTAGATAATGTAGCACGCAACCATTGGTTGATGTAATGCAACATTTGCAGTGTAGTCTTTTCATAGTGGAAGGACAGTCACTACTATACCCTGTACGGTCAGAGGGGGACCCTCTACCTCCATCGCCCCACATGGTCAGACCATGCGTGTCAGTAGAGGAAGGTGGAGGGTCCCCCTCTCTCTGTGGTCCATTTGGGGATCTTCACTGATGTTTAAGAGACAAATCCTTGAAGCAAAATTGACACTTGAGAAATGTTTATAATCGCAGAGTTCTTTAGAGAAGGGAACTGTACTGTATGTTTAGATGTAACATTGTTTGTCACTCATAAAACCAAATGTACAGTGAGGAGGAAAAGTATGTGAACCCCTGCACAGTTTTCACTTCGTGTTGTTTCAGAGTCTGAAATGTTGAAACTTTTAGGCCAAGGTTCAATCGGATGAAGCATTAACCGGCGATTGCCGACATCCGCATAGCATAATGTTTTGGCGTCGGAGGTGTAACTGCGCCGGAGCGGTCAAAATCGGTGAGCAGCTACTCTTGATCATTGTCATGAACCCACACCCATCCCACTCGCTTCAGAAGTTCAGAACAAGAATGCGTAAGCCATATAGAAATAATGATGCTCAACTTGAAAATGATGAAGATTTCTATCAGCCTAATCGAGGTGTCGATTACATCTCACATTCCAGTGTTCGAACATGTAAACAAGGCCGCATGGGACTTCTCTTAATGTGACTCCGTGCAGCCAATGGCAATGTCCACTTTAGGTGTAATGCCAGGAGCCGATTTGACAGCTCTAACGCAGTTCCACTTCCGACACTGCCAAAACAACCGCTATGTGGATGTTCGCTAAAGCGTATCTGATTGAATAGAGCCCTTAATGTATTTATATTTTTTACACTTACCCTTTTTTGGAGGCTGCAATTCTTACATGATCAGATATTATTTGGTATGTGCACTCCCTATACTATTATGTCTGGTGCTCTTAACACTGTAGCTATAGCCATCTGTGACTTCAACTTTTTTCCATCTAAGGAACATAGCAAAAATCTGAAACCTACTTTCACTTACGTTCTTCTACCTCTTCCACTCTGAATAATCTCCAAACTCATACAAAACATGGATGGCAGAGTCCCAAAAGGAACCAAAAACTGAACACATTACTCAAATTCTTGCCTCACTTCTCCTAGCCAAAGAACCCTTTTGCAACCATCTTTCACACGGACACACTCTCACCGACCTTAAAGACATGCTCATGCTCATTGACTTGACTTCTGTGCACCCAGCAGAGTCAGACATTTTATGACTTCAGACTCGACTTGATAGAAAATAAAATAACTTGAGACTTAACTTGGACTTAGAGCCTCAAGACTCAGGACTTTGACTTGAGACTGATGACTTCAAGTGATCTGGCCAGGTTACGTAATGTTTTGTCACTCATTTTGTGGCACAGTCTTCACGGATTATTCTCCACACAGCCAGCGACCGTAGCCACAGCAGCACCCTTGCAAAACAAAAAATGCAACAGATTGGCTAGTGAAAGGCATACTCGGCCCTCTGATTGAACCATCAAACTGTCAATCAAGTTGTTTCATGTTTGATATGATACATTTGACCATTTCCTACCCTCTGAGTGGGCGCAATGTTTATTGTGCACATGAACATGTGCAAGATTCATGAGGTAGAAGTTCTGTTTATTTAATTCAATGCACGGTTTTCTTTGTTCATATTCCCCGGGTTATGACGGAGTTCCCCGATGTCCCCGATGTCTGTCATAATTATGCTCTGGTTGTGCATAATAGGAGTGCACACGCCTTAGTGCGCATAGACATATGCTTTGTAGCCTGCGAGCCATGCTTTGGAGTCAGTACACTGATTAAGATAAAAATTATTGTTCCACGTATGAATGGTGAGGAAATATCCTTAAGTCTGACGAATGTAGCAATGTAACAATCGGTGTGGAAATGATGTGTTGAAATTGAAAAATTTGAGTTTGCGAAACACTTGAGATCCTATGCACAATGTAGCCTAATCAAATGTCCAATGCTAGGCGTAAAGTGGAAATGCAATGCATCAATGGGACGCAACTAAAGGATCTAAAGATACTGCGTGTTTCAATTTAAATAAAGGGGACAAAACCTATAATGGGATGAAAGGTTTAATGCATCTAAAATGCCAAACGTGCACATGTTCAAAGCAAAATGGGTCAATATGTTGAAACGGATGACTGTGTTTTAAGCATTAAAAGAGGTCTCAAGGGCATTGCGTTTAGCAATCATCAACAACTGTGTCATTGTAAATTGAGTGAATTAAAAGTGAATGATGACGGATTAAATCCCAAATAAGTCCCAACTGGAGAGGGCAAGGAGCATTTAAATTCACTCTATGCAGACCGGAGAGGCAAACTTGGAGTGTGTATGCAAAATGAATGAAATAAAAGTATTATTGTTGAGGGAGGACATTTTGAAACTGTGAATGAGGGTCTTGACGCATTTGATGTTGTTCTCAATGACTTTAAGAATGCTTGTGAATCTGTGCTAGAGCTGGTCACAGAGGAGGAACAGGAACAGGAGAGCATTAACTATTATCAATCAAGAATTAGGATTCATGAACATTTCCTGAAAGAGGTATAAATATGGAAAAATGCTGAACAGGAGCCAAAAACACTCATTGAACCACATGGCAGCATTTCCAATGTGTAAAAAATATCAAGTGAAATAAAGTATTCTAATGCCGCATCATCCTCAGTGTCCTCTGCACCCCTAAAAGTTGAGGCAGTGGGAGCAGTTCTACTCACTCGCAAGCATCATTACAGGGCAAGCATGCATTGGAACTGGAGAAAGCTCAACTGGATCAACAGAAAGCTCAACTGAATGCTAGGATAGGAAAAAAATGGAACTGGAAACGGACATAGCAGCTTAAATTGCCAGACTGAAGGTCCTGGAGAGTTTTAAGTCAATTTCTCAATCCCATGCTGTGGCAGCCCACTTACTAAGCCCAGAAGATGGAATTAACTCCTATTTTGAGAACCAGGATCCCGAGGTCTTTTAGGAACCTGAACCATCACCTGTTGAGTTTTCAGGATTAAGTGCAGTTCCAAAAAAAAACACTACAAAGGGTTTTACAGCTAAAGCTTAGCCCATGGAAAATCTGAAAAGTCGATCTGCTTCCACCATGAACAGAAATGGCACATCATGTCGTCGCAAACGACCACTCCACTTTGTGGGGAATATGTCCACTAAACACGAATCTAAATGCCCATACCTGGAAACAGTCCTGGAGGACTGCTTAACTTGTCATCCACTAATTGATTCCGGCGCGACAATATCGCTCATCTCTCAAACATTGTTCAATGATCTCAAAAGAGCTTTGAAGCCAACTAAACGTTGGTTAAAAGTGGAACGATGCGACACTACACTTCGAGGGATCACTCAGACCAACTCGCCTCTCACATTGAGAGTCATGCTGAAACTTCACTTCCAGGACGTATCGCTCGTTCACCATGTGTATGCTACCAGCCTCGAATCTGTACCCCTGCTACTTGGAGCAGACTTGATGGATCGGTTACTCCCACTGATGGATTGGAAAACCAACCAGGTATGGTCACAGGCCACCGTGCCTTCTCCACTGACCACACTGTCTTCCCCTAGCGCTAGCTGGAACGCAGTCATTCACGAGGTGTTACGGATACAAGTATCCTGTGTGTATCCTGTGTGTATTTCTGTTCTCTCCTTCTCCCCTACTCACAGGTGACAATCATCATTCCCCAATCAGTCATCAATCAGTCCCTAATCAGAAGACACCTGCTCCTTTTCTCCTACCCAATCACATTCCCTTTCCCTTGGTTTAAAAACCCTGTCAGTTGTGTTCTCTAGAGCTCAATCTCTCTGTCAATGCCATATGTCTGTAGATCCATTGTGTGGTTTAGCATCTACATGTCACTTTGTCCCCACCTGTGAGTATTGGTTTTGTTATGGTGTTTGTTTGACGGTGGGAAAAGGGGGTACCAAGATAAGTCGCCCATGGGCATACACTACCCGTAGGTAAACTTTGTTAAATACACTAGTTAGAACTGGGCGGACCACCCACTGTATTTTTGGTTAGTTAGTTAGCTGTTGGTGAAGTAGGCTAGTCTAGCTTAGGGGTGTTTGTGGATACTTATTATTTCTTTCCTTGGGTCCAGCTCAGCCCCTTTTCCTGCTCCCCCCATTACCGTGTGTTTGTAAATAAACCCTGAGTGTTTGACGGTAGATATTTTAGTTGTCGTGGTTATTTCGTTCTCACTCTTACTTTGTCACTACTATAATTTGCATGAGTTATGTTACGGGTCCCATTGCCATCCCCCCTAGACTGTCGGGCCAAAGGGATTCGTAACACGAGGGGTATCTGTCGAAAGCACCCCTTGAGAAAAAGATGTTTCGAAACCTCTTGGTGCAGAATCCGATCCAATGAGATATTACGATATCTCGACACATTCCATCAGCAAATCTGAATGACCATTCTTTTCATGATTTCGAGCCAGCTGTTTCTGTGAATGAGCAATTTCCCTCCTCCTTGCAGTCGTGCAATACGGTAGTTGAGATGAACTTCTCTTGCCCTTCGGACACTTCCGCAAGCACTGCGGCCGTCTCAGCAAGAAAAACATTGATGCGCAGAGTATACTCTGCTTCCGATGATACACCTTCCGCTTTGTGGTGGACTGTCACCCCTTACAATGACACTAATGTTGTCAGTCCAGCAACTGACCCGATGACTCCCACTGGTGAAACACTTTGCGATATCACAGACCAATATCCTCGTCTCAGTTCACAGGTACTGAAGAGGTTGCCACATGCGGACGCGGTGGTGACTAACAGGCCTCGACAGCCACTGAGCACAAACACCAGGAGATTTGGTTGAAAGGTTACAGCCATTCTCATAATTGGGGTGGCAGGGTAGCCTAGTGGTTAGAGCGTTGGACTAGTAATTGAAAGGTTGCAAGTTCAAATCCCCGAGCTGACAATGTACAAATCTGTCATTCTGCTCCTGAACAAGAGTTAACCCACTGCTCCTAGGCCGTCATTGAAAATTCAAATTTGCTCTAAAATGACTTGCCTGGTTAAAAAAATAACAACGCGGCCACTGACAAATTGTACATAGGGTCCGACCTTTTCGTTTGCGCCTCGGACACCAACACCACCCGCTGGTGGTGGTGGTGGTGGGGGGGGTCCCGAGACACAAAGGGGGGGAATAGTAGCCCAGACCCATGGTGAACCTCATCGAGGCCGGTGGGAGGGGTCGAGACTATGGGCAACACCGTATGAGACCGCCAGAGCATAAAATAAATCTAGTTGTAAACTCCCCTATGAGAACAGTGAGGAGCAGACAGGCCCCTAGACGGGGGATAATCTTAGAACACATCTAAGATATTTCTGAGGTGTACCACACTGGTCGTAGAAGTCCATGGGACTTCCACCTCAAACAATTGGCAACATTTTTTTTAAATAGTCATGCATTGCCATGTGTAGGTTCAACTACAATACAACTAGTAAAATGCTCTAATCATGTGTTCCGGTAAAATAATATTTCAGAACAAATTGGTAGGACATCTGGTCCCCTTGAGTACCAGTACCTATAACAGCAACAGTCATTCCAGCTACAATCAGTAAGAAGGTTAGAGACCTAACCAATCAAATTACCCTTGACATCAGCGACATAGTAGTTAGGAGTCACTCAGAGTGCAACACGAGGAGGGGAATCTCCAGTGCACTCTTCCAATGGTTAACACACATGCCACTAATAAATAGAATCCTCCATTCAGGAGGAAAATTATTAGAAGTCATGAACCATGATCACACCACGTACGACTGGTCCAATACTTAAAGAGTACTTCCGTCGTGAGGTTAGCTCCTCCGTGGATAACATAGCTATGAAATAGACTTCTTCATACCTATCGCCACTACAATAGTGGAAGACACAGTGACTTGTAGTAAAACCACCACAGACACCAATTCTGACTGACCTCCAGGAATTGACCTGAAAATTACCTCACTCCATCAGACTCATCCTGAACAAGTTGTAATCTGCCAGGATACTTGGATACTTCTTCCCTTGACATGCGCGCTTGTGTAAGCATAAATGCACATGCACAACCAATTAGGATTTATGCTAGGATCACTTAAGGGTCCGAGCAAAATACCAGTCTTAGTAAAGTTGAACATTTACTTTGAGGCCTTTGACTCTACAGCTACAGTACTCACCAGTTTTCTTCCTAGAAGTCCATAGGTCATCCCTGTAGACTTCCCAAAACTAGTGCCTTACAGCTGTAGACTTATTATGTAGTTATCAACTTAGGATAGTGCCTTAGCAACACACCAAGTAGGAAAACACTAGATTTGACATTAGAGACAATGCCATGATAGTCATTTTGCCAGGACATTGGACGTATATAGAATACAGTCCAGTTAGATGATTTTTGTGTGAGAACTATATTTTGTACATCTTTTGTTTATGCTTTCATTCTTTTTCGGTTCAGTTCCTTTGACACTTAGGAAGTGATAGAGCCATAAACAAAGTCCCCATACAACCATCACTTAGTGCCACAACGCCGCTCATTGGGGAATGAATGTAATTATATGTATTTTGTGAGTGTGTGTGCATTGTTAACATCTGCCTAAGTTACTGCCCAGATCTTCCAGTCTGGACGACCAGACGACGGGTCCGGAATGGCGATCCCAAATCCAGACACCCACTGCCCATCCTTGTGGCGGCCTACCCCGCTGTCAGAGAGCCTACCAAGGTAAACCACCAGAGGGGGGGACGGCAATGGCAATCACCAACCAGGACATCCCCTGGCCACTCCTGTGGTACTTTGCAGCTTCCAGGAACCTACCAAGGTAAACCACTAGAGGGGGACCGCAACGGCGATCACCAACCGGACATCAACTGCCAATCCTTATGGTGGACTGCTCCGCTTTCAGAGATCCTACCAAGTTCAACCACCAGAGGGGGACTGCAACAATGATCTACAAACCAGGGGGGACTGTCATGACGTGGCCCTCTTTGGGTATAGCGAGTACCCTCCCCCTCTCTCTTACCACCTCTCTCCCTCCTACACCCAGGCTCTGTTATCTCAGGTCATAAATTCCATGAGGAGACTCTCTTCCCCCCCGGCCATGCGGTATAGAGAGAGGGTTCATAGTAGAACAAAGGAACTTCTTCTACCTCACAGAACTTGAGAACTGAACAATATCCATGTTTTGGAGAATGTGTAAACGGTCGGTGGAGAATCCAGATACAACCGGTCCATTATGTTTAATGTTTGTGACCTCATGAGAGACAATACAGCCACATTACCATAACTCTGTTTATTCAAGAGTCTCCGATTTGCATCTAATTATTGTATAAAATGAATGAGTAAAGATGAAACTATTTGTGATTTTAAACTGTTTAATGAAGAATCCAATTCCCTTTAAAGTTTAACTAAGTCATTGGCCTGCCCCATGAGCACAGACATTGATCTGGCATCATAGGACAGCCTTTTCTGCTGTTCCGAATATAACCCCCACCTGGAGAATCCCACTTCAGACCATGCGTACCTTGATCACAGAGGGGGCAAAGGTTTGAGTAGAGACCATAAAAACCTCAGTATAAGCTAAGGTTGTAATGGTTGTTGAAACTCTGAGACTATCGATTCCGACAGAATAAGAGCAAATCTTCAAAACGAGTCAAAACTACTAGTCTGCAGCTAGAAGTTATGTCGACCTGAAATGCGAAGACCGACAACCACCGAAACATCTATTCTATAAGAACATTTCTGAATGGGACTCTGAAGTATCCATTCTAACCACGAAAGACTCCAGGGACGCAAAGAGAAGTTCAGATGAACTTTCCAACAGAAAGACGGACGATTCCAACAGAGATCATGACGACACACTGAGCATAAATATATATATTGATTGCAATTATTCCCGAATGAGTGAGCATTCATGTGCAAAGGATTTGTATTTCTATCAATATAATTATCAACTGTGTAGTGTCTTGTCTTTCGCGCCCTTCTCAGTCCCTTTGTCTACCAAGCCGCCATATCGGTTTATCCCACTAGGGCACATCCCCTATCATTTCCTTGTAACCATATCTACTGTTTGTTTGTTATGCATTTCTGTGATTATTTAGTTACTTAGTAAATAAAGGATTTTGACGATTGATGTATGGATGATTCATAGTGAAGGCTGGGTTCGTGCAGATAACCAACAACTTACGACGTTTGGAATGAGACTAACGTGAGGTAAAGAACAATTCATTAATTAGAAGACTAATTGATCAGATATTAAAATATCTGAAAAGTTATATTAGGAAAATTATAACTTTGTAATCTGAAGATTTTCCTTGGTGCCCCGACTTCCTAGTTAATTACATTTACATGATTAGTTTAATCACGTAATAATAATTACAGAGAATTGATTTGATAAAATAACAGTCTTCAATTTAACTTCTTATGGCTGCAAGCCCGACGTCGGTACACTTATGACAACAGACAGCTCAAGTGCAGGGCGCGAAATTCAAAATATATATTTTTTTAAATATTTAACTTTCACACATTAACAAGTCCAATACAGCATATGAAAGGTACACATCTTGTGAATCCAGCCAACATGTCCGATTTTTAAAATGTTTTACAGGGAAGACACAATATGTAAATCTATTAGCTAACCACGTTAGCAAAAGACACCACTTTTTTTACTCCACCAGTTTTTTACTCCATCAGTAGCTATCACAAATTCGACCAAATAAAGATATAAATAGCCACTAACCAAGAAACAACTTCATCAGATGACAGTCTGATAACATATTTATTGTATAGCATATGTTTTGTTAGAAAAATGTGCATATTTCAGGTATAAATCATAGTTTACATTGCAGCTACAATCAGAAATTGCACCGAAAGCAGCCATAAAACTTACAGACACCAACGTCAAATACCTAATTACTCATCATAAAACATTTCTGAAAAATACATAGTGTACAGCAAATGAAAGACAGGCATCTTGTGATTCCAGCCAATATTTCCGATTTATTAAGTGTTTTACAGCGAAAACAAAATGTAGCGTTATATTAGCTTAGCACAATAGCCAGAAACACTTGGGCGCCGACGACTAGTTCACATCTACGACAGATATATGAAATAGCATCATAAAATGTTTCTTACTTTTGCTGATCTTCCATCAGAATGTTGGACAAGGTGTCCTTTGTCCAGAACAGTCGTTGTTTGGATTTAGAACGGCAACTTTCCCTCTTCATTTAGCACGCGCACTAGCCAAGTGGCACGGATCTCTCCATCGTCAACAAAGTCAGAGAACGGAACACGGCAAAACTCCCGAAAAAAATTCAATAATCTGATTAAACTATATTGAAAAAACATACTTTACGATGATATGGTCACATGTATCAAATAAAATCAGAGCCGGAGATAGTAGTCGTCCATAACGGCAGCTAAACAGAAGGCAATCCCACTGTCCACCTCGCGCTCCCAAGAGTACCGGAAATGAGGGACACGTCATACAAAGAGCTTGTATTCCAATTCAGACCAAGATAAACACTAAATTTCTTCTCTCACAGCCTCTTGACATCCAGGGGAAGGTCTATGAAGTGCACGTAGACTCTTACGTATCATGCCCATGTATAGGCAGGAAGAAGAACAGAGCCTCGATTTCAGACTTTCCACTTCCTGGTCAGGAAGTTTGTGCCAAATGAGTTCTGTTTGACTCACAGATATAATTCAAACGGTTTTAGAAACTAGAGAGTGTTTTCTATCCAATAGTAATAATAATATGCATATTGTACGAGCAAGAATTGAGTACGAGGCCGTTTGAAATGGGCACCTTTAATCAGAGCTACTCAATACTGCCCCTGCAGCCATAAAAAGTTAATGATGCCAAAGACACAACACCTTCAAGGCCCTTACCTGGCAAACCCTCATCTAAGTCTTGCTAAGATTTCGGCACAAGCATATTGCCATGATGGCAGACATCGAAGGAATGTTCCATCAAATACGTGTCCATGAAGATGACTTAGACTTCTTGCAGTTCCTATGGTGGTAAGATTGTGACACTAAAAAAAGAATAAAGGAATACAGAATGATGGTACATCTCTTCAGTGACATATCCTCTCCAAGTTGTGCAAACTTTGCACTGCGAAAGACGGCAGAAGATAACTGTGAGTGTACAATGAAGAGGTGAGTGAAACCTCAAATCAGTGGCCACCGAAGAACAAGCCATAGCTCTCACACAAAAAACAGAAATGGGTTCAAGTGGACCAAGTGGGTCAGCAACAGCCGCACTGTGCTGGCTTCTATCCATGATGAACACAAAGCCAAGAAGAACTGGAACTGGAGAACTAGAGAAAAGCTGCCTGTAGAAAGATCACTTGGAATCTGATGGAACATTGAAAGTGATGTGTTTACCTTCTGAGTCACTGTCAAAAACAGACACCTTACAAGAAGAGGTACTCTCTCAACTGTCAGCTCTATTTACAATCCATTAGGTTTCCTTGCCCCATATACTAGATACTGATTCCTGCATCAATTCCCTGTACAGGTTCATCTATCGAAGAGGCCCAGTAACAAGTATCAGAACAGACAATGGCACAAACTTCGTTGGAACACAGAGAGAGCTAGGAGAAGCTTTGAAAGAGCTGGATCACAACAAGATACAAAATGCATTATTATTGATCCTGGGGCCCAGCAAAATTAAGGCAGTAAGGGAGAGGTTGATCCGACTGGTGAAAAATATCCTCTATTCAGCAAGTCCTGGATGATAAGGCTTTGCAGACAGCCTTGTCGGAGTTGAGGCGATCATGAACGACTGTGACATATGTGACATATGACCCTAATGATCTAGAACTCTACATCTGAAAGCAAAGCCAGTCCTGCCGCCAGGACTATTCCAGAGAGGAGACCTATACTCACGAAGGAGATGGAAGCAAACACAATATATCACTGACTTCTGGAAGAGATGGATAAATCAAATGAAATCTAATTTTATTGGTCATATACACATAGTTAGCTTGTGTTCCTAGCTCCAACAGTGCAGTAGAATCTAACAATTCACAACAATACACACAAATGTAAAATAATGGAATTAAGAAATATACTGTATAAATATTAGATTGAGAAATGTCGGAGTGGCAGAGAATAGAATACAGTATATACATATGAGATGAGTAAAGCAGTATGTAAACATGATTAAAGTGACTAGTGTTCCATTATTAAATTGGCCAGTGATTCCAAGTCTATTTATATAGGGCAGCTGCTTCTAAGGTGCAGGGCTGCGTAACAGGGTGGAAGCCGGCTAGGGATAGCTATTTAACAGTCTGATGGCTTTGAGATAGAAGCTGTTTTTCAGTCTCTCGGTCCCAGCGTTGATGCACCTGTACTGACCTCGCCTTCTAGATGATAGCGGGGTGAACAGGACGTGGCTCAGGTGGTTGATGTCCTTGATGATCTTTTTAGCCTCCCTGTGACATCGGGTGCTGTAGGTGTCCCGGTAGTTTGCCCCCAGGGATGCGTTCGGCAGACCCCTACCTACCTCTGGAAAACCCTGTGGTTGTGGGCGGTGCAGTTGCCGTACCAGGCGGTGATACCGCCCAATAGGATGCTTTCAACTGTGCATCTGTAAAAGTTTGTCAGGGTTTTAGGGGCCGAGCCAAAATTCTTCAGCCTCCTGAGGTTGAAGAGGAGCTGTGTGTCTTCTTCACCACACTGTCTGTGTGGGTAGACCATTTCAGATCGTCAATGATGCGTGCGCCAAAGAACTTGAAGCTTTCCACCTTCTCCACAGCGGTCCCGTTGATGTGGATAGGGGCGTGCTCCCTCTGCTGTTTCCTGAAGTCCACGATCAGCTCCTTTGTTTTGTTAACGTTGAGTGAAAGGTTATTTTCCTGGCACCACTCTCCCAGGGCCCTCACCTCCTCCCTGTAGACTGTCTCGTCATTGTTGGTAATCAGGCCTACTATTGTTGTCGTCTGCAAACTTGATGATGGGTGAACAGGTAGTACAGGAGGGGACTGAGCACACACCCTAATGGGGCCCTTGTGTTGAGAATCAGCGAAGTGGAGGTGTTGTTTCCTACCTTCACCGCCTGGGGGGCGGCCCGTCAGGAAGTCCAGAACCCAGGTGCACAGGGCGGGGTTCAGACTCAGGGCCCCGAGCTTAATGATGATCTTGGAGGCTACTATGGTGTTGAATGCTGAGCTATAGTCAATGAACAGCATTCTTACATAGGTATTCCTCTTGTCCAGATGGGATAGGGCAGTGTGCAGTGCAATGGCGATTGCATCGACTGTGGATCTATGGGGCGGTAAGCAGTGGTCAAATGTTTTTCCAGATTGATACAGTCAGTGTTGGTAGAACTTCGGTAGAATTTTCCTCAAATTTGCTTTGTTAAAATCCCCAGCTACAATAAATGCGGCCTCGGGATGTGTGGTTTCCAGTTTGCATAAATTCCAGAGTAGTTCTTTGACGGCCGTCGTGGTATCGGCTTGAGGGGGAATGTACACCACTATAACCGAAGAGAATTCTCTTGGGAGGTAAAACAGTCAGCGTTTAATTGTGAGGTATTCTAGGTCGGGTGAACAAAAGGACTTGAGTTTTTGTATGTTATCACAATCACACCATGACTAGTTAGTCATGAAACATACACTCCCACCTATCTTCTTCCCGGAGAGTTCTTTATTCCTGTCTGTGCGATGTACTGAGAACCCAATTGGCTGTATGGACGGGGACAGTATATCTCGAGAAAGCCATGATTCCGTGAAACAGAGTATGTTACAATCCCTGATGTCTCTCTGGAAGGAGATCCTCGCCCTGAGCTCGTCTACTTTATTATCCAGAGACTGAACATTAGCGAGTAATATACTCGGAAGCGGTGGATGGTATGCACGCCTGCTGAGTCAGACAAGAAGTCCACTCCGAATACCTCTTCTCCACCGGCAATGTTTTGGAGCAGCCTCTGGAATAAGTTAAATTGCCCTGGGTGGTACAAACAAAGGATCCAATTCGGGAAAGTTCTATTCCTGGTCGTAATGCTGGTGAGTTAACTAAGAGAAACTTCAGTCCTGGTGACCTTGTTTTCATCGTCGATGACACAGCCCCAAGGAACTCTTGGCTGATGGGGCGTGTGGTGGAGGCTTTGCCAAGGGCCCAAGGTCTTGTCCGGAGCGTCATGGTTAAGACCAAGACCAACATCTTACAGAGACCTATCAATAAACTCTGTCTGCTCCTGGCGACGGCTGACTGAGACACACACACACAGCGCTCCATCTTTGAATCACGTGCACCTCTGATTCTTGGCTGTTGAACGCTTGTTGAGCGCTTGAATTTTGGATGTTGAACACTCAAAAATTCAACTCTGGGACTGAGATCACTGGATTCTTGTTCTATATCCGACCTTGTATATTTGTATATATAGCTATGAACTGTAATACTGCTCTGGTATAGTGTGTCTTGTGTATTGGCTCTATTTTTGAATACTAAGTCATTGTTATGCTTTCAGTGCAGTTAACATTTAGGGGCCGGTATGTTAGAGCCAATTTTAAACATATTTGTATAAAAGACAGAACATACAGAGCTCCGCGTATGTGTGTGTGTTTATATTAATGCATGTGATGAAATATTAGGTACTTACCTATGTGATTTATACTTACCTGATTGAAATACAGTGCATTTGGAAAGTATTCATACCCCTTCCCTTTTTCCACATGTGATTACGTTACAGCCTTATTCTAAAATATCTATATTTTTATGTCTCATCAATCTACATACAATACCCTATAATGACAAAGTGAAAATAGGTTTTTAGAAATTTTTGCTATGAGACTCGAAATTCAGCTCAGGTGCATTGTGTTTCCATTGGTCATCCTTGATGTTTCTACTTCAATTGATTGGACATGATTTGGAAAGGCAGACAGCTGTCTAAACAAGGTCCCACAATTGATAGTGCATGTCAGAGCAAAAACCAAGCCACGAGGTCGAAGGAATTGTCCATAGAGCTCAAAGACAGGATTGTGTTGGGGCACAGCTCTGGGGAAGGGTACCAAAAAATGTCAGCAGCATGGAAGGTTCCCAAGAACACAGTGGCCTCCATCATTCTTAAATGGAAGAAGTTTGGAACCACCAAGACTCTTTCTAGAGCTGGCTGCCAGGCCAAACTGAGCAATCAGGGTAGAAGGTTCTTGGTCATGGAGGTGACCAAGAACCCGATGGTCACTGATAGAGCTCCATAGTTCATCTGTGGAGATGGGAGAACCTTACACAAGGACAATCATCTCTGCAGCACTCCACCAATCAGGCCTTTATGGTAGTGTGGCCAGATGGAAGTCAGTCCTCAGTAAAAGGCACATGACAGCCCGCTTAGAGTTTGCCAAAAGGCACCTAACGGACTCTCAGGACAGATAGTAATGGCGCCGACAGAGATGGTCGCTTTGCTTCGAGTCTTTAGGAAACTATGCAGTATTTTGTTTTTTATGTATTATTTCTTACATTGTTACCCCAGGAAATCTTAAGTCTTATTACATACAGCCGGGAAGAACTATTGGATATCAGAGCGACGTCAATTTACCAACATTACGACCAGGATTACGACTTTCCCAAAGCGGATCCTTTGTGTGGACCACCACCCAGGACAATGGATCTAATCCCAGAAGCCGACCCAAAACAACGGCGCCGCAGAATGGGCAGACGGAGCGGCCTCCTGGTCAGGCTCCGTAGACGTGCACATCACCCACCGCTACCGAGTATACTACTCGCCAAAGTCCAGTCTCTTGACAACAAGGTAGATGAAATTCGAGCAAGGGTTGCCTTCCAGGGAGACATCAGACACTGTAACATTCTCTGTTTCACGGGAAACATGGCTCTCTTGGGATATGTTGTCGGAATCGGTTCTCTGCCAAGGATTCTGCTGTGAATAAAAATGTACATTTCATGAGCAGAATGTCGGGGGGCTGGAACATAATTGCAAATAATTTGTAGACTGCAAATTGAGCGCAAGAAGCCCAAACATATATCATATTTGACTAAAACATTATAATTTCAAGCATTGCTTATATTTGTATAGGATCACGTGTCTCTCTAATTTACATAGGAATAGATTTTCAAAATAAAAATAATTTGGAGTTGATCTCTTTTATGTCCAACAATGACAATCCCCCCCCCCCCCCCAAAACAACTTAAGGGGCCAAATAAAACCAATGCTGCCAGTTGGGGAACCCTGCCAGTCTCAGTCACTAGATCTCAATCCAATGGAAACCTTATGGGATATTCTGGAGCTGCACCTGAGACCACGTTTTCCACCACCATCAACAAAACACCAAGTGATGGAATTTCTCATGGAAGAATGGTGTCACATCCCTCCAGCAGAGTTCCATACACTTGTAGAATCAATGCCGAGGTGCATTGAAGCTGTTCTGGTTCGTGGTGGCCCAACTTCCTGTTAAGACACTATGTTGGTGTGTACTTTTATTTTGGCAGTAATCTGTACCTTTCAGAAAATGTAATTACAGCAGTACAAATAAATGTTTTGTCATACCCATGGTATACTTAAGCAATAAGGCCCGAGGAGGTGTGGTGTACGCCCAATATACCACAGCTAAGGGCTGTTCTTAGGCACGACGCATTGCGGAGCCGTGGTATATTGGCCATATATAACAAACCCCCGAGGTGCCTTATTGCTATTATAAGCTGGTTACCAACGTAATTAGACCAGTAAAAATACCATGGCTGTCAACCAATCAGAATCCAGGGCTCGAACCACCCAGTTTATAATATAAAATAATGCACCCCTATCTATCTAGTCTTCAGTTATGTTTTGATAACCTGCCTTACACACATACATTTTCTCTCTCTTCCACATACTTTCACCATGTTTCATATGGATTATATACTGTGATCAGACGTGTTTGTGTGTGTGGGAGGAGAGCTGTTCTGTCTGCTGTTTAGCTAGTCCTCCCACGCAGTGCAGACTAAAGTGAGAGGTAGGCTATAGACAGAGAGCGCTATAGTCTATTTCAGGCTCTGGATGTGCGGCCTGCACTGCACTCACTAAAGACCAGAGTGACTCACCCACTCCTCCACACAATCTTACTTCTGCAGCAATCCAGAGGCAAGCACAAATCACACTATGCTGTACAAACCTCCACTGCACTTCTTGATTTCCTTATCTTCTCTTGATCTAGCTTCCTTTTTCAATTCTCTCTCTCTCTCACTCTCACTCTCGCTCCCCCTCTCTCCATCTCTCTCTCTCTCTCTCTCTTCTCTCTCTCTCCCTCTCTCCCTCTCTCCCTCTCTCCCTCCCTCTCTCCCCTGTCCGTAAGAAACAGTTTGAACTAAAGAGGTCTAAATACATTTTAAAGGACAATGACATTCAAATGAACCAGGTGTTGAGTTGAGCAGCTGACGTAGGGCCTGAAGAATGAAAACGAATCTTCACTGGTTACGGTAACCACATCCTGTGTGACAACACAGAGGTAGTAGGAAGGGGTGACTTCCTGCTTCTAAAGCTTCTACATCTCTGTCACGCCCTGGCCTTAGTTATCTTTGTTTTCTTTATTATTTTGGTTAGGTCAGGGTGTGACATGGGGGATTTATGTGTTTTGTCTTGTTTTGTATGTTTATGGGGTGTTTTCTAGTCTAGGTGTTTGTATGTCTATGGTTGCCTAGATTGGTTCTCAATTAGAGGCAGCTGTTTATCATTGTCTCTGATTGGGAACCATATTTAGGCAGCCATATTCTTTAGGGATTTCGTGGGTTATTGTCTATGTGTAAGTTGCCTGTGTCTGCACTTTTCGTATATAGCTTCACGTTCGTTTTGTTGTTTTTTGTATAGTTTGTCAAGTGTTCTTCGTTTCGGTAAATAAATAGAAGAATGTATTACTATCACGCTGCGCCTTGGTCCTCCTCTCTTCCTCCATACGACGAACATGACAGAATAACCCACCACAACCGGACCAACTAGCGTGAAAGGAAGGAACAGCGCTTTGTGGAGCAATGGACTTGGGAGGAAATATTAGACGGCAAGGGACCATGGGAACAGCCGGGTGAATATCGCCGCCCCAAGGCAGAGCTGGAGGCAGCGAAAGCCGGCATTATGAGGAGCTAGCTCGGCAGCGCGGCTGGAAGCCTGAGAGGCAGCCCCAAAAATGTATTGGGGGGGGGAACACGGGGAGTGTGGCGAGTTCAGGTAGGAGACCTGCGCCAACTTCCCGTGCTTACCGTGCGGAGCCGAAGATGGAACCAGAGCCAGTCGGGGTGGAATTGGAGGTGAGCAAGGGGAGTGAAGCAGAGACTGTGAAGGAATTAATGGGGAAATTGGAGGAGAGTGAAATGAGGGAGTTGCTGTGTTGGTGCATGAGGCACGACATCCGCCCGACGGAGCGTGTCCGGGATTTGATGTTACCTGAGTCAGCTCTCCATACTCGTCCTGAGATGCGTGCTAACCGTCTGGTAATGACAGTGCCAGTCCCACGCACCAGGCCTCCTGTGCGCCTCCCTAGTCCTGCATCTCCTGTGGCAGCCCCACGCACCAGCTCTCCTGTGGCAGCCCCTCGTACCAGTCCTCCGGTGCCGGCGCCACGAACCAGGCCTCCAGTTCCAGCACCCTGCACCCCGCCTTGAGGTGCGTGTCCCCAGCCCAGTACCACCAGTGCCAACACCACACACCAGGCTTCCTGTGCGTCTCCAGAGCCCTGTACGCCCTGTTTCTCCTCCCCGCACTCGCCCTGTGGTGCGTGTCCTCAGCCCGGTACCACCAGTGCCGGTACCACGCACCAGGCATCCAGTGCGTCTCCAGGGTCCAGTACTCCCTGTCCCTTCTCCCCGCACTAGCCTTGAGGTGCGTGTTCCCAGCCCGGTAACACCAGTTCCGGCACCACGCACCAGGCCCACTGTGCGCCTCCAGGGTCCAGTATGCCCTGTTCCTGCTCCTGTCTGTACAGCGCCGCCCTAGCTGCCCGTCTGTACAGCGCTGCCTGAGCTGCCCGTCTGACCAGCGCCGCGTGAGCTGCCCGTCTGTCCAGCGCCGCGTGAGCTGCCCGTCTGTCCAGCGCCGCCTGAGCTGCCCGTCTGTCCAGCGCCGCCTGAGCTGCCCGTCTGTCCAGCGCCGCCTGAGCTGCCCGTCTGTCCAGCGCCACCTGAGCTGCCCGTCTGTCCAGCGCCGCCTGAGCTGCCCGTCTGTCCAGCGCCGTTTGAGCTGCCGTCTGTCCAGCGCCGTTTGAGCTGCCCGTCTGTCCAGCGCCGTCTGAGCTGCCCGTCTGTCCAGCGCCGTCTGAGCCGCCCGTCTGTCCAGCGCCGTCTGAGCCGCCCGTCTGTCCAGCGCCGTCTGAGCCGCCCGTCTGTCCAGCGCCGTCTGAGCCGCCCGTCTGTCCAGCGCCGTCTGAGCCGCCCGTCTGTCCAGCGCCGTCTGAGCCGCCCGTCTGTCCAGCGCCGTCTGAGCCGCCCGTCTGTCCAGCGCCGTCTGAGCCGCCCGTCTGTCCAGCGCCGTCTGAGCCGCCCGTCTGTCCAGCGCCGTCTGAGCCGCCCGTCTGTCCAGCGCCGTCTGAGCCGCCCGTCTGTCCAGCGCCGTCTGAGCCGCCCGTCTGGCCTGAGCCGCCGGAGCCGCCCGTCTGTCCTGAGCCGCCGGAGCCGCCCGTCTGTCCTGAGCCGCCCGTCTGTCCTGAGCCGCCGGAGCCGCCCGCCAGTCAGGAGCCGCCGGAGCCGCCCGCCAGTCAGGAGCCGCCGGAGCCGCCCGCCAGTCAGGAGCCGCCGGAGCCGCCCGCCACTCAGGAGCCGCCGGAGCCGCCCGCCAGTCAGGAGCCGCCGGAGCCGCCGGAGCCGCCGGAGCCGCCCGCCAGTCAGGAGCCGCCGGAGCCGCCCGCCAGTCAGGAGCCGCCGGAGCCGCCCGCCAGTCAGGAGCCGCCGGAGCCGCCCGCCACTCAGGAGCCGCCGGAGCCGCCCGCCAGTCAGGAGCCGCCGGAGCCGCCCGCCAGTCAGGAGCCGCCGGAGCCGCCGGAGCCGCCGGAGCCGCCCGCCAGTCAGGAGCCGCCGGAGCCGCCCGCCAGTCAGGAGCCGCCGGAGCCGCCCGCCAGTCAGGAGCCGCCGGAGCCGCCCGCCAGTCAGGAGCCGCCGGAGCTGCCCTTCAGTCCGGAGCTGCCTTTCAGTCCGGGGCTGCCCCTCAGTCCGGGGCTGCCCCTCAATCCAGAAGCGCTCCTCAGTCCAGTGGGGCCCTTTATTAGAGTTCAGGTTTTGTGGCCGGAACCTTGGGGGGGGGTGGGGGGTACTGTCAAGTTCTGACCTTACTTCCTTTGTTTTGTCTTTTGTTTTAGTTGGTCAGGGCGTGAGTTGGGTGGGTAATCTATGTTTTCTATTTCTGTGTTGGTTTTCTGTGTTTTGGCCTGATATGGTTCTCAATCAGAGGCAGCTGTCAATCGTTGTCCCTGATTGGGAACCATATTTAGGTAGCCTGTTTTCTGTTGGGTTTTGTGGGTGATGGTTTTCGGTCTTTGTGTGTCTGCACCAGATAGAACGGTTTCGGTTTTCACGTTTGTTGTTTTGTATTTGAAGTGTTCAGTTTTTTGGTTTATTATTAAATTAAGATGAACACTAACCACGCTGCGCTTTGGTCCTCTCCTTCTTCCACCGACGACAGCCATTACATCACTGTAGTTCACACCCCAGATTATGATGCCAACACAGTTGCTACAGTCCCATTTGTTTTCACTGCAGCCTTGTTATAATTTGTACGGAATGGGGTTAGTCAACAGTACAGGAGAAAGATCGCCGTGTGGCGAGGATAGCCGTACTGGAAGCCCAGCTTCAGATGCAAGGGTAATTTAAGTGTAGGAAGGGATGAAACAGTGTCTGTGCCACCAATAAGTATAGATAGTATTAAAAATCCCCTCGCACAGTCCCGGCAGCCAGACAATTTTCTCATGGCTTCTGAGAGGAAATGCTGTAGGAATGCTCAACCGGTGTCGCTCATTCAGCCGACAGAAACTTTCAACCAGTTAGAGTCAGAGTCTTCTCTGGTCTCTCCTCCACCCGTTACGGGGTCTGAGATGCCGGAGCCTCCCACCATTAGCTCTATCAAATTGAACACCCTAGTCATTGACGACTCCATTACCCGTAGTATTAGACTTAAAAAGAATCATCCAGCGATCATACACTGTTTACCAGGGGGTAGGGCTACCAACGTTAAGGCTAATTTGAAGATGGTGCTGGCTAAGGCTAAAACTGGCGAGTGTAGAGAGTATAGGGATATTGTTATCCATGTCGGCACCAACGGTGTTAGGATGAAATTCAGGGGTCACCAAGCGCAACATAGCTTCAGCGTAGTCAGTGTAGTCAGCTCAGCTATCCCCATTGAGACCGTGTCTGTGCCTCGATCTAAGTTGGGCAAAACTAAACATGGCTGTGTTCGCCTTAGCAATCTCACTGGAATAAAGACCTCCATTCCTGTCATTATTGAAAGTCCCAAAATAGGGCTACTTAATGTTAGATCCCTCACTTCCAAGGCAGTTATAGTCAATGAACTAGTCACTGATCATAATCTTGATGTGATTGGCCTGACTGAAACATGGCTTAAGCCTGATGAATTGACTGTGTTAAATGAAGCCTCTCCTCCTGGTTACACTAGTGACCATATCCCCCGCGCATCCCGCAAAGGCGGAGGTGTTGCTAACATTTCCGATAGCAAATTTCAATTTACAAAAAAAATGACTGCGTTTTCGTCTTTTGAGCTTCTAGTCATTAAATCTATGCAGCCTACTCAATGACATTTTATAGCTACTGTTTACAGGCCTCCTGGGCCATATACAGCATTCGTCACTGAGTTCCCTGACTTCCTATCAGACCTTGTAGCCATGGCAGATAATATTACAATTTTTGGTGACTTTAATATTCACATGGAAAAGTCCACAGACCCACTCCAAAAGGCTTTCGGAGCCATCATCGACTCAGTGGGGGGGGTTTTTCTTACGTTTGCAATTGCAACAAATAATCTGCTCAGACCCCAAACAAGGATCATCAAAAGCCGTGCTATAAATTCTCGGACAACGCAAAGATTCCTAGATGCCCTTCCGGACTCACTCCACCTACCCAAGATAAGTTAACTGAGGAACTAAATTTAACATTGCGTAATACCTTAGATGCAGTCGCATCCCTAAAAACAAAAACAAATTGTCATAAGAAACTAGCTCCCTGGTATACAGAAAATACCCTAGCCCTGAAGCAAGCTTCCAGAAAATTGGAACGGAAATGATGCTACACCAAACTGGAAGTCTTCCGACTGGCTTGGAAAGACAGTATCGAAGAGCCCTCACTGCTACTCGATCATCCTATTTTTCCAACTTATATTGAGGAGAATAAGAACAATCCAAAATGTATTTTTTATACTGTCGCAAAGCTAATTAAAAAGCAGCATTCTCCAAGAGAGGAGGGCTTTCACTTAAGCAGTGATAAATTCATGAACTTATTTGACAAAAAGATCATGATCATTAGAAAGCAAATTACAGACCCCTCTTTAAAGCTCAATTGTCCTCAGTCTGCACAACACTGCCAGGACCTAGGATCAAGGGAGACACTCACGTTTTTCAATATTATATCTCTTGACACATTGATGAAAATAGTCTTGGCCTCTAAACCTTCAAGCTGCATACTGGACCCTACTCCAACTAAACTATTGAAAGAGCTGCGTCCTGTGCTTGGCTCTCCTATGTTGAACATAATAAACGGCTCCCTATCCGACGGATGTGTACCAAACTCACTAAAGGGGCAGTAATAAAGACTCTTGAAAAACCCAAACCTTAACCCAGATTTTTTTTTTTTAACTATCGGCCTATATCGAATCTCCCATTCCTCTCAAAAATCTAGAAAAAGCTGTTGCAACTCACTCCCTTCCTGAAGAAAAACAATGTATACAGAACGTTTCAGTCTGGTTCTAGACCCCATCATGATACTGAGACTGCACTCGTGAAGGTGGTAAATTGCCTTTTAATGGCATCAGACCAAGGCTCTGCATCTGTCCTCATGCTCCTAGACCTTAGTGTTGCTTTTGATACCATCGATCACCACATTCTTTTGTAGAGATTGGAAACCCAAATTGGTCTACACGGACAAGTTCTGGCCTGGTTTAGAGCTTATCTGTCGGAAAGATAACAGTATGTCTCTGTGGATGGTTGGTCTTCTGACAAATCAACTGTAAATTTCGGTGTTCCACAAGGTTCTGTTTTAGGAGCACTATTGTTTTCACTATATAACTATATACCTCTTGGTGATGTCATTCGGAAACATAATGTTAACATTCAGTGCTATGCGGACGATATACAGTTGTACATTTCGGTGAAACATGGTGAAGCCCCAAAATTGCCGGGCCTGGAAGCCTGTGTTTCAGACATAAGGAAGTGGATGGAGGCAAATGTTTTATTTTTAAACTCGGACAAAACAGAGATGCTAGTTCTAGGTCCCAAGAAACAAAGAGATCTTCTGTTGGATCTAACAATTCATCTTGATGGTTGTACAGTCATCTCAAATAAAACTGTGAAGGACCTTGGCGTTATTCTGGACCCTGTCAAGGACAGCTTTTTTCCATCTTCATAACATTGCAAAAATCTGAAACTTTCTGCCCAAAAATGATGCAGAAAAATGTATCCATGCTTTTGTCACTTCTAGATTAGACTACTGCAATGCTCTACTTTCCGGCTACCCGGATAAAGAACTAAATAAACTTCAGTTAGTGCTATACACGGCTGCTAGAATCTTGACTAGAACCAACAAATGTGATCATATTACTCCAGTGCTAGCCTCCCTACACTGGCTTCCTGTTAAGGCAAGGGCTGATTTCAAGGTTTTACTGCTAACCTACAAAGCATTACATGGGCTTGCTGCTATCTATCTTTCCGATTTGGTCCTGCCGTACATACCTACACGTATGCTACGGTCACAAGACGCAGGCCTCCTTACTGTCTCTAGAATTTCTAAGCAAACAGCTGGAGGCAGGGCTTTCTCCAATAGAGCTCCATTTTTATGGTATGGTCTGCCTATCCATGTGAGAGGCGCAGACTCGGTCTCAACCTTTAAGTCTTTATTGAAGACTCATCTCTTCAGTAGGTCCTCTGATTGAGTGTAGTCTGGCCCAGGGATGTGAAGGTGAACGGAAAGGCACTGGAGCGAAGAACCGCCCTTGCTGTCTCTGTCTGGCCGGTTCCAATCTCTCCACTGCGATTCTCTGCCTCTATCCCTATTACGGGGGCTGAGTCACTTGCTTACTGGTGCTCTTCCATGCCGTCCCTAGGAGGGGTGCGTCACTTGAGTGGATTGAGTCACTGACGTGATCTTCCTGTCCAGGTTGGTGCACCACTCGGGTTTGTGCCGTGGGGAAGATCTTCGTGGGCTATACTTGGCCTTGTCTCAGGGTAGTAGGTTTGTGGTTGAAGATATCCCTCTAGTGGTGTGGGGGATGTGCTTTGGCAAAGTGGGTGGGGTTATATCCCGCCTGTTTGGCCCTGTCCAGGGGTATCGTCGGACAGGGCCACAGTGTCTCCCGACCACTCCTGTCTCAGGCTCCAGTATTTATGCTGCAATAGTTTGTGTCAGGGGGCTAGGGTCAGTCTGTTATATCTGGAGTATTTCTCCTGTCTCATCCGGTGTCCTGTGTGAATTTAAGTATGCTCCCTCTAATTCTCTCTCTCTTTTTCTCTCTCTTTCTCTCTCTCTTCTCTCGGAGCACCTGAGCCCTAGGACCATGCCTCAGGACTACCTGGCCTGATGACTCATTGCTGTCCCCAGTCCACCTGGTCATGCTGCTGCTCCAGTTTCAACTGTTCTGCCTGCGGCTATGGAACCCTGACCTGTTCTAATGTGATCTCCAACTGTCCTCCCTCTTGCGTTTATGAACACTACTCTCCATCTTCCTTTAAACACTACATTTGTTAGTTCAATCAATATAAAGGTACATGGGGAACAGAAGTATACATAAAGAGTATACAAAGGACAGTTGGGCTACGGGGCACAATAACACATTACACAAAGACCTTAAGGGATATACCCATATTTATAGTTCTATTAATTAATTGTCTTCAAATATGGTTAAATTTCCTTTTTTAAGGTAAGAAAAAGGGGGGTTTTGTTTGTAAATTTGTGAATATGACTTTTGGCCAAAAGAATAATGAAATTAATTACATAAAATGTTTCAAATCATTTATATCGTAGTTAAAGAATCTAAGCAGTGCATCGCTCCATAATTTGGTAAAATCTTCATAAATCTGATTAATAATTAAACTACTGATGTCTTGCCACAGATTCTTTACATGAATACAATGCCAAAAAACACACCTTTTCTGGGTGGTCGTTCCAAAAGGTACAATTTGTGTTTGTCTTTTTGCGAATTCTTCATATAGTAGTTATAGTATTTAGGAATAATAATACATTAAAAAAATTCCTTCATTTTGCTAATAAGTAGTTATTTGAGGCAACAGACAAACTTTTTTTCCAACAGATATTATCAATAAAACGATTCATGACATAAGGTACAGTATATGTATACAACGTCGTGTTGAAACAAGGCGTTTCTGTTGTTGCATGGACCAAAATAAAAACAAAGCTTTCCTACTGATGAGTCAACAGGGATAATCGAAGGTAAATTCTGAGGGTCAGGTCTTGACACATTCCTGAATAAAAAAAGCAACACCTGAGGGAATGGCATCTAAAATGATTACAAAGTCTTTAGGTGTTACAGGGATCTTGGGAAGTGATCAAAAAAATCCTCGTAATTAAGTAAAATGCCCTCTGCATTAACAAGTTGGCTGACCAATAGGATATTATTTAGGCACCAATATTCTAAAAACAAATATGTATTTTTATACAATTTGTCCCGATTTATTCCAGATGTAATATCTGTGTGGAGAGAAATTATGCTTATGAATTAAGGACCATGAAAAGCAGGGAGTTTCACTTGAACTTTGACAATATTATAATTGCAAACCAACATGAAGTTAAAGCCACCAAAAGTAGAGAAGACATGATGAGGAATAAAGTTCCACATAGAAGTGGGTCTTCTTAGGAATTATTTTATCCAATTGACCTTAAAGGATCGGACCCCTTTTTAAAAAATGTACCTAAAATGACATACCCAAATCTAACTGTCTGTAGCTCACGACCTGAAGCAAGGATATGCACATTCTTGATACAATTTGAAAGGAAACACTTTGAAGTTTGTGGAAACGTGAAATTAATGTAGGAGAATATAACACATTAGATCTGGTAAAAGATAATATAAAAAAAAAAATAAAAATATTTATTTTTTAATTTTTTCATCGTCTTTGAAATGCAAGAGAAAGGCCATAATTAATTATTGCAGTTTAGGCGCAATTTCGAGCATTGTGTGTGCAAAGTTTCAGATTGATCCAGTGAAGCGTTTCAATACTGGACAAAGTCTGCCCAAATGTGCCGAATTGGTCAATTGATACGTTTCAAGTACATAACTATAGAGAACATACAAAAATGCTATGGTAATAAAAAAAAATAAGTTTACACACTCCCAGGAATGTCATACATGATGGATCCTTAGCTTATACACTAACTTTCACACATCTAGATGGCCGGGCGGGGTGGGTGTGGAGCCAGAGAGCAGTGGGGTCAAACTGTAAAATCCAGTTCCTACATTTGAATATAAAAATTCATTTTATCAAACAAAACTATGCTACATTTTCTCTCTGGGACCCTCAGGATGACAAATCAGAGCAAGATTACTGAATGTAAGTATATTGTTTACCTTCAGAGGTGAATGTATCAAACCAGTTGCCGTGATAAAAGTTTTGTTGTTGTGCACTCTCCTCAAACAATAGCATGGTCTTTTTTCAAAGTAATAGCTACTGTAAATTGGACAGTGCAGATAGATTAACAAGAATGTAAGCTTTCTGCCCATATAAGACATGTCTATGTCCTGGGAAATGTTCTTGTTACTTACAATGTCATTCACAATGTCATCACGAGTGCACATTACTTCAACCGTCCCAGTGCAGGGACACCGATCCCATATGCTGCGTTGTGCCCTTCTCCCTGAGTGTGCTGCGCAATCCAAAGCATCTCTCACTCACACGGCTCTAGGTCACGTGATCAGGTCTTTCTCACAGGCTACAAGTTAAGACAGACACATAGGGGACACAACTGTGTGTGATCAGGTCTTTCTCACAGGCTACAAGTTAAGACAGACACATAGGGGACACAACTGTGTGTGATCAGGTCTTTCTCACAGGCTACAAGTTAAGACAGACACATAGGGGACACAACTGTGTGTGATCAGGTCTTTCTCACAGGCTACAAGTTAAGACAGACACATAGGGGACACAACTGTGTGTGATCAGGTCTTTCTCACAGGCTACAAGTTAAGACAGACACATAGGGGACACAACTGTGTGTGATCAGGTCTTTCTCACAGGCTACAAGTTAAGACAGACACATAGGGGACACAACTCTGTGTGATCAGGTCTTTCTCACAGGCTACAAGTTAAGACAGACACATAGGGGACACAACTGTGTGTGATCAGGTCTTTCTCACAGGCTACAAGTTAAGACAGACACATAGGGGACACAAGTGTGTGTGATCAGGTCTTTCTCACAGGCTACAAGTTAAGACAGACACATAGGGGACACAACTGTGTGCGTCCTTATCCAATTCCGAGGTGCAAATTGAAGATATTGGAAGAACTGTCCACATTTACTTTTTGTCAGCCAACAAGATGAGTAGGCCTAACGAACAGCAAAAGCACTATCCTATGTCAATCTACTATCCCACATAGTACAAAAGTCGACCTATTCTATTCTGTGCGAGAAATAAATATTCCAAACATAGTCTGGGTTTGTGGGATGTGATAGATCCCACATTAATACAACCACTAGCATCAAAAAAAACGTTTTTATGCAATGTGGCTGACGCAACAGATCAATAAGTTTAGCTTAAAATGTTGATAAACTATTAGGTTATTTCTTCACATTATAAGTGCAGCAATGCACACATGGTAGAAGGCTATAAGTTCCATATGCAGAAAACACCATTATCATAAGTGACCGCAAATGCAATTATGCATGTAATGCTTTTATTATGAAGGTTATATATGAAGCTTATATATGCCAGTTAGGCTCTACACCCCTTGTAAAGCGGATTAATGTGCTTAATTTTAAGAAGTTACTTGGCCACTTTAGTTGAATACAAACCTTATCAAAACATATGGGCCTACCGGCTAGGCTACATGAGGTGTGCGACTATGATTCGAACAAGTCACAAAAAAAGGCTTTTTTTCTTATGCTGGGCATCATTCACAAGTGATAATATAAACTCAGCAAAAAAAGAAACGTCCTCTCACTGTCAACTGTGTTTATTTTCAGCAAACTTAACATGTGTAAATATTTGTATGAACATAACAAGATTCAACAACTGAGACATAAACTGAACAAGTTCCACAGACATGTGACTAACAGAAATGGAATAATGTGTCCCTGAACAAAGGGGGGGGGTTCAAAATCAAAAGTAACAGTCAGTATCTGGTGTGGCCACCAGCTGCATTAAGTACTGCAGTTAGATTGCCTGCAATGACAACAAGCTCAGTCCGATGATGCTGTGACACACCGCCCCAGACCATGACGGACCCTCCACCTCCAAATTGATCCCGCTCCAGAGTACAGGCCTCGGTGTAACGCTCATTCCTTCGACGATAAACATGAATCCCAACATCACCTCTGGTGAGACAAAACCGCGACTCGTCAGTGAAGAGCACTTTTTGCCAGTCCTGTCTGGTCCAGCGACGGTGGGTTTGTACCCATAGGCGACGTTGTTGCCGGTGATGTCTGGTGAGGACCTGCCTTACAACAGGCCTACAAGCCCTCAGTCCAGCCTCTCTCAGCCTATTGTGGACATTCTGAGCAATGATGGAGGGATTGTGCGTTCCTGGTGTAACTCAGGCAGTTGTTGTTGTCATCCTGTACCTGTCCCGCAGGTGTGATGTTCAGATGTACCGATCTTGTGCAGGTGTTGTTACACATGGTCTGCCACTGCGAGGACGATCAGCTGTCCGTCCTGTCTCCCTGTAGCGCTGTCTTAGGCGTCTCACAGTACGGATATTGCAATTTATTGCCCTGGCCACATCTGCAGTCCTCATGCCTCCTTGCAGCATACCTAAGGCACATTCATGCAGATGAGCAGGGACCCTGGGCATCTTTCTTTTGGTGTTTCTCGGAGTCAGTAGAAAGGCCTCTTCAGTGTCCTAAGTTTTCATAACTGTGACCTTAATTGCCTACCATCTGTAAGCTGTTAGTGTCTTAACGATCATTCCACAGGTGCATGTTCATTAATTGTTTATGGTTCATTGAACAAGCAAGGGAAACAGTGTTTAAACCCTTTACAATGAAGATCTGTGAAGTTATTTGGATTTTTACGAATTATCTTTGAAAGACAGGGTCCTGAAAATGGGACGTTTCTTTTTTTGCCGGGTTTAGAAGTCCCAAGTGATAGGCGAATTTTGTCAACCATCAGACTATTCTTCATTTAATCTTGTCTTAACATATACTAAAGAATATATGTGTGACATTTGTTTTGATTTAGAATGGACCATTATTATGCACCTGTATCGAAATGGGGGCAGCAGGCAAAAATACACGTAAAAAATATGCAAAAATATGCAAAAATACAGGCCCCCCATCTATACACTTAAATAGCGAATGGAGGACACTTTTCCCCGTGGTTTATTTTCATGCCAGCTAGGTAAGTGCTTGTATTATTACGCAATTATCCGTCAACTGTGGGGAAAAAAAATATTTTTTAAATAACTAGACGCAGTACAACTGAGTCGAGGGCGTTCGAAATGGTGTTGGCTGCGGATCTGGTTCTGTTGTAGGTAGCACCATCTGCTCTTTTTAAGGATGTGCCCCTTTCTCTTAAAGGCTCCAGATCCATGTGTACAGGGATGCTCAGCCAGTCACTGGGATGACAACCCAACTTGGGATGGGGGAAGGTTTTAGCGGGTGGAATATTGGAGGACAATTAGAGGTTTACTTTGTCGCAGTTACAGTATGCTTAACAGTGTAAATATCATGGTACTGCTATATGGATACTCAATTATTAATGGTAAGTTTACAAACATATATTATGGTAAGTATAATCAAATAGCTAGTTATAATTGTAATGGCTTATCAGATAATAAGAAAAGATGATCAGTCTTTACCTGGCTGAATATAATATCTATATCTATATTTTACAGGGAACTCATTTTACACCTTTGGACGAAGGCAAAGGGTGGCTACTTTGAAAAATCTCAAATATAAAATATATTTTGATTTGTTTAACACTTTTTTGGTTATTACATGATTCATAGCTTTGATGTCTTCACTATTATTCTACAATTTAGAAAATATTCAAAATTAACATAAAACCCTGGAATGTCCAAACCTTGGACTGGTACTGTATATATATTTTTTTAAGTATTTGGGGGATTGGAAATGATGCAGACAATTGCATTGATAGAAGCCACAATCTAGCTGCAATATAAACGGTGATCTACCCCCTAAAAAAGCCTCTAGACTTCTGATCCTTAGTAATAGTTATACCTAAATATGTACGTTCTTCTTTCACTGGAATACCATAGTCACACCATTTTTGACAGCCATAAGTTCATATGTATTAATGTTAAGACATAGACCAGATGCTACGGAAAATGATTATATCATATTGATCGATATGGGAATATGACTAGCGTCTTTCAGAAAAAATGTAGTATTGTCAGCCAGCTGGCTTATAATAATTTCTTTACCAGCTATGGAAATACCTTGTACAGGACTATTAATATAATTTGTAAGTAGTTGGGTGACTAATAAAAACAGATACGATGAGATAGGACAACCTTGCTGAATTCCTCTCAAATCTAGGTGAGGTGCCATTTTTGAGTTTGATAATGTACCGGTCTTGATGTACCGACAGATGCTGGATAATGTACCGACAGATGCTGGAAGACGGGAAGCAAGTACAGGGTGAGGATGTAATAATAAATAGACATGAAACAAATCAAAATCCGCATCTGGACAAGAGAACCAAAACAACATCAATGCAGACACAGGGATGACACTGAGGAAGTGACAGATATAGGAGAGGTAATCAATGACGTGACGGAGTCCAGGTGAGTCCGATGAAGCGCTGGTGCGCGAAACAATGGTGGCAGGTGTGCGTAATGATGAACAGCCTGGCGGCCTCAAGCGCCAGAGAGGGGGAGCGGGAGCAGACGTGACAGTACCACCCTCTACGGGCGCCACCTGGCGTCCTACCTGGGGGAGCCAGCCGAGGCGCGGGAGCCCGACGAGCCGGCCGAGGTGAGGGAGCCCGACGAGCCGGCTGAGGCGTGGGAGCCCGACTAATAACTTGTAAAATTCTGACGTAATTCCATCAATACCTGGGGATTTATTGTTCTTTAGACGTTTGATAAACTCGATAATCTCTTCAACAATGATGGGTTCATCACTGTTCATAGTCTGTATCAATGATAGAATTAACAGTATTCAGTGAGTCAAAAAACATATCTGTGGATTCCAGAGGAGGCTGGAGGGAGGAGCTATAGGAGGACAGGCTCATTATAGAATGGCATTCATGGAACGGTATTGAACACATCAAACATATGGAAACCACATGTTGAATCCGTTCCATTGATTCCATTCCATTCCAGTGAAATTTCTCAAGTCTAAAGAAATAGTATGAATTCTGTTCTGCCTCCTCAAGCCAGTTTTCCCTGTATCTAATAAAGGCTCCTTCTGCTTTTATCTATACACTGAGTGTACAAAACTTTAGGAACACCTTGCTAATATTGAGTTGCACCCCGTTTTGCCCTCAGAACAGCCTCAATTCGTCAGGGCCTGGACTCTACAAGGTGTCAAGAGCGTTCCCCAGGGAAGCTGGCCCATGTTGACTCCAATGCTTCCCACAGTTGTCAAGTTGGCTGGATGTCCTTTGGGTGGTGGACCATTCTTAATAGACATGGAAAACTGTTGAGCGTGAAAAACCCAGCAGTGTTGCAGTTCTTGACACAGTTCTTGACATACCCCGTTCAAAGGTACACATACAAAATCAATGTCTCAATTATCTCACGGCTTAAACCGCCTTCTTTAGCCGGTGTCCTCCCCTTCATCTACACTGATGGAAGTGGATTTAGCACATCAATAAAGCATCGTGGCTTTCACCTGGATTCACCTGGTCAGTCTGTCATGGGAAGAGCAGGTGTTCTTAATGTTTTGTACGCTCAGTGTATCTGTCATCCAGTTTATTTTGTAACTCAATCAGTTCCATCTTCTCCTCCCCTGAAAGGCCGGCTGGAGGTTTTTTGAGAAAGAGGAAGCTATTACCACCTTTTCCTCCTCAGCTCTTCCGGTCTAAGCAAGAGTATTACCATATAAGGTCATTTAAAGTGCTCCCAGCTATTGCAATAAGACTTTTTTTGCACAAGCCCTTTCCCATAAGTGTGAAAGTAGACCTTTAACCTCAAACTTAACTATATGGTTATTCAATAAGGAGCTATTTAGCTTCCAGTAGGATGCTCTACCATGGTTAGTATAAGGGGTAAATCATTTCACATAAATGGAAATGGCCTGTGGTCTGTGAGGGGAGCAGTAAAAACATTTTGAGTAACACACTTTCAACACATTTCGATATAAGCCAAACATCTATTCTGGACTGTCTGGAACTGTTCAGTGGCAGGGCAAGACTCCGTGAAGATGGTGTACGGTGTAATGAAATATGTCACAATGTGTACGGGGCAATAAGCATACTTACCAGAAGTCCACTGCCATGCTCTGATAATAAAAGTATGTGCATTGCAAGCATATATGGTTTGGACAGTTATCTCACCGCGGTGAGTTGCTGACATCTATTGCCACTTGCGGTGTAAGTTCGATTACCCCATTGGGAGAATTTAATCATCACCTTGAAAATGGAGCTTGGGTGCTCAATTCAATCAAACCTGCATTGGAGTATTTATGCAGTAGTTATTTTTCCAATGGTCAAATTAACTCACAGATTGGTCTTGGGTAATGTATTAAAACCTACAACTACTACCAGGGTCGACCCCTCTCACAAGTATGCTTTCATTTGTCAGACTTAGAAGTGTGTGGGTATGGGATGAATATTGTTAAAGGATTTGAAAAATATGATGATAATTGCCCCATGTGGTAATGGAACTTCCAGCCATTGAACTATGAGCCAACTGTCTTAGCAGACTGCACCACCATTCAGTCAAAACAGCTGTGGAAAAAATACGAGTTGACACGACCCCCTTTGTCATCTGTTTCTTGTTACGATGGATGTAGCTCCGAATATAAACATACACTTCTCACAGCTTACATTATTATATTTTTATCTACGTTAAAGGACATAGATGTGTATGAAACCGTAAACAAAGGCGCTACATTTGGTCATGTGGAAATGTGCCTTACTGCCTTTAGAATGTTGTGTAATGTTGGTAGTCTAGTCAAGGAAGCATCATAGAAAAAATATTGGCACACCCCACTTACCAAGACCATTGCCAAATAAGGTGTGACGTCACCTGCTTTTATAGTAATTCCTTGAGGTCGTACCACACAGTACATCTAGAAGGGAGTGTGTTTCATACCAAACCCCTTCCTTGGTTTGGTGCGGTAGTGTGAATCAGGCATTGGTACACTCAATATGAGATATGCAACATTCAGAATCCATTTTCTTGATTGTTTGAAATGAATTTGTACGGACACATATTGTACCCAAATATTGGGGATAGCCTAAGTCATTGTGAGATTTTTTTTTTTGATTTCCTGATAATTGATAGTGCAGGTTGTGAGCTCTGCAAACAACGTGTCCACAGTAAATGACTGTAATAATATTGAATGCATTCACAGAAATGGCCATATTAAACCAATCACTCTAGATTACAAAGGACAGGGATTCATTTGAAATGTACTACTGGTGATATATGGATATATGTAATGCGGAATTGATGAACATAAACAATCAAAGGGCAACAACTCCCATAATGAATGCGCACGAATTGGCAGGGGGGGTTAGGTGATTGTTTTTTTGTTTTTTTGACTTGTGAACGGTATATTGTCTGTAACACACCTGATAGTCACTATATGATTTTTGTTCTTCCATCCCTCAGCTCCCTACGTTGAGTCTGAGAACTGCCAGCACACAGCTGCCATGAAGGAATGTTGCCCACAAAAGGAGTTGCGGTGTGGATAGTATTTGTAATTCACCCCTGAAAGTCGTATTCTGCCATTCCATTGAGTGTGTTGTTGTCTTACAGTCAATGTAGCTTGTGTCATTGGGTCTAATCATGATGATGGGGGGGTGGGGGTGCTATTATTTCACTTTCCATCTCCTTTTGTCTTTCCACAATCATCAAGCTGTAATGATGGACATTTTAGAGAATTCAACATTTACTCTGTCTGCACAGCTTCCCAGGCAACCACCTGCTACGATACAAAATCAGCTTTCCCAGGAAAAGAAGGGGGGCATATGCTGTGAAGCCCTGTGAAGACAGACCCAACATACTTTAAGTTATAGTTATTCATTTCAAATCAATTGAGCACTTCAGGCACACAAAAATTCAAACACTGAAAAGTTTCACAAAAAAGTCCACAACCAAATATTGCGTATTTCAAATTGAGTACTTCAAAAACACCAGAAAACACTTTGTAGATTGAATGAGTAGATCACTCCATCAATGAATTGATAGCATCATAACACAGAACAGTAAAAAAAATAAAAGGACATTTAGTTCATACCCAAACATTTCCCTTTTCAAAAACATTACAAGCTACGTATGCAGGCTCCTGAATCTCCTCTTCAACGAGGTCACCCTTCATCTAGCGGCGTTTGTGGCGAGCTGTCCATCCCAGGGCCCCTGTCTGCCCAGTGTGAGAGGCCGGATGAGGAGGCCATAGCTGGACTTGTCTACCGCTTCTATCTTGGGGATAACTGAAGCCAAGTCGGTGACGGAAGCCTTCTTGATTGAAACATGGTACATGGGTCCCGCTCCCCTCCCCTCCCCATCAATCTCTGTAGTTAACTTTTACGTGACATGATATCACATTTTGTTACTTTGTATTGTTTTTTCAAGCTTTCGGAGGGAAAATGTGTGTTACAAATGGGGTCCTGTACACTGTAGGGCACCGGGTGCCTATATTAGGATTATAGCGCTAATAAGTTTATGTCAAATGATGTGTCACCATTATTTCTCATAAGTGTTCGTGTTGATCAACATTTTGGCTATGCTGGCCTATTGTAAATAATAAAATAAATGTCTGATCAATACATACAATTCTGAACATATTGTAATTTATAATGCTAATGCAGAGGCACCAATAAATTGTCACTTATTGTATACTGTTTTCATGTACATTCCCTTATGTCTAAGCTTCTAAGGTGACTCAGGCTTTACTCATTATTGTGATGAAGTGTAACAGTGAACTTTATTCTGTAATTAGTTACAAAACAATAGAAATGCAATAGTGTATTGCTATAGTTTGTCTGGATATCCAACAGTCCATGATCAGCTCTGTTGACCATGAGAGCATTTTGCAGAGAAAATGCCTCGAGGCATACTATTTAGGCTCAGAATGACATGTGGCCCATTGTTTATCTTGTCACCTGGCAACTAACACAAGGGTATTTCAAAGAGCTGTCGGTCAAGCCGAGCTCATGAATATAAGCTCCCCGCCCACTCAGCCTGTTCTTTCAGGCTTCCTGATAGATGAGAGAAAGGTACAATTTCTTCAATTCTGAGCATTTTAATAGTGTAAAAATATTATAGGGGTGCTTGGTCATGCACGGATATTTTTACTAAATAGGATTTCTGTGCGGGACCTTTAATAAATAGTTGTACGATGGGAATATCCATAAACAAAAACGTTTTCTTGAAAAGAGGAAAGTGAGCGCTTTTTCAAACCTGTTTGTGAGTTCCTAGGTCAAGCCATGTGTTAATTAGCATCTTAATTAGCCTAGAATACTTATTTTCCAGACATTGAAAAGATGTCTAGGTTTCACAAGTTTGGACAGCACAGTCCAGTAGAGTACAGTGGAGTATGGTACAGTACAATACAGTGTATTATAGTACAGTATAGTTGAGTTTAATTCAGTAGAGTACAGCACAGTATATACGAGTACAGTGCAGTACAGTAGAGCAAAGTAGAGTACAGTACAGTAGAGTACAGTTGAGTTTAATTCAGTAGAGTACAGCACAGTATATACGAGTACAGTGCAGTACAGTAGAGCAAAGGAGAGTACAGTTGAGTTTAATTCAGTAGAGTACAGTAGGATACAATAAAGTACATTATACTGTACTCCCTGCTGTGCTGAACTGAACTATACTCTACTTTTCTTTACTGTGCTGTGCACTATTGTATACTGTACTTTCCAAATTTGTGAAACAATAGACGTTTCTGATTGGTTCAGATTTGGTCCGGTCTGGACCCGCTTGTCAAAACTGTGATTCATGCGACTCCGACTGAGAGTCAGCAACATTCTCACACACACACACACACACACACACACACACACACACACACACACACACACACACACACACACACACACACACACACACACACACACACACACACACACACACACACACACACACACACACACACACACACACACACACACACACACACAGTGGTGTAAAGTGCTTAAGTAAAAATGTCACGACTTCCACCGAAGTCGTTTCCTCTCCTTGTTCGGGCGGCAGTCGGCATCACCGGTCTTCTAGCCATCATCGATCCACTTTTCATTTTCCACTTGTTTCCCAACACACCTGGTTTCCATTTCCCTCATTATTTGTTGTGTATTTAACCCTCTGTTCCCCCCATGTCTTTGTGTGGAATTGTTTGTTGTAAGCGCTTGTGCACATGTTACTGGTGCTCGTCAGGTTTTTTGTACCCATATTCCGTTGTATTTTTATGCCGTTGGTTTTTAGATTAAACTGCTCCGGCTACTACCTAGTTCTGTTCTCCTGCGTCTGACTTCCCTGCCACCAGTTACGCACCCCTTTACAAAAAATGCTTGAAAGTATTACTTGAGTAGTCTTTTGGGGGGTAACTGTACTTTACTAATTTTGACAACTTGTAGTTTTACTCCACTACATTCCACTACATTTTCAATTACACCCAAAAGTACTAGTTACATTTAGAATGCTCTGGCAGGATAGCAATATGGCCCAATTCAAGCACCTATCAGTATAACACATTGTCATCCCTTTTGCCTCTGATCTAGCAGATTCACTAAACACAAATGCTGCATTTGTAATTTATGTCTGTCCTTAAATCTGGTTTGCTTAATATAAGACATTTGATGCATAGCATTTACTTTTACTTTATATGACAGCTGAGTACTTTTTCCACCACTGCAATTAAGTACATTTCAAACTAGATACTTTTAAACTTTTTACTCAAGAATTTTACTGGGCGACTTTCACTTTTACTTGAATCCTTTTCTATTAAGGCATCTTTACTTTTACTCAAGTATGACAATTGAATACTTTTTCCACCACTGCACAACTGTTCCTGTTTGAAAAAGCATTCTTTGTTTCCAACCAAAAATGTTGTTAGCACAAATGTTTACAGCTTTACTTTTTTTTTATTTTTACATTTGATCAGAATATTTCATTTTCATTCAAATATCAGATGGTTACTGTTGTTTAATTTATTAAGACGATTTGAATGGAGTAAGAACTACAATGTAAGAACTACATTGTAATAATCTCTGGCTTCATTTATAACCTTGCGTAAATTTTACACGAAATATATGCATGCAATATTTCTGAAAAGACTGTGCAGGTTTCAAAATATTGAGATGTATAAACTTGGCGCACACCGTACATAAGCATGTTCCCCGTTTATAATATCAGACAAAAACAATAGAAAATTGTTGTGGACCTGTAAACTGATCATTTGAATTGAATAATGTTTTGCATTTACTTTTTCCCGAATCTAAATATGCTGCACTGTGCGTGCATTATAAAACACTGCCTACTAGAAAAAGAAAGAAAACTACAGTAGGCCTACTTACAGTGGTAGCCTACGCACTTCAATGAAAAATATAAACTGTCTGTTCACCTGTATGTTATAAACCGCACCCCCTTTCTAATGCATGGGACAGATAAACAAAATTATATAAGACTATCTAACAGGCCCAATCAAACGAGAGGTGCACATGGAAATTCGTTGTGTGGTTACTTCAGAATGAAGAATTTATTCTGTAATGGTTACTATATATGTATGC
The DNA here is from genome assembly GCF_045679555.1 of Salvelinus alpinus. Lineage (NCBI taxonomy): Eukaryota > Metazoa > Chordata > Actinopteri > Salmoniformes > Salmonidae > Salvelinus > Salvelinus alpinus. The sequence goes on from NC_092115.1 coordinate 44,855,015, forward strand.
TATTGTCTACTCGAGAAAGTTCACATGACAGTATTCAGACGTAGCCTACAAACATGGATGGAAAAGGTGAAACGTCTGTTCTACCGTCAAACTGTGCTTCTGATCGGATCGCATAAAGCTATTCACTACTCTGAAGTGGGTCCAATTAAATGAGAGTTGGGACAGACGTTTATAAATGAGGCCCCTGTATGGACATAGAGTAGTGCCAAAATTATATTAAATACATGTTTTAATTGTTTATTTTACCCTTATTTACCAGGTAAGTTGACTAAGAATACATTCTCATTTACAGCAACTACCTGGGGAATAGTTACAGGGGAGAGGAGGGGGAATAACGAGCAAATTGGAAACTGGGGATGATTAGGTGACTGATTGTATGAAGGCCAGATTGGGAATTTAGCCAGGACACCGGGGTTAACACCCCTACTCTTATGAAAAGTGTCATGAGATCTTTAGTAACCACAGAGAGTCAAAGACGGCACCTTACACAGGGCAATGTCCCCAATCACTGCCCTGGGGCATTGGGATAGATTTTTTTAGATCAGAGAAAAGAGTGCCTCCAACTGTCCCTCCAACAACACTTCCAGCAGCATCTGGTCTCCCAAACAGGGACCGACCAGGACAGATAGAGTACAACTCACAACTCACAAATTTACAAAAATTGAAAACTGAAATCACAATTACATAAGTAATCACACCCTTACTCAATACTTTGTTGAAGCACCTTTGGCTGCGATTACAGCCTTGAGACTTGGGTATGATACTACAAGCTTGGCACACCTTTATTTGGGGATTTTCTCCCATTCTTCTCTGCAGATCCTCTCAAGCTTGGATGGGCAGCGTCGCTGCACAGCTATTTACAGGTTTCTCCAGAGATGTTGAATCGGATTCAAGTCCGGGCTCTGGCAGGGCCACTCAAGGACATTTAAAGACTTGTCCCAAAGCCACTCCTGCGTTGTCTTGGCTGTAAACTTAGTGTCATTGTCCTGTTGGAAGGGCAACCTTTGCCCCAGTCTGAGGTCCTGAGCGCTCTGGAGCAGGTTTTCATCAAGGATCTCTCTGCACTTTGCTCCGTTCATCTTTCCCTCAATCCTGACTAGTCTCCCAGTCCTTGCAGCTGAAAAACATCTCCACAGCATAATGCTGCCACCACCATGCTTCACCATAGGGATGGTGCCAGGTTTCCTCCAGGCGTGACGCTTGGCATTCAGTCCAAAGAGTTCAATCTTGGTTTCATCAGACCAGAGAATCTTGTTTCTCATGGTTTGAGAGTCCTTTAGGTGCCTTTTGGCAAACTCCAAGCGGGCTGTCATGTTCCTTTTACTGAGGAGTGGCTTCCAGCTGGTCACTCTACCCTAAAGGCCTGATTGGTGGAGTGCTGCAGAGATTCTTGTCCTTCTGGAAGGTTCTCTCATCTCCACAGAGGAACTCTGGAGCTCTGTCAGAGCAACCATCGGGTTTTTGGTCACCTCCCTGACCAAGGCCCTTCTCCCCCGAGTGCTCAGTTTAGCCAGGCGGCCAGCTCTAGAAAGAGTCTTGGATGTTTCAAACTTCTTGACAAAACTTGACATTGTGGCTTGGTTTGTGCTCTGACATGCACTGTCAACTGAGGGGACCTTATATAGACAGGTGTGTGTCTTTCCAAATTATTTCCAGTCAATTGAATTTACCACAGGTGGACTTACAAGATTATGTTACAAGATTATATTACAAGATTATGTTATAATACTGTTTATGCATCGAATAGCTTTGATTGAGTACCTTCTCATCTATGTCTATGTGAACTGAGGAGCCTAAAAACCTACAGCTGGCATTCCATAGATAAGATGTGGTGGGTGTAACCAAGATAGAGAGAGCCTGGAGGAATAGCACAAAACACTTATTGTGTCTAATCATTCTTGCATCTGGGAAAGAACACCAAAGACAGATGACCACAGGATGAACCCAAAGTGGCTTATGGTGCCCCCCAATCTGCATGGGAGGGGTGGAACCAACCGTAACGAAGCATTTTTAGTATCAGCTATATAAGGACCAGCATTGTTTGTAAAGGTTAGACTCTCGATCCAACACTCTTCGACCATCCTCATTATTGCAATTAATCGAAAAAAGGTGATTCGATGATTCAATAATTATTGAATAAAGATGATTGTTTGAAAAAATGACAGTCTCTCTCACTTGATTAGAATTTTCCACGACAACTCCAATCAAGTTGTAGAAACATCTCAAGGATGATCAATGGAAACAGGATGTACCTGAATGCAATTTCGAGTCTTATAGCAAAGGGTCTAAATACTTATCTAAATAAAATATTGTAATTATTATAATAAATTTGCAACAAAAAAAATAATGTTTTCACTTCGTTATTATGGGGTATTGTGTGTAGATTGATGAGAAACATTTTTAATTGAATCAATTTTAGAATAAGGCTGTAACGTGACAAAATGTGGAAAGATTCAAGGGATCTGAATACTTTCTGAATGCTCTGTATATACAGTACCAGTCAAAAGTCAAGACACAGCTACTAATTCAAGGGTTTTTCTTTATTTTTACTATTTTATTCATTGTAGAATAATAGTGAAGACATCAAAACTATGAAATAACACATTTGGAATGATGTAATAACCAAAAAAAATGTTAAACAAATTATATTTTAGATTCTTCAAAGTAGCCACCCTTTGCCTTGATGACAGCTTTGCACACTCTTGGCATTCTCTCAACCAGCTTCATGAGGAATGCTTTTCCAACAGTCTTTCCACATAAGCTGAGCACTTGTTGACTGCTTTTCCTTCACTGTGCGGTCCAACTCATCCCAAACCATCTCAACTGGGTTGAGGTCGGGAGATTGTAAACAGGCCAGGTCATCTGATGTAGCACTCCATCACTCTCCTTCTTGGTCAAATAGCCCTTACACAGGCTGGAGGTGTGTTTTGGGTCACTGTCCTGTTGAACAACAAATGATAGTCCTACTAAGGGAAAACCAGATGGGATATCGCTGCAGAATGCTGCAGTAGCCATGCTGGTTGAATGCCTTGAATTCTAAATAAATCACCAACAGTGTCACCAGCAAAACACCCCCACACCATCACACCTCCTCCTCCATGCTTCACGGTGGGAACCACACATGCAGAGATAATCCATTCACGTACTCCGTGTCTCACAAGGATACGGTGGTTGGATCCAAAAATCTCAAATTTGGACTCATCAGACCAAATGACAGATGTTCACTGGTCTAATGTGCATTCCTTGTGTTTCTTGGCCCAAGCAAGTCTCTTCTTATTGATGTCCTTTATTAGTGGTTTCTTTGTAGCAATTCAACCATGAAGGCCTGAATCACGCAGCTTCCTCTAAACAGTTGATGTTGAAATGTGTCTGTTACTTGAACTTTGTGATGCATTTATTTGGGCTGCAATCTGAGGTGCAGTTAATTGCCAATTTCTGAGGCTGGTAACTCTAATGAACTTATCCTCTGCAGTAGGGGTAACTCTGGGTCTTCCTTTCCTGTGGCAGACCTCATGAGAGCCAGTTTCATCATAGCACTTGATGTTTTTTTGCGACTGCCCTTAAAGAAACTTTCTTTAAAGTTCTTGAAATGAGTGACTGACTTTCATGTTTCAAAGGTGACTACCACATGAAGCTGGTCGAGATAATGCCAATGTGCAAAGCTGTCTTCAAGGCAAAGGGTGGCTACTTTGAAGACTCGCAAATATAAAATATATTTTGATTTGTTTAACACTTTTTTGGTTACTACATGATTCCATATGTGTTATTTCATCATTTTGATGTCTTCACTACTTTTCTACAAAGTAGAACATATTCAAAATAAAGAAAAACCCTAGAATGAGTAGGTGTGTCACCACTTTTGACTGGTACTATATATATATATATATACTGTATATACAGTTGAAGTCGGAAGTTTACATACACCTTAGCCAAATACATTTAAACTCAGTTTTTCACAATTAATTTAATCCTGGTAAAAATTCCCTGTTTTAGGTCAATTAGGATCACCACTATGTTAAGAATGTGAAATGTCAGAATAATAGTGGAGAGAATGATTTATTTCAGCTTTTATTTCTTTCATTACATTCCCAGTGGGTCAGAAGTTTACATACACTCAATTAGTATTTGGTAGCATTGCATTTAAATTATTTAACTTGGGTCAAACATTTCAGGTAGCCTTCCACAAGCTTCCGGCAAGCTTCCCACAATAAGCTGGGTGAATTATGGCCCATTCCTCCTGACAGAGCTGGTGTAACTGAGTCAGGTTTGTAGGCCTCCTTAATCGGACATGCTCTTTCAGTTCTGCACACACATTTTCTATACGATTGAGGTCAGGACTTTGTGATGGCCACTCCAATACCTTGACTTTGTTGTCCTTAAGCCATTTTGCCACAACTTTGGAAGTATGCTTGGGGTCATTGTCCATTTGGAAGCTTTAACTTCCTGACTGATGTCTTGAGATGTTGCTTCAATATATCCACATAATTTTCCTGCCTCATAATGCCATCTATTTTGTGAAGTGCACCAGTCCCTCCTGCAGCAAAGCACCACGACAACATGATTCTGCCACCCCCGTTCTTCACGGTTGGGATGGTGTTCTTCGGCTTGCAAGCCTCCCCCTTTTTCCTCCAAACATAACGATGGTTATTATGGCCCAACAGTTCTATTTTTCTTTCATCAGACCAGAGGACATTACTCCAAAAAGTACGATCTTTGTCCCCATGTGCAGTTGCAAACCGTAGTCTGGCTTTTTTTATGGCGGTTTTGGAGCAGTGGCTTCTTCCTTGCTGAGCGGCCTTTCAGGTTATGTCGATATAGGACTCATTTCTCTGTGGATATAGATACTTTTGTAGCTGTTTCCTCCAGCATCTTCACAAGGTCCTTTGCTGTTGTTCTGGGATTGATTTGCACCTTTCGCACCAAAGTACATTAATCTCTAAGAGACAGAACGCATCTCCTTCCTGAGCGGTATGGCGGCTATGTGGTCCCATGGTGTTTATATTTGCGTACTATTGTTTGTACAGATGAACGTGGTACCTTCAGGCATTTGGAAATTGCTCCCAAGGATGAACCAGACTTGTGGAGGTCAACACTTTTTTTTCTGAGGTCTTGGCTGATTTATTTTGATTTTCCCATGTGGTCAAAAGAGAGGCACTGAGTTTGAAGGTAGGCCTTGAAATACATCCACAGGTACACCTCCAATTGACTCAAATGATGTCAATTAGCCTATCAGAAGCTTCTAAAGCCATGACATAATTTTCTGGAATTTTCCAAGCTGTTTAAAGGCACAGTCAACTTAGTGCATGTAAACTTCTGACCCACTGGAATTGTGATACAGTGAATTATAAGTGAAGTAATCTGTCTGGAAACAATTGTTGGAAAAATGACTTGTGTCATGCACAAAGTAGATTTCCTAACCGACTTGCCAAATCTATAGTTTGTTAACAAGAAATATGTGGAGTGGTTGAAAAACGAGTTTTAATGACTCCAACCTAAGTGTATGTGAACTTCCGACTTCAACTGTATATATATATTCAAATTCATAACATTAATTTCACATGAATTGCACTAACCACAGAGAACAACATTTCAAAAGAGCAACATTACAACTCCAGATAGGAAAGAGAGCGAAAGAGAGAGAGATAAGTGATAAGAACAATGACAAAAAAAGAAAATCGCCATTAATGTACTTCACCATACACAAACCAAAACATCAGAGTAGGTCATTCTTGAAAATACTGGACTATGTAAGAAAATAAAAAAAATTATCAAAACAGATTATCGAAAAATAGGAAAACAACAGTCGAACAGGGAGAAATACTTACAGAACTATAACAACAATTGCTTGACTGCCTGGCTTTAAGAGAGAAACGAGAGAAATCGAGAGAGAGAGTGGGGCAGAGAGAGAGGGATGGATGGATAGATAGGAGCGAGTAAGACTGGAGCCAGAGAGGCACGCCACCGCAAGCCAACACAGGCTCCGAGATGGCGCTAGCTGAGCTCTGCTGAACCAACCCGCGTGGCAGGATTTCTGAGAGAATGAGAGGCAAACAAGGACGTGCCAATTAGTCTCGGTGGCATGCAGATTATGACCCTGATCTTTGAAACCGGTCCTCCTTAGCTCTGTTTCTAGCACAAACATGGAAATAGAAAGAGGGAGAGACTGCTATTACTCAGTGGGTAAAAAGGCAGGTGACAACTGACAAATCAAGCTCGAAAATCAAATCAAATGTTATTGGTCACATGCCCTGAATACAACAGGTTTAAACCTTACTGTGAAATGTTTACTGAATAAGCCCTTAACCAACAGTGCAGTTAAGAAAATAGAGTTAAGAAAATATTTACTAAATAAACTGAAGTCAAAAAAGTAACACAATAAAATAACAATAACGAGGCTATATACCGGGGGTACTGGTACCAAGTCAATGTGCTGGGGTACAGGGTAGTCGAGGTAATTGAGGTAACTTGTACATGTAGGTAGGGGTAAAGTGACTGTGTATAGATAATAAACAGCGAGCAGCAGCAGTGTAAAAACAAAGGGGGGTCAATGCAAATAGTGGCCATTTGATGAATTGTTCTGCAATCTTATGGCTAGGGGGTAGAAGCTGTTAAGGAGCCTTTTGGACCTATTCTTGGCGCCCCGGTACCGCTTGCCGTGCGGTGGCAGAGAGAACTGGTGACTGGTGTCTTTGACCATTTTCTTGGCCTTTCTCTGACACCGCCTAGCATACAGTCGTGGCCAAAACTTTTGAGAATGACACAAATATTATTTTCACAAAGTCTGCTGCCTCAGTGTCTTTAGATATTTTTGTCAGATGTTACTGTGGAATACTGAAGTATAATTACAAGCATTTCATAAGTGTAAAAGGCTTTTATTGACAATTAAATGAAGTTGAGTGTTGACCCTTCTTTTTCAAGACCTCTGCAATCCGCCCTGGCATGCTGTCAATTAACTTCTGGGCCACATCCTGACTGATGGCAGCCCATTCTTGCATAATCAATGCTTGGAGTTTGTCAGAATTTGTGGGGTTTTGTTTTTCCACCTGCCTCTTGAGGATTGACCACAAGTTCTCAATGGTATTAAGGTCTGAGGAGTTCCCTGGCCATGGATCCAAAATATCAATGTTTTGTTCCCCGAGCCACTTAGTTATCACTTTTGCCTTATGGCAAGGTGCTCCATCATACTGGAAAAGGCATTGTTTGTCACCAAACTGTTCCTGGATGGTTGGGAGAAGTTGCTCTCGGAGGATGTGTTGGTACCATTCTTTATTTATGGCTGTGTTCTTAGGCAAAATTGTGAGTGAGCCCACTCCCTTGGCTGAGAAGCAACCACACACATGAATGGTCTCAGGATGCTTTACTGTTGGCATGACACAGGACTGATGGTAGCGCTCACCTTGTCTTCTCCGGACAAGCTTTTTTTCCGGATGCCCCAAACAATCGTAAAGGGGATTCATCAGAGAAAATGACTTTACCCCCTTCCTCAGCAGTCCAATCCCTGTACCTTTTACAGAATATCAGTCTGTCCGTGATGTTTTTCCTGGAGAGAAGTGGCTTCTTTGCTGCCTTTCTTGACACCAGGCCATCCTCCAAAAGTCTTCGCCTCACTGTGCGTGCAGATGCACTCACACCTGCCTGCTGCCATTCCTGAGCAAGCTCTGTATTGGTGGTGCCCCGATCCCGCAGCTGAATCAACTTTAGGAGACGGTCCTGGCGCTTGCTGGACTTTCATGGGCACCCTGAAGCCTTCTTCACAACAATTGAACCGCTCTCCTTGAAGTTCTTGATGATCCGATAAATGGTTGATTTAGGTGCAATCTTACTGGCAGCAATATCCTTTCCTGTGAAGCCCTTTTTGTGCAAAGCAATGATGATGGCACGTGTTTACTTGCAGGTAACCATGCTTGACAGAGGAAGAACAATGATTCCAAGCACCACCCTCCTTTTGAAGCTTCCAGTCTGTTATTCAAACTCAATCAGCATGACAGAGTGATCTCCAGCCTTGTCCTCGTCAACACTCACACCTGTGTTAACGAGAGAATCACTGACATGATGTCAGCTGGTCCTGGATGGCAGGAAGCTTGGCCCCAGTGATTTACTGGGCCATACGCACTACCCTCTGCAGCGCCTTACAGTCGGATGCCGAGCAGTTGTAATACCAGGTGGTGATGCAATCAGTCAGGATGCTCTCAGTGGTGCAGCTGTAGAACTTTTTCAGGATCTGAGGACCCATGCCAAATCCTTTCAGTCTCCTGAGGGGGAATAGGCATTGTCGTGCCCTCTTCATGACTGTCTTGGCGTGTTTGGACCATGATAGTTTGTTGGTGATGTGAACACCAAGGAACTTGAAGCTCTCGACCCGCTCCACTACAGTCCCGTCGTTGTGAATGGGGGCATGTTCGGCCCTGCTTTTCCTGTAGTCCACGATCAGCTCCTTTGTCTTGCTAATGTTACAGGGGAGCTCAGTGACTTTCAACGTGGCACCGTCATAGGATGCCACCTTTCCAACAAGTCAGTTTGTCAAATTTCTGCCCTGCCCGAGCAACATCTAGTGGAAAGCCTTCCCAGAAGAGTGGAGGCTGTTATAGAAGCAAAGAGGGGACCAACTCCAATTCTAAATAAATTACCAACAGTGTCACCAGCAAGCACCCCCACACCATCACACCTCCTCCTCCATGCTTCATGGTGGGAACCACACATGCGTAAATCATCCAGTCATCTACTCTGCGTCTCACAAAGACATGGTGGTTGGAACAAAAATTCTCAAATTTGTACTCATCAGACCAAAAGACACATTTCCACCGGTCTAATGTTCATTGCTCGTGTTTCTTGGCCCAAGCAAGTCTCTTCATATTATTGGTGTCCTTTAGTAGTGGGTTCTTTGCAGCAATTCAACCATCTGCTCTGAACAGTTGATGTTGAGATGTGTCTGTTACTTGAACTATGTGAAGCATTTATTTGGGCTGCAATTTCTGAGGCTGGTAACTCTAATGAATAAGTAGAGGTAACTCTGGGTCTTCCTTTCCTGTGATGGTCCTCATGAGAGCCAGTTTCATCTTAGAGCTAAATGGTTTTTGCGACTGCATTTGAAGAAACTTTCAAAGTTCTTGATATTTTTCGTATTGACTAACTTTTATGTCTTAAAGTAATGATGGACTGTTGTTTCTCTTTGCTTATTTGAGCTGTTCTTGCCATAATATGGACCTGGTCTTTTACCAAATAGGGCTATCCCCCCTACCTTGGTATACCCCCCTACCTTGTCACCACACAACTGATTGGCTCAAACCCATTAAGGAAAGAAATTCTACAAATTAACTTTTAACAGGGCACACCTGAAATGCATTCCAGGTGACTACCTCATGAAGCTGGTTAAATAAATTGTGGCTTAGACAATGAGGAAGCCCTTTACACACATGGAAGTGCTTCAAAGTGTTAGACACAGAATCGAACTTGATCCCTTGAATTATGTCTTGGCCAGTGGTACCAATACCAATTGCATGGGATCGATTGATGATTGATTGTTGGGGCAGAATCTCACCCAGTGTTATGTATACCGCCAAGATTTTGAGTTTTTATTATACCTGATAAATCTTATGCCTAGATGATTTGCCACTTCAACTGCATCCTGGTAGAGAATGATTGACAATGATGAGGGGGACTCTTGTAACAGTACTTTTCCTATACAGTTTTTTCATCTGTCACATCCTCTAAAACATTGCCAACAGAGACATGAATTTTTGCCTGTTTTGTATTGCATCTTTGTATTGCATCTTTGCCTGTTTGTATTGGTCTTTCATAGTTGAGATGAGACGATTGTGGACTACACGAAAAGGAGGACCGAGCACGCCCCCATTCTCATCGACGGGGCTGTAGTGGAGCAGGTTGAGAGCTTCAAGTTCCTTAGTGTCCACATCAGAGGAAGACCCTAAAAATTGTCAGACTCCAGCCACCCTAGTCATAGACTGTTCTCTCTGCTACCGCACGGCAAGCGGTATCGGAGCGCCAAGTCTAGTTCCAAAAGGCTTCTTAACAGCTTCTACCCCCAAGCCATAAGACTCCTGAACAACTAATCAAATGGCTACCCAGACTATTTGCATTGAATCAAATCAAATGTATTTATATAGCCCTTCTTACATCAGCTGATATCTCAAAGTGCTGTACAGAAACCCAGCCTTAAACCCCAAACAGCAAGCAATGCAGGTGTAGAAGCACGGTGGCTAGGAAAAACTCCCTAGAAAGGCCAAAACCTAGGAAGAAACCTAGAGAGGAACCAGGCTATGAGGGGTGGCCAGTCCTCTTCTGGCTTTGCCGGGTGGAGATTATAACAGAACATGGCCAAGATGTTCAAATGTTCATAAATGACCAGCATGGTCAAATAATAATAATCACAGTAGTTGTCGAGGGTGCAACAAGTCAGCACCTCAGGAGTAAATGTCAGTTGGCTTTTCATAGTCGATCATTAAGAGTATCTCTACCGCTCCTGCTGTCTTTAGAGAGTTGAAAACAGCAGGTCTGGGACAGGTAGCACGTCCGGTGAACAGGTCAGGGTTCTATAGCCGCAGGCAGAACAGTTGAAACTGGAGCAGCAGCACGGCCAGGTGGACTGGGGACAGCAAGGAGTCATCATGCCAGGTAGTCCTGAGGCATGGTCCTAGGGCTCAGGTCCTCCGAGAGAGAGAAAGAAAGAGAGAAAGAGAGAATTAGAGAGACCATACTTAAATTCACACAGGACACCGGATAAGACAGGAGAAGTACTCCAGATATAACAGACTGACCCTAGCCCCCCAACACATAAACTACTGCAGCAAAAATACTGGAGGCTGAGACAGGAGGGATCAGGAGACACTGTGGCCCCATCCGATGATACCCCCGGACAGGGCCAAACAGGCAGGATATAACCCCACCCACTTTGCCAAAGCACAGCCCCCACACCACTAGAGGGATAACTTCAACCACCAACTTACCATCCTGAGACAAGGCTGAGTATAGCCCACAAAGATCTCCGCCACGGCACAACCCAAGGGGGGGCGCCAACCCAGACAGGAAGATCACGTCAGTGACTCAACCCACTCAAGTGACGCACCCCTCCTAGGGACGGCAAGGAAGAGCACCAGTAAGCCAGTGACTCAGCCCCTGTAATAGGGTTAGAGGCAGAGAATCGCAGTGGAGAGAGGGGAACCGGCCAGGCAGAGACAGCAAGGGCGGTTCGTTGCTCCAGAGCTTTTCCGTTCACCTTCACACTCCTGGGCCAGACTACACTCAATCATATGACCTACTGAAGAGATGAGTCTTCAGTAAAGACTTAAAGGTTGAGACCGAGTCTGCGTCTCTCACATGGGTAGGCAGACCATTCCATAAAAATTGAGCTCTATAGGAGAAAGCCCTGCCTCCAGCTGTTTGCTTAGGAATTCTAGGGACAATTAGGAGGCCTGCGTCTTGTGACCATAGCGTACGTGTAGGTATGTACGGCAGGACCAAATCGGAACGATAGGTACAGTGGGGGGGGAAAGTATTTAGTCAGCCACCAATTGTGCAAGTTCTCCCACTTAAAAAGATGAGAGAGGCCTGTAATTTTCATCATAGGTACACTTCAACTATGACAGACAAAATGAGAAGAAAAAAAAACAGAAAATCACATTGTAGGATTTTTAATGAATTTATTTGCAAATTATGGTGGAAAATAAGTATTAATTAGGCTTTGGATGGTTATAAATACACCAAGTCACTACAAAGATAGTAGTCCGTCATTCCTAACTCAGTTACCAGAGAGGAAGGAAACTGCTCAGGGATTTCACCATGAGGCCAATGGGGATTTTAAAACAGTTACAGAGTTTAATGGTTGTGATATGAGAAAACTGAGAATGGGTCAACAACATTGTAGTTACTCCACAATATTAACCGAAATGACAGAGTGAAAAGAAAAACTTGTACAGAAGAACATTTTTCCAAATCTTGCATCCTGTTTGCAAAAAGGTAATACTAAAGTAATATTGCAAAAAAATGTGGCAAAGCAATTAAGTTCTTGTCCTGAATAGAAAGTGGAAAATCGAACACAACACATTACTTCATATTTTAAAGCACGGTGGTGGCTGTATCATGTTATGGGTATTCTTGTCATGGGCAAGGACTAGGGAGTTTTTAGGATAAAAATAAACCAAATACAGCTAAAGGCACAGGAAAAATCCTAGAGGAAAACCTGGTTCAGTCTGCTTTCCAACAGACACTGGGAGACGAACTCACCTTTCAGCAGGACAATAACCTGAAAACACAAGGCCAAATCTACACTGGCGTTGCTTACCAAGACAACATTGAGTGGCCTAGAAACAGTTTTGACTTAACTTGGCTTGAAAATCTATGGAAACATTTGATAATGGCTGTCTGGCAACGATCAACAATCAAACTTGAACACAAAAAAAATGTAATAATGGGAAAATATTGTACAATCCAGGTGTGCAAAGCTCTTAGAGACTTACTCAAAAAGATTCACAGTTGTAATCACCTTAAAAGGTTCTTCTACAAAGTATTTACCCAGGGGTGTGAATACTTATGTAAATTAGATATTTCTGAATTCATTTTTCAATAAATAAGCAAACATGTCCTAACATGTTTTCACTGTCATTATTGGGTATTGTGTGTAGATGGGTGACATCTTTATTTTATTCATTTTGAATTCAGGCTGTAATGCAACAAAATTTAGAATAAGGCGTATGAATACTTTCTGAAAGCACTGTATGTCACACACAGATTTTAGGCATGGATTCTGCCTTCAATAGACAAGGTAGATCTATTAGAAACAGAAGTCTACATGGGATTTATCATGAAGTTCATTATTCTGAAGTATTAGCAGCAGTATCTTGCAATCTAATCAGAACATACAGCAGGTGACTGCACACTCCTGTCATTAATTCCACAGGACAACATATCCACTTAATTTGTTCCATGGCAACGTTTTCTGATTCTCAAAAAAAAAAAAAAAAATTAGTTCTACCCTATTGAGTGAATGACTAGGCCAGGCCGAACAGTATGGTCCCAGACAGGCTCAATCAGCCTCCATTTTAAAACTGGAACTGTATATTTGTGTGATTTCTCAGAAAAGGGAAGCCTCACAGATGGTGAGAAGGTTGCATTGGTAGATGTAAGGCATGTCACAGCGCATTAGTATGACAAGGGTCACCCAGTTCACCAAGGAAGCTGAACCTTGGTGGTGATGCACTCGAGGGTTCTACTCATGTGACCCCCCTAAAGGCGGAAGGGAAGGAAACCATGTTAGCTGCTGTTGAACTTAGTGGGATGTTCTTGTAAGGAATAGATATGGAGATCAATTATTTCCTGGCCTCGCACTTCTCTCTATCTTGTAAACACTTACTGATATTTATACACACAACTCAATAACCATAAAGTATATCCGCATGCACACATTAGAATCTCCTTGATAGTATGGAGGATATAATCTGTCAATTCCTTCTCCATTTCACCACAGTTCACCTTCTCTCCCTTCCTCCGCCATGACTATGCTGCATCTACCTTAATTTATGGAATGTCTTGCCTCCAACCCCTCAGCATGATAAAGCTTTGACTGTTCACTTTATGGGCATATACATACAAGCCCCAAACACTCGGGCTTGGCACTTCCCAGAAAATCAGTCTCTCTGCTTCTTTCAAACACAAACACCCCCACACATCTGATTTCACCCTCTCTGTTGAGTGTGTTTCCCAGTACTCGGCCCCGCATCTCTCTCTCTCTCACACACACACACACACAGTGTCACAAACGTCCGTCTGTTTGCTGCTCATTCGGCCTGGCTCCAGACACAGAAAGTATCCTCTGTGCCCTCCTGACTCCCTCTACCCAGAAAACATGTGGTGGGAAGAGGGAAGTACCCCTTACCAACTGAACACCCAGCCTGCCCTCTACTCAAACAGCTGGAGGGAGGAAAAAGTCTACTGAATAGGTTGACTATACCACAGAAAAATATTATGTTCAACCATTGACAAAGCAAAGAGGAATTCATGTGTCAGAGCGATTTAAAGAGATCAACATGCTTATGAAATTGAAATAGGGTGGAAATTAAGTTATTTGTTGAGGTTTGAAAAAGGAGAAGTCTGTTAAGAGTCAGGCCTAGCCCTGAGGTATGAGGCAAAAGTAAATCAGAAATACAATGCCTAATGCCAATGACCACAGCCGTATTCATTACGCCAATTCTGTTGCAAAATGTTTCTTTAAACGGATGCCATAGCAAAGAAACAGGGAGGGACCTACCAGAATTTGTCCAATAACAACTTGTTTTCATTGCAAAATGCAACTCTTTGCACTAATGATTACACCCCACATGTTCAAGTGTAGCGTGTGCACAAGCATTCACACAACCACACCAACAGAATGAAGAGTACACACCAAAACTTTACATAAAATGCCTTTTGTATTAAAAGTTGTTCAATCCAGACAAGTGGGTGGTAAAAGGCTTGTCTGGGGTCAAAATTACAATTGAAATCAGGAATTCACATTTCAGAAAGAAACTATTTCTAAGATAAAAACAAACATGGCTTACTTTTTGCTGAAGCCACAACATAAAGCTGTTTGGGTTCATACTCTCAGTGAAGGAATACCAGTGTGTGGGGGGGAGGGGGGGGGGGGAGAGGCCAAACTTTGCCCTGAAATAACTGTTATTCCATCTACACCTCAACTTCCTCAACGAAAAAGACAAAAAGGGCCGGTACATTTTATTTCAAATCACTTTTTGACCGCACGCCTTTTTGATTTGAACACCATGTCTTAATCACTGGAAAATATAAACAGCTGGGTTTAACAATTTAAAATCTTACAAACAGGGTTGTCAAACTATTTAATAATTGAATTTCTGTCTTTAAAGAAAATATCTTTTAACTTCAATTATCTAAAAACGCATCAACTTCGACTTTCTCACATTTGTACTAGCATAGACCCTATTTTACATAATGTGAGGCGTTTGTATTGTGCCTGCCATTGGTTGAGACACAGCATACTCTTGAATACAGGGTGGGTGTCATGTTTTGGCTAAATGTACTAAAATGGGAATAACAGAAATTCCAGCTTTCAAATGGTACCACAAAGATGATTTTTCCACACATCAATTTTTTTTGTCATGAATTAGAATAGCAGTTGTTTGAAATTACACTGTCAATATTCCATATGAAACCTATTGAAATCATAGAAATATACATCATAGAAAAGACATTCCCATTTAAGTTGACATTCAACGGTGAGTGGACCGGTGGCCATCTTTGTGAAAGTAAAAATGTAAATTTCAATGGTGTACCACCAGCTAAATTCCACTGGTCTGAAGGGACAGTTCCATTCTATGAATTATATTTCTAAAGATTCAAATGACACCCAACCTGTATTTAAGAGTATGCTGTGTCTCAACTGATGGCAGGCACAACACATATACCTCAGAATATGTCAATTGGAGTTTACACGTTTTAGATAAAATACATTAAAATGTTTTTTTATTTATTAATAGTTTGACAATCCTGTTAAACTTTTAAATTATATCAAACTCAACCATTTATATTTGTCAGTGATGAAGAAACGTCTCACGGTATGTTGGGGTATGCTAAATGGGTCAACTTTGAGCACCTCTATCTCCTGAATGTTTTGGCCTTCAGTTCCAAAATGTCACTTTCTGACCTCTTCCATGGGCAAATGTGTACGAAAAGTTTAGTTTCGTTTAGTTCAAATCAAAAAGGAGTGAGGTCAAAAAGTCATTGAAATCAAACGGAACGACCCGGAAGTAACCCTCTTTCACTATGAGCCCAACTGAAATGAAAATGAAACCGTAAAGTACTGTTGTGATCGTAGGGCTCCTTGGTTGGCACATACAGACACAGGTGTATTTCTTAGGAAGGCACTTGACATGGGGTCCTGTTTCCCCACCCATGTCACATCAGTAAGGTCCTTGTTTGTGCACATTGAAGAGTGAGACGGGCAGGGGAAGTTAAATCCAACGTTACCAAATCCTGAAGAAAAACACAAAAAAGCAATCCACAACACTACATGGCCTGACAACACATCTTGGTAGGACTTTTTTTCTGCAGGTAATACACAATTTCTTGATGTTTAGGCTATGTGTTATGTTTAGTCATTTTAATTAGTTGCTCAGTTTTAGGCTAGTTCCAGTGACCAGTGCATATTCACCGAGTTTGGGGTTTATTTGACACTAAAAATCCAAACATGAGTTTTTGCATGGAGGGGGGGGGGGTCCTTGAGCCCATCAGAATCTACACAAAAAGTGACCAATCCCTGTTCAGCAAAGGGATTAATCCTCTAATCCCTCTCCAGGCCAGAAGGACCCGCCCAGAAACCATGAAAAAGTACAACTCAACAGTAATCAAACC
The DNA here is from genome assembly GCF_045679555.1 of Salvelinus alpinus. Classification (NCBI taxonomy): domain Eukaryota; kingdom Metazoa; phylum Chordata; class Actinopteri; order Salmoniformes; family Salmonidae; genus Salvelinus; species Salvelinus alpinus. The sequence goes on from NC_092115.1 coordinate 44,871,389, forward strand.
CCACCAAAGTTCCATAACAAAAAAAGTGTCTCTTAGGTTTTACAATAAGACATTCCCAGTGAGGCACGTTTCCAGAAAAAGTGTAAATTACAAAGCTGTGTGATATTTTTTTAAATCTCAAACATTCAAGTACTTTGTCATGTAAACACTTTTTAGGCTATTTCAATATAAATTGTTGTCATCGTCGATTGTTGTGTGCAAATAGCTTTCCAATAATACTGACGGTCGCATTATCAAAAAGAGGCCGTATAATTTTGTTATCAACAAGTTATCAAAACAGGCCTTGTTTTTTTATGAGTTTTACTTAGCTAGATAACAATCACAGTTGCAAACTTAAAGATGTTTTCTTAGAAAAGAACACAAGAACAACAGCGATCTCCACCGCTGGGTAAAGAGGAATAGTTCATCTGTCTCACGATTTCTGCGAACAGTTCGTCGACCAAGCCTTTATTTTTGGCAGAAGTTTCCATAAACGGGCAATTCCACTCCTGAGCCAGCACCTTGCCTTCCCCGGAAGAGACCTCTCTCTCGCCTTCCAAGTCCACTTTATTTCCAACCAATACCATGGGCACTCGCTCGTATCTTTTCACTCGGATGATTTGATCCCTCAACGCCTTGATGTCTTGGAAGCTCTGCTGGTTGACCAGACTGTAGACCAAAATAAACCCCTGCCCGTTTTTGATGTACAGGTCTCGCATGGAGGCGAACTGTTCGGTCCCCGCCGTGTCCAGTATCTCCAGAACAGAGGGAGACGAGTCCACCTCGATCTCCTTTCGGTAAAAATCCTCTATTGTGGGGTCGTATTTCTCAATGAAGGATCCCGTCACAAACTGGACAGTCAATGCAGATTTGCCCACGCCGCCCGAGCCCAACACGACCACTTTATACTCCCTCATGGCTTCAGAAAACAGACAGCCCCTCTCCACGAATCCTCTACCCACCCGATGTTTTCAGACTGCAGAAAGGCAGCTCTTTCAAGGGTGGGAGTTGTCAAATCCCTCGGCGGAAACGCTTTCGAGGGTCGTCTCCGAAGGTCCTGGTAAGAATCCGAAGAGAGCGGCCGTTTCCGAACATTAATAATATAACGTGTAGCACATTTCCCGTTGTTTGTACTGTGCCACGGTGTTAAAAAGCGTGATCTCTTCGATGGCTGGCGTTTCCTGCACACAGTTTCTCAACGCAAGACAACTAACGTCACGAACAAGGGCTTAGTTCTGTGATTTCTTAAAGGGGCAGTCACCCAAAACATTAGTCAACGCAAATATCAGTCACCTGGGGCCTCGTTTATAAACCGTGCTTACATACAAGATATACCCCAAAAATGTGCTTGCGCCAGTTAACGCAAAAAACCTGACGTGAGAATGTGTTCACCACCCTGCAAACTTGAGACATCAGCTGTTCGAATACCCATGCTAACATACTGTATACAAGAGTATATACTACATATTATTAGGTCATTTTAGTATACTGTAAACAAACCGTATCCTTTCAGTTGAGTGTACTAGCGCTTCGCCTGTCTACTGGAAGTTGAGATATGCAACTTCTTGCTAGCTTGTTAGGATAGCTAACAAATTGCTAGCTAGACATCTTGTGACTTCATTAACAATGTCCATTGAGAACGAACAACGACTATGCCGCTTAGCTAAGAATGACGTGAATAATCAAGTCATTAAACGCTGAGTAGTTAGTTAGATAGCATATAATATACTGGCAAGTTCGATATATTACTAGCCAACTAACGTTAGGACTGTAGCTAGCAAACATACTGGTAGATACAAGCAACTGCTGTAATAATATGCTATGCGGTTCGTAAGGCTAGCGTAGCTAACAAATTGTCAAACAACATAACGTGTAAGGTAATTTATTTGAAAAGGCATTACTTTATTACATTGTTCAACATTTGTCATAATTAGTTAAAGCAATAAATATGTATCCGCTCTCATCAGACTCTGGCTGCATATTTTCCACCATTTTCTTCAAATCTGAAAATGTTTTAAAGCCACGCCCATTTTCTGAAGTATTGAATTATGGGCCCCAAAAGCAAGGAAATAGTGTCCACTGCTTGGCAAATGTACGACATTCGGGAACTTTTGGCATACTAACTATATCCATACTATGACCAATAAACATACTACATTTGTCACAAATAGTATGGTTAGGACAGACAAAATGTATTCACTGTTTAACGGATTTTCCCCCCAGAAAAGTGAGGCGGGCGAAAAAAAAATAAATGTATATATAAAAATTAAGTGCATAAGGAATAACAGTGCTTTACCACATTGTCCTAGGCACTTGTACAGGCTCTAGGCCTACCATGTGAGCTTCAAGAGTTATATTATTCCATGCGAAAACCTACACAATTTTTCTTAAATAGAATGCATATGTTGCAATGTTGTTATAACCATGAGAAATTAAACACAATGGGAAGCATAACTTGTGACAGTTTCTTTTCCTGATTAAAAAAAAATCAGATAATCAAGAACAGCTTCACAAGACACCATAACTAAAGTTGGCCGTGTGCAGTAGATCACCTACTGGGTGTCAACAAACAATGTAGAATCATCTGGAAATGAAAATGACGGCCAATGTTCTGTGGTCAGACGCAATAGCACAATCACCTGCTGCTCTTTACTGTTCAACAGCACGGAGTGTTTTGCCCTTTATATGTTGTTTATTCTGGTCTCTAGGGTGTTCATTTATTTGAAAGATTTATTGGAGCTCTCGTAATGAACTGCTTTCCTCCTTGCTTACACACTGGGCACATTGGCCTGACATGTTGAAAATGTTTGAGCCTCACCAACTCTTCCCCCCTCAAGAAAATCTGGACATCAACAATGGACACACACACACACACACACATCTGGGAATAACACTGATTGCTGAGTAATTCTGCGTCTCTACTTGCATTCCACAGGTTAGCCCCTTGAAAGCAAAGATCTGCTCATGATATGGATTGTCTTCTTGGAAAATCTCTGAAGCACATGTAAAGGCCTATCCTTGTCAGTGGTGTCCAAGCTGTACAGATCATCACATTTCTGGTGCTCACATCTGTCTGCTGTCAATGTTGGATCAGGCACAAACCTTAATTTCATAAATTGTTCTTCTGGCAAGCATGAAGGATTTATTAAGCAGTACCAGCATGGATCTTCTCCCTCGCATTTCTTGATCTGTACCATGTATTATGACATTTTGAGACGTCTGTCCTGGAATTGCTTGTACTGTTCCTTGTCAAGGCCTTTTCTGCTGAGGTCATGCATCATGTCAACTTCTGTATCAATGATGTTGAATTGTGCAATATTGGCAATTTCTTCCCGTGCTGCGGCCTGATGTACCTCAACGTGGGTTCCTTTCCACTTTAGGCGCTCAAACCGGAAAATCGCAAGAGCTGCAACAGGATGCATACTCTTTTCAAAATCCTCTTTCAGATCTGGCTGTTTGGTGGCTGTTTTACGTAGGCTTGTCATCGTGCTACACTTCTTCACACGCTTCTTATTTGATTCTTCCATCTTCTCCCTCGCCGGGGCTGTTCCCTGAAGCGCCAAGTTTAGAAGGGAATTAACTCTCTCGGGCAGGGTTGGCCCAGCTGTCATCTGGTGCTGTTCTACAGGCCATAAGCATGTCAAGATCCAGTTGAACAAACAAGGAGTGTGTGGCATGCTTGAACAGAGACATATGTGGTTCTGTGATCTGGCCCACCATCAAATTGAATGATCAAGATTGTAGTTCTCTCCTCTGAGGATGCTGAGATTTAACTGTGTCGAAGGGGCTGGATGGCTGGAAAACCTTGTCCTTGACAGTGACATTAATTTTTCCATCACAGAATGAACTAGATGGAGATGCTGGGATCAACATGACAGATGGTACAAGTCGACAGATGGCACAAGTCCGCTGATGTGGTGATCATGGTCGGCAGCTGCTAGAACTGGCCCACTCACAGGAGCAATGCTTGGATGTCTGACTCTGTTACAGGTCCCAAAAGGCTGGCCAGGTTCTCCGACAAGGATGATTTCTTATCATCCACACATAACATTTCACAGTTCTTCTGCCACATGCAAGCAAACTGTTTAATGTAGTTCCACTGTACTGCAACAAACTTTAAGTCTTGATGTCCCTTATCACCCGAGGCTGAACCATGAACTTGAGGTCAAACCGTCCTATGTACTGGAGAGCAGATATGGACCATGGATTCTTGGGTGTAAACTGCAGTCTTAGCCACTGTAATGATGGGATTTTAACTTATGGTTAAGCCACTTTTCCACTGTGTCACGCAAGTCCTCAACTGATATAGCAAAATGTAAGTACAAGTACTCCCCATGTCTGCGATCGTTGACCTGAGCTGTGTATTCATTAAAATACTTCTGTGCTTCATACCAAAAGGCCTGGAATGAGGATTGTGATTTGCCATTCAGCTTCCTCAAATCCATTTCAAGTCTGGGTCATCACCATCAAGGAGGAACAATGATACTTTCTCATCAAGTGAGCACTGTTCATCATTGTTCGCTGAACTCTTGTCATCTGTCAGAAACCGATACATTTCTCTCAGGAAGTGTAACGATGTGCTCTGGGAGTCAGGAAGCAAGTTCAGGAAGTGAATAATTTAATAGAAAAATGAAACATAATTTTAAAAAACATGAACAACGCACAGACATGAAGCTGGAACAGAAACAATAACACCTGGAGAAGGAACCAAAGGGAGTGACATGTATAGGGAAGGTAATCAGGGAAGTGATGGAGTCCAGGTGAGTCTGATGACGCGCAGGTGCGCGTAACGATGGCGACAGGTGTGCACCATAACGAGCAGCCTGGTGACCTAGAAGCCGGAGAGAGAGCACACGTGACCGGAAGTAGCTGTTCACATTGGCAGCATGTGTGTATTTGTACAGGAATGCTTTTTGCATTGCACTAGTGTGGTATGTTGGTGTTTCTTATCTGTGTGGAGATGACAGAAGCTTGCCTGGTCTCATGAACACCATTGCTATGTGAGGATACCTTCCATATGAATGTCAGAGTGCCTAGGTAGTTACCACAGGCATACTTGTACAAAGTGAAAGTCAATGGAAGTTTCAAGTTTTCAATCCATTTCCTTCTCTGGAATCTATCTTCAGGAGAAAAGTCCAGTAGAAAGAGGGGGTGGTATTGGGGCACTTTCTCCAAAGCTTGTAACAGAGTGCTGTACTGGCGTCTGACCGGTCCGCATGATGCTCTCACAGTGTAGCATTAAAAGATCAGACTCTGGTGTAGGTGGTGGAGTGGGCTGTTGGTGACGTCTGGTCATTGCTTGATTCACCTTCTCCAAGTGGGATGCATCAGCTGCTATGGACTCTGTTAGACGCACCACATCTTCTCTGAGATCTAATGTGAACAAGGAATAGAGGCAGTTTTAGTTGAGGTTTAAAACATAAAGCTTACACTTACTTTTGAAAATAAACGTTTTACATTAAATGGTTACATTTTACAATATTAGACACAGCGTGTTTGACATTAATCTACAAGGAGTAGTAGTGTGCCACAAACTTCATTGATATAGAAGAATGACACAATACATTCATTAAAATACCTGTGAAGTGATTCCGGTGCGCCCAGGGCTGGGATATTGAGATAGAGAGCTGACTGCAATGATCCCGAGGCTGATCTTAACTTAGTTTTGGTGCCTTGTGTCGTGTTTCCTGGTATCTGTTGTAGGATCCACAGCCTTGTGGCAATTGCAGGAATCTGTCTGGTATGGCTAAGATTCTTTCTTTGAACTTCTGTAGATGGGGGTCCGTATACCAGAGTGCTTTTGATAATCGGGTAACGAATGTCAATATGAACATGAAAAAAAGGAGAAATATTACATTTCAGTCTGATTATCAGATTATTATTAATACACAAATTAACATTCATGAACATTATTCACATAATATTGCATTCTATTATACATCCTATCATGTAAAAAATAATTGGGAAAAAAAGTTGTATTATCTGTTCATTAATCTACTTAATTGTATAGCCTAACAAGGCTTTAACATATTAATACAATAAAAATATAAAGGCCTATCATAGACTGTCCTTTCTAGGAAAAATATGCTATCGTTAATAAAGGGCAATCATTCGAATTAGGTCAAGTTAAAGTCACACTGGGAAAAGTGGTTTCTCTCGTAATGTAATGTGATGTGTAGGGTAATAGAGTAGACTATTTGACATTTGTTTCTATTCAAGAATGATTGACAATAAATAATTGTAATCAAATTAAAATCTTGATGTATAATGAGTTCATTACCTGAATGCATCTCTGTAGCCTATAGGTGTTAAAATATTCATACAAATATAATTAGGCCTCTCAGACTAGGCCTTGTAAAAAAGAGGGTCAACCAAGTTAGGTCTGCCAAATGAATGTAGCATTGGAAAACATACATAAATCCAACCATAGAGTATAGCCTATCAAAAAAGTAGTTTATAACATGCACAATTAGAAGCATCAATCTATATAGAGCAAGCTTGACTAAATTCGAGCCCAGTAACTTTCAGTGGCGGAACTAGAGTTTTATACATGGGGTGGCCAAGGCTACTTCAGAAAATGAGTGTGTAACCCTAACATGGCATCTAAGGAGCATGAATGAATCCTATGATTCCTGATTAGAGGTAGAAGTGATAATTCACTTAACCCGGAGTTCTTCAATGTGGCAGATAGTGAGGTCCAAAAGGGTCACTTCACTAGAATTCTTTAACATACTATGAATAGTCAGTGTCTCTACCTCGGAACTGCAGCTCAATTTCTTTCTTTCTCTCTCATACACACACACACACACTGGAGAGACTTGGGTCACTGTTTTCATGAATATATAATATGGGTCTATAAGTATATTTTCAGAAAATAAAGCTCAAGTACCAAGGAGATAAGATAGCATTTGTGTGTTACATAAATTGCATAGTTTATTTACAAAACAAGTCCATTTACAAATAAAACACACTGCAATTTGACATAACAGGTATTAAGCATAAATGGAATTGAATTTTTTTTTTTTGGTGCCCATCAATATTAAAAGTACAGTGTCATATTTATGCTCAAATATATTATGCTAACTGTCAAGTTGTCTAGGTGTTATAATTATTTCAGCTCTGCCCAAACTTGAAAACGGCTTGCTCAACACGTGAAGGATGCAAAGGGACAACTCAATTCCTTTCCAGTGTTTTATTATGGTTTTGATGCCATTTGTTGAATATGTTGAAACAGTTGATTTGTTGAATAGAGTAGTTGAATGACAGAGGAATAAGGAATAGGAATAGGTTGATAACCTTAAACAGAGAATAAACATGCATTATTTTACAAAATAAACAATGCATGACACAGCAACAAAGCATGGCTTTGAATAAAGTAAACGTTTAAACAATTTAATCTAGCACTTCAAGCAATTACTTCTGCAGTCAGAAAATATCCACAACAAAATAAGTCACCACTCCTACCAGAGTTAAACATGTAAATTGTGCTAAACACTGGATGCAACATAATAAATAATTCCAAACATTACATACCAGTTGCGTCTTTAGGTTTGAACAATGAGCTGTTTGTATGTTGAGCACCCAAGCAAAGCTAAGCCCAAACATTTTATACCCATGCTTATCTGCCAGGTGCGCATGTAAAAGTAGTCCCTCCAGAAATCCTGGCTCAATTTTATAGTTCCACCCGTGTTTTTGGGTTATCTGCCCTCTTGAGGCCTGGAGTTCTTCACAATGGCAGGAAGAGCTGCCACTGTGCTCATATTTTGAGTGTTCTGTTTTTGACGCAACACTAACTAATAGCAAAGAAAGTTTTGGAATTGGCCTAATCAAGACCAAATTAAATCTGTGTGACATGAAACCCTTTGGATTTATCATTTTAGAATGTCAGTGTACTAGCTAGTACACAGTGCAGGTTTTAATCATGACCAGAGGGACCGCCTAAGTGCCAAATTATCCTGGTAGATTTAAAACAGCATAATTCTGCGGTTCTGGTCAGTCCTGGCAAAATGTTTCACAAGCTCATCCATGTTGAGGGAGCGGGCCCTCCTTGACTCAACACTGAATTCAGTGGTGACTTAACCGGTCATCAGCCATTGTTGTCCTAAGGTGGGTTTTAATCCGTGTTAAAGCTGAGAAGCTTCTCTCGCAAGAAGCACTGCTGACTGGTGTAACAACAGAAATCTTACAAAGTCGAAATAGCTCATGGAAGACCTCTTTATAAGGTTCTAGAAACACAACAAAGTCAAGGAGAGTAGACGGTCTGTCCCTTCCACTTTTCTCTCTCCTATCTAGAAGCCGCTTGGTTTGATGAACCTCATGTTTGAGGTCCTCTAAATCTGACTCAAAGGTCTGAGCAAAGGCAAACAGAGGCTCTTCATTGAAGAATGTTGTACTCTTTGGGTTGAGAGACTGGACCCCTTGCATTATCTCGCAATTCTTCTTTGGAAAACGCCTCTGCACCTCAGCTGTGAGACTGTCAAGCACCTGATAAAAGATAGCTCTTTGGAAGCTCTCACCATCACTTTGGTCACTATTTGTCTGTCCTACAGTGCTCATCATCAATGAGTCGTGAAATCTTAAGCTTGTCTTTTACACACTGTTTGTACACGTATTTTGCAGTGCTCTACAATCTCTTCAACCTCTTTCCATAGTTCTCCAAAGTAACCGTCACTTCTGTAGTCCTGTAATGTGTCTGTAAGGGCACCTACTAGATCCACAGCCCTTGCTAGGTCAAGAGAGCTTGATTGGAGCATGTCAGAAAGACATTTGGCATCACCAAGCACTTTACAAAAGGTAACCAAAAGCCCTATGAAATGTAAATCTGAGAAAGAAGGCCCCTTGCCTCCACTGATCTATCACCACTATGTTCAAGTGTGATATCCTGTAGCACTCTCAGAACTGCTGGAAGCCTGTCCCTCAGATTACGGCATTCCATGTATCTGCATGCCCACCTTACATCCGTAAGTCTCCGTAGTTCCCCGGGCTGCTGCTGTGGATACAGCTCTTTCTGAACTGCAAGCCACTTGAGATGAACGTTTGAGCCAGATACAAAGTTATCAAGCTTCTGCAGGAGAGCAAAAAAGTGAACTGCCTCAGGCACTGATTTTACAGCATCGACAAGAACCAAATTCAAACAATGTGCATTACTGTGCACATAAAATGCTAATCTTGCACTGTTTTTAATCCGTGCAGACATACAGAATGCTTTCCGCTCATGACGGATGCACCGTCATAGCCTTGCCCCACAAGATTATTTCTGTAGTCCAGATCATGTTTTTGAAGGCAATCAATTATCATTTTTGAGGCCTGCTGCATCTAAGCTTTCAGCTGACTGAAAGTGTAAACAGCTTTCGTGGATGGCCCCGTTGTAATAGTACCTCACACCTAAAGGCATTTGTTTTTTCGATCTTTGGTTTCATCTGCAATTACACTAAAAACTTCACTTTCTTTTACTTCTCTTATTAGTTCACGTTGTTCCATCTCAGCTCAGCCCTCAAGACCTTCATTCTGGATTCGGTGGCTTGTGTACTTAGCATTGCCACATGCATTCATCTTTTTCTCTATGAGAGGGTCATGCTTTGCTATTCCTTCTAAGATTGTCCAAAAAAATGACCATTGTAGAGTCAGACTCTCGATGACGCTCTGCGCTGTATTTTGAGTGGCAGTTAATAGCAGCACATCTGTAATTGTTTTAATGTAAGTACAGTTTTCCTCCTTTCTTTTTCCGGTCCTCATTTATGACATCTAACATTGATAAGTTGCTGTCAATAGCCTCCCTGCGGACCTGGCATCCTTTCACTCCCTCCTCTCTACATTCTCCTCTTCTGTCTCTGCTGCTAAAGCCAATTTCTACCACTCTAAATTCCAAGCATCTGCCTCTAACCCTAGGAAGCTCTTTGCCACCTTCTCCTCCCTCCTGAATCCTCCTCCCCCTCCTCCCCCCTCCTCCCTCTCTGCTGATGACTTCGTCAACCATTTTGAAAAGAAGGTCGACGACATCCGATCCTCGTTTGCTAAGTCAAACGACACCGCTGGTTCTGCTCACACTGCCCTACCCTGTGCTTTGACCTCTTTCTCCCCTCTCTCTCCAGATGAAATCTCGCGTCTTGTGACGGCCGGCCACCCAACAACCTGCCCGCTTGACCCTATCCCCTCCTCTCTTCTCCAGACCATTTCCGGAGACCTTCTCCCTTACCTCACCTCGCTCATCAACTCATCCTTGACCGCTGGCTACGTCCCTTCCGTCTTCAAGAGAGCGAGAGTTGCACCCCTTCTGAAAAAACCTACACTCGATCCCTCCGATGTCAACAACTACAGACCAGTATCCCTTCTTTCTTTTCTCTCCAAAACTCTTGAACGTGCCGTCCTTGGCCAGCTCTCCTGCTATCTCTCTCAGAATGACCTTCTTGATCCAAATCAGTCAGGTTTCAAGACTAGTCATTCAACTGAGACTGCTCTTCTCTGTGTCACGGAGGCGCTCCGCACTGCTAAAGCTAACTCTCTCTCCTCTGCTCTCATCCTTCTAGACCTATCGGCTGCCTTTGATACTGTGAACCATCAGATCCTCCTCTCCACCCTCTCCGAGCTGGGCATCTCCGGCGCGGCCCACGCTTGGATTGCGTCCTACCTGACAGGTCGCTCCTACCAGGTGGCGTGGCGAGAATCTGTCTCCGCACCACGTGCTCTCACCACTGGTGTCCCCCAGGGCTCTGTTCTAGGCCCTCTCCTATTCTCGCTATACACCAAGTCACTTGGCTCTGTCATATCCTCACATGGTCTCTCCTATCATTGCTATGCAGACGACACACAATTAATCTTCTCCTTTCCCCCCTCTGATAACCAGGTGGTGAATCGCATCTCTGCATGTCTGGCAGACATATCAGTGTGGATGACGGATCACCACCTCAAGCTGAACCTCGGCAAGACGGAGCTGCTCTTCCTCCCGGGGAAGGACTGCCCGTTCCATGATCTCGCCATCACGGTTGACAACTCCATTGTGTCCTCCTCCCAGAGTGCTAAGAACCTTGGCGTGATCCTGGACAACACCCTGTCGTTCTCAACTAACATCAAGGCGGTGACCCGTTCCTGTAGGTTCATGCTCTACAACATTCGCAGAGTACGACCCTGCCTCACGCAGGAAGCGGCGCAGGTCCTAATCCAGGCACTTGTCATCTCCCGTCTGGATTACTGCAACTCGCTGTTGGCTGGGCTCCCTGCCTGTGCCATTAAACCCCTACAACTCATCCAGAACGCCGCAGCCCGTCTGGTGTTCAACTTTCCCAAGTTCTCTCACGTCACCCCGCTCCTCCGCTCTCTCCACTGGCTTCCAGTTGAAGCTCGCATCCGCTACAAGACCATGGTGCTTGCCTACGGAGCTGTGAGGGGAACGGCACCTCCGTACCTTCAGGCTCTGATCAGGCCCTACACCCAAACAAGGGCACTGCGTTCATCCACCTCTGGCCTGCTCGCCTCCCTACCTCTGAGGAAGTACAGTTCCCGCTCAGCCCAGTCAAAACTGTTCGCTGCTCTGGCACCCCAATGGTGGAACAAACTCCCTCACGACGCCAGGTCAGCGGAGTCAATCACCACCTTCCGGAGACACCTGAAACCCCACCTCTTTAAGGAATACCTAGGATAGGATAAAGTAATCCTTCTAACCCCCCCCCCCTTAAAAGAGTTAGATGCACTATTGTAAAGTGGTTGTTCCACTGGATATCATAAGGTGAATGCACCAATTTGTAAGTCGCTCTGGATAAGAGCGTCTGCTAAATGACTTAAATGTAAATGTAAATGTAATAGCCTTTTCATGCTGATTCCAAGCATACATAGCATTGATATGATGCTTGGCCTTCGAATAGAGCTTAAACCCAGAATCTTTAACAGCACCTTTTTCCAGTTACAAAAACCTGACTGTGATGTGAAGGCAGATTCAGGTGTATTTGGCAGAGAAAAATGTCTACAGGCGAAACAATATGTCGAATCTTGACTTACAGAATTTTCAAGCCATGAATTGTCCTTAAACCAGGAGCTGTTGAAAGCCCTTTTCCTAGTACCATACTGCGTTCTGGGAAATGTTTTCAAACACGGCTGTACAGGACCCTTCTGTCTGGATCTTGAAATGTCTGAAATACACATTAAATACTGTGTCATATCTCTAAGGAAATGTATAAATAAGGGATCAACAAGATTAGATACTAACAGCTGCTAACTAAAATGTGTAGATTAAAGTATAGTCCTGGCATACCATTGGGTCCTTTTGGAACAGCATATCTGGTGCTTGATGCAGTTGGGAGGGGCTCGATGAAATCTCCTGGCAGCTCTGGCTCACTGTCTTGCTTAGAGCCAGAGGTCTCTGTGTCATCCCTTGATACATCTATTACATTTAAAATAACACAAGAATCATTAGTGTATAATCACAATAACAATTGTGCCACAGAATTGGCCACAGCCATCAAAACAAGAACACACATGAATCAACAACCAACATTTTAAAGTGACGCTTAATCTGACAAAATCATCTATTACAAACTGAAGCTAAACTTAAATTCTGAACTGGGCATGTGACTGACTGCCTGGTAGATGCTCTGACCTGGTGGTGGTAGACTGGGTCCTTGTGAAGTCTGACCACACTGACTCTGACTAGCCTCAGGTAGGGAGCTTCTCTGGGGTCTGGTGGTGAGTCAAGGGCTGGGTTCTGTTTGCACCTGATCTGCCTGTTTGTGCTTCTTTAAAAATAAGTCTGATATCTCTCCATATCTTTTCATGTTTAATTGACCCTATGCAAAAATATGACAGTCTATGGTTACATCTAAGCATCCAATTACCCACATTTTAGTCCCATCTTAATTACAAATCCCCATTATCATAACTGTACCTTAAAATCAACTACCAGCCAAAGTTACGAGTTAGATCATGGCTAGCCCTACTCTGCAGTAAGTAACTTAGCTAGCTATAATTTCTTACACCTTAACGATAGCAAAACAGGCTATCTGCAAATTGTGTTAACCTTTTGAGTAACGTTAACTTTTTATGGCTGGGGGCAGTATTGAGTAGCTTGGATGAATAAGGTGCCCAGAGTAAACTGCCTGCTACACAGGCCCAGAAGCTAAGATATGCACATTATTAGTAGATTTGGATAGAAAACACTCTGACGTTTCTAAAACTGTTTGAAAGATGTCTGTGAGTATAACAGAACTCATATAGGAGGCAAAAACCTGAGAAAAAAATCCAACCAGGAAGTGGGAAATCTGAGGTTTGTAGGTTTGCCTATCCAATATACAGTGTCTATGGGGTCATATTGCACTTCCTAAGGCTTCCACTAGATGTCAACAGTCTTTAGAACCTTGTTTGATGGTTCTACTGTGAAGGATGACGGAATAAGAGCTGATTGAGTCAGGGGTCTGGCAGAGAGCCACGAGCTCACTCAGGTGCGCCCCCGTGAGAGTTAGCTGCATTGCATTTCTACAGACAACAGAATTCTCCGGTTGAAACATTATTGAAGATTTATGTTAAAAACATCCTAAAGATTGATTCTATACATCGTTTGACATGTTTCTACGAACTGTAATGGAATTATTTGACTTTTCGTCTGGCATGCGCGTCATGAATTTGGATTTTGGAACTAAACATGCGAACAAAAAGGAGGTATTTGGACATAAATTATGGACTCTATCGAACAAAACAAACATTTATTGTGGAACTGGGATTCCTGGGAGTGCATTCTGATGAAGATCATCAAAGGTAAGTTAATATTTATAATGCTATTTCTGACTTCTGTTGACTCCACAACATGGTGGGTACCTGTATGGCTTGTTTTTGTGTCTGAGCGCCGTACTCAGATTATTGCATGGTGTGCTTTTTCCGTAAAGTTCTTTTGAAATCTGACACAGAGGTTGCATTAAGGAGAAGTTTATCTAAAGTTCCATGTATAACACTTGTATCTTTTATCAATGTTTATTATGAGTATTTCTGTAAATTATGTGGCTCTCTGCAAAATCACCGGTTGTTTTGGAGGCTGAACATAACGCGCCAATGTAAACTGCGATTTTTGGATATAAATAGGAACTTTATTGAACAAAACATACATGTATTGTGTAACATGAAGTCCTATGAGTGTCATCTGATGAAGATAATCAAAGGTTAGTGATTAATTTTATCTCTATTTCTGCTTTTTGTGACTCCTCTCTTTGGCTGGAAAAATGGCTGTGTTTTTCTGCGACTAGGTACTGACCTAACATAATCAGATGGTGTGCTTTCGTCGTGAAGCCTTTTTGAAATCGGACACTGTGGTGGGATTAACAACAAGTTTATCTTTAAAATGGTGTAAAATACTTGTATGTTTGAGGAATTTTAATTATGAGATTTCTGTTGTTTGAATTTGGCGCCCTGCACTTTCACTGGCTGTTGTCAAGTCGATCCCGTTAACGGGATCTCAGCCGTAAGAAGTTTTAACAGATTGACAATAACAATTGTTCATTTTGAGTTCAAGTACAAAAATCTCGCTGAGTTAATGGATTTCAAATTGCTGAATGTTAACTTGCTGAACACTGACAGCTGTAGCCTACTAGTTACCCCACATTAGCTAAACATTCATATACTGTAACTTACAACACTGCACTGTATATGCGTGTATGACTAGCACAGACATAAACATAATGTTAGGCTAAATTGGGAACCGATCTCTCTCATCTGATTAACTGTCTGTTAATGGAGCAGGTGTAAAGTTAACTTACACAGCGACTCAACTTTCGTAAAAGTTGTTCAGGAAACCTAAACCTGATGCTGAACCTTAAAACTTACTTCAAATATGATGCTTTCGCCAATTGTGAAAAGAGCTTATGGAGCTGTGGAAATATTCTCTTCTTCTGTATTTTCTTCTTATTCTTCTGTATCTCGCAATTTACGTTAATATTCTCTCTTCCTCGTCCTCGATTTGAAAAATTCGCCGCCAAACATCAAAATAAATGCTTCTTTCAACAAGAGGTGAAAAAAGATGCCAATCAGCATCAAACTGCCAGTAGCGAATTAAATTTCGGGGTGGCACGTCAGATGTCTGTGCCATCCCGGACACCCCTCTGGCTCTGCCCCTGGTAACTTTGCACACCACATCCTCCTTCGATTGTCTCGTCTGGCTGCCACGAAAAGCCCCCACCTTGGAGGCAGTCGATCACATCATTGTAGAGCTGCTGATCTGTAATGAAGTGTGTGAGTGCCACTGGCGATGTACTTTGCTGGACATGCTACCTGTTCTCGGCAGCTCATCCACTTCAAACTCATTCCGTCTTGGAGTTATCGGTTGGCCTATAGTACCGGTAAAATGTAAGTTATGAATCGCAAATCACCATATAGCTGACACACTTCGATTTCATCAATCATTTTGACTTTGGTTGTCCAAAATACTAACGTTATTAGCTTGCACTGCGTCTTAGCTTGCACTGCTGATGAATGTCCTGATCTCTGGCCAGTCAATTGGTTCAATGACATTGTTGCTTCATCTATTAATCGCTTCTAATAGATCTGAAAACCTGGGACGCATAAACAGTAGGAATTTGTACTGGCTTCAGCCATGACCGCATGAGAGAGAAATTAAACATCTGCAGGTGCGAGCGTGTGTGTTTCACTGTCCAATCCGAGGCTCGAACATGATTTGAGCACGTGATCTGAGGCTGTTTGGTCTCTTGCACATAAACTTGGGAAAGCCTCAAGGGAGACCGGACAGTGCATTATTAACAAAGCTCCGCATGTATTGCCCAAAAAATAACACACAAGATTTTTTTTTGCGGGGTGTGGAGAAAAGTAAGTCAGGGCATCCGTTAAACAGTAATTAAACTTTGTCCTGCCTTAGTGCAGTTAGTATGAGTATGTAACTGCTGTTGGAAGGAGAGGACCAAGATGAACCTTCCCAAGTTCTCTCACGTCACCCCGCTTCTCCGCTCTCTCCACTGGCTTCCAGTTGAAGCTCGCGTCCGCTACAAGACCATGGTGCTTGCCTACGGAGCTGTGAGGGGAACGGCACCTCCGTACCTTCAGGCTCTGATCAGGCCCTACACCCAAACAAGGGCACTGCGTTCATCCACCTCTGGCCTGCTCGCCTCCCTACCTCTGAGGAAGTACAGCTCCCGCTCAGCCCAGTCAAAACTGTTCGCTGCTCTGGCACCCCAATGGTGGAACAAACTCCCCCACGACGCCAGGTCAGCGGAGTCAATCACCACCTTCCGGAAACACCTGAAACACCACCTCTTTAAGGAATACCTAGGTTAGGATAAAGTAATCCTTCTAACCCCCCCCCCCCTTAAAAGAGTTAGATGCACTATTGTAAAGTGGTTGTTCCACTGGATATCATAAGGTGAATGCACCAACTTGTAAGTCGCTCTGGATAAGAGCGTCTGCTAAATGACTTAAATGTAATGTAAATGTGCAGCGTGGTACGTGTCCATATTTATTTAATGAACACTGAAATAACAAAAATAACAAAGAGAACGACCGAAACAGTTCTGGCTGGTGCAGACGCACAACAGAAAACAACTACCCACAAACACAGGTGGGAACAGGCTACCTAAGTATGGTTCTCAATCAGAGACAACGATAGACAGCTGCCTCTGATTGAGAACCACACCCGGCCAAACACATAGAAAAGGACAACATAGAACAAAACATAGAATGCCCACCCCAACTCACGCCCTGACCAAACCAAAATAGAGACTTAAAAAAGGAACTAAGGTCAGGGCGTGACAGTAATCCACCCCCAAAGGTGCAGACTCCGGCCGCAAAACCTGAACCTATAGAGGAGGATCTGGGTGGGCATTTCACTGCGGTGGCGGCTCTTGTGCGGGACGTAGACCCCGCTCCACCTCTGGCTTGGCCCACTTAGTTGGCGCCTCTAGAGCGGGGACCCTCGCCGCCGACCCCGGACTAGGGACCCTTGCAGCCATGGATCATCACTGGAGGCTTCGTGCCATGGATCATCACAGGAGGCTTCGTGCCATGGATCATCACAGGAGGCTTCGTGCCATGGATCATCACAGGAGGCTTCGTGCCATGGATCATCACTGGAGGCTTCCTGCCATGGATCATCACTGGAGTCTTCTTGCCATGGATCATCACTGGAGGCTTCGTGCCATGGATCATCACTGGAGGCTTCTTGCCATGGATCATCACTGGAGGCTTCGTGCCATGGATCATTACTGGAGGCTTCTTGCCATGGATCATCACTGGAGTGGAGAGACACACAGGGGGCCCGGTTTCTGGGAGAAGGCACAGAACTCACCAGGCTGGGGAGACATGCAGGAGGGTTAGGGTTTTGCACAGGCACAGAACTCACCAGGCTGGGGAGACATGCAGGAGGCCTTGTCCTTGGCCGAGGCACCGGATGCACTGGACCGTGGAGGTGCACTGGCGGTCTCGAGCGCAGAGCTAGCACAACTCGTCCTGGCTGGATCCCCCCTGTAGCCCGGCAAGTGCGGGGAGTTGGAACAGGCCGCACTGGGCTGTGCTGGCGAACCGGGGACACCGTGCGTAGGGCTGGTGCAGTATACCCCGGGCCGAGGAGACGCACTGGAGACCAGATGCGCTGAGCCGGCATCATCCCTCCTGGCTTGATGCCCACTCTAGCCCGGCCGATTCGAGGAGCTGCGATGTAGCACACCGGGCTATGCGTGCGCACTGGGGACACCGTGCGCTTCACCGCATAACACGGTGCCTGCCCAGTCACTCTCTCGCCACGGTGAGCACGGGGAGTTGGCTCAGGTCTCCTACCTGAGTCCGCCAATACCCCGTGTGTCCCCCCCAAAAAACATTCTGGGGCTGCCTCTTGTGCCCGTTACCTCGAGCCAATTCCTCGTAGTGTCGCCGTTCCGCTCTAGCTGTCTCCAGCTCCTCTTTCGGATGGCGATACTCCCCGGCTGTGCCCAGGGTCCCTTGCCGTCCAATATTTCCTCCCATGTCCAGGAGTCCATCCTTCCACGCTGCTTGGTCCTTTGGTGGTGGGTAGTTCTGTAACGATTGTCTTCCTCTTCTGATGAGGAATATGAAAGATCGGACCAAAACGCAGCGTGCTAAGTGTCCTACTTTAATATAACAGAACACGAAAATACAAAAATAACAAAGTGAACTAACAACGAAAATCGAAACAGTCCTGAATGGTGAAACAAACACAAAACAGGAAACAACTACCCACAAACACAGGTGGGAACAGGCTACCTAAGTATGGTTCTCAATCAGAGACAACGATAGACAGCTGCCTCTGATTATGAACCATACCAGGCCAAACACATAGAAATACAAAACAAGGACAACATAGAACACCAGACATAGAATGCCCACCCAAACTCACGCTCTGACCAACCAAAATAGAGACATAAAAAGGATCTCTAAGGTCAGGGCATGACAGGAACAGGCTACCTAAGTATGGTTCTCAATCAGAGACAACGATAGACAGCTGCCTCTGATTGAGAACCACACCCGGTCAAACACATAGAAAAGGACAACATAGAACAAAACATAGAATGCCCACCCCAACTCACGCCCTGACCAAACCAAAATAGAGACATAAAAAAGTAACTAAGGTCAGGGCGTGACAGAGTATTCGAACACAGCTCATGTGTTCGCACATCCACTAGTGTTTTAATTATGGTATTGCAAGCTGGCAAATACAAGTAGGTCTTCGATGAAAAGCTTATTAAAATATTTTAAATATTGTAATGACCTGGCTAGATCATAAAGGAAAAATTGTCCAGACAGAGGTTTGAGTTTACGATTTCACGGTTTTTAACTCAACTCCACACAGGCTACTGTTTGGCCTTAGCCCAAACCAAATAAATGAAGGATACCCGTATAAAACAACCGTGACCATCTTTTGTGAAGACCAGACGTAAGAGAGAGAACAATGGCTAAACATGGCCTTAAACTTGCGATGCTCCACCCCCCTGCGATGCTCCACCCCCTGCTGCTGTCCAAGCGTTTTGTTGAAGCGCTCCACAAGGCCATCACTTTGAGGATGGAGAGGAATCGTGCGGGTCTTGTGCATACCCAGCCTCTCACACATGGTGGTGAATGAGATGGCGCTGGAGAGGAAGGCAGACGTTTTACGTGTCTCCAACCTATTGTGTTTTTTTGTTCGTTTATTTGCATTGTTTGTAACTTATTGTTTTACTTTATTTTGTACATAATGTTGCAGCTACCATCTCTTATGACCGAAAATAACTTCTAGACATCAGGACTGCAATTACTCACCACGGACTAGCAGAATCCTTTTTTTCCTTTAACGACTCTGACGAGCCCGACGCGAAAGATATACTGCTTTCTCGGGAACAGGCCCACTATCAACATACAGCTGGCTGGTTACATGGTATACCGGCAGGATAGAACAGCGGCGTCTGGTAAGACAAGGGTGACTATGTATTTTTGTAAATAACAGCTGATGCACGATATATAAGAAGTCTTGGGCTATTGCTCGCCTGAGGTAGAGTATCTAATGATAAGCTGTAGACCACACTATCTACCTAGAGAGTTTTCATCTGTATTTTTCGAAGCTGTTTTATGTACCACCACAGTCAGAGGCTGGCACTAAGACAGCATTGAATGAGCTGTATTCTGCCATAAGCAACCAAGAAAACTGTCAGCCAACGGCGGCGCTCCTAGTAGCCGGACACTTTAATGCAGGGAAACTTAAATCCGTTTTAACAAATTTCTATCAGCATGTTAAATGTGCAAACAGAGGGAAAAAACTCTGGACCACCTATACTCTACACACAGAGACGCTCTCCCTTGCCCTCCATTTGGCAAATCTGACCATAATTCTATCCTCCTGATTCCTGCTGACAAACAAAAATTAAAGCAGGAAGCACCCGTGACTAGTTCAATAAAAAGGTGGTCAGATGAAGCAGATGCTAAACTACATGACTGTTTTTGCTAGCACAGACTGGAATATGTTCCGGGATTCTTCCGATGGCATTGAGGAGTACACCACATCAGTCATTGGCTTCATCAATAAGTGCATCGATGAAGTTGTCCCCACAGTGACCATACGAACATACCCCAACCAGAAGCCATGGATGACAGGCAACATCCGCACTGAGCTAAAGGCTAGAGCTGCCGCTTTCAAGGAGCGGGACTCTAACCCGGAAGCTTATAAGAAATCCCGCTATGCCCTGCCATGAACCATCAAACAGGCAAAGCGTCAATACAGGACTAAGATCGAATCATACTACACCGGCTCTGACGCACGTCGGATGTGGCAGGGCTTGCAAACCATTACAGACTACAAAGGGAAGCACAGCCGAGAGCTGCCCAGTGGCACGAGCCTACAAGACGAGCTAAACTACTTCTATGCTCGCTTAGAGGAAAATAACACAGAAACATGCATGAGAGCACCAGCTGTTCCAAAAGACTGTGTGATCATGCTCGCCGCAGCCGATGTGAGTAGGACCTTTAAACAGGTCAACATTCAGAAGGCCGCAGGATCAGATGGATTACCAGGACGTGTACTGCGAGCATGCGCTGACCAACTGGCAAGTGTCTTCACTGATATTTTCAACCTCTCCCTGTCCGAGTCTGTAATACCGACATATTTTAAGCAGACCATCATAGTCCCTGTGCCCAAGAACACTAAGGTAACCTGCCTAAACGACTACCGACCCGTAGCACTCACGTCTGTCGCCATGAAGTGCTTTGAAAGGCTGGTCATGGCTTACATCAACATCATTATCCCAGAAACCCTAGACACACTCTAATTTGCATACCGTCCCAACGGATCCACAGATGATGCAATCTATATTGTACTCCACACTGCCCTTTCCCACCTGGACAAAAGGAACACCTACGTGAGAATGCTATTCATTGACTACAGCTCAGCGTTCAACACCATAGTGCCCTCAAAGCTCATCAATAAGCTAAGGACCCTGGGACTAAACACCTCCCTCTGCAAATGGATCCTGGAATTCCTGACGGGCCGCCCCCAGGTGGTAAGGGTAGGTAACAACACATCTGCCACGCTGATCCTCAACACGGGGGCCCCTCGGGGGTGCATGCTCAGTCCCCTCCTGCACTCCCTGTTCACTCATGACTGCACGGCCAGGCACGACTCCAACACCCTCATTACATTTGCCGATGACACAACAGTGGTAGGCCTGATCACCGACAACGACGAGACAGCCTATAGGGAGGAGGTCAGAGACCTGGCCGTTTGGTGACAGGATAACCTCTGTAGTTCTCATCTATGCATAATTACTTCAATAACTCTACCTAGATGTACTGTCACGTTCCTGACCTTATTTCCTTTGTTTAGTCTTTGTTTAGTTGGTCAGGACGTGAGCTGGGTGGGCATTCTATGTTTTGTGTTTCTATGTTGGGTTTGTTGTTTGGCCTAATATGATTCTCAATCAGAGGCAGGTGTTTGTCATTGTCTCTGATTGGGAACCATATTAAGGTAGCCTATTTGCACTGTTGGTTTGTGGGTGATTGTTCCTGTTTCAGTGTACCAGTGTTTAGTGTTCACGTTACGGGACTGTATCGTCTTCGGTCCTTTTTGTCGGTTTGTTGTTTTATTCGGTGTTTACGTATTTTCCCATTAAATATGGATATATTCACGCTGCATCTTGGTCCTCCTCTCTTTCACCCGAAGACAGCCGTTACATGTACATAACTACCTCAAATAACCGGTGCCTCCGTACGTTGACTCTGTACCAATACCCCCCTGTATATAGTCTCGCTATTGTTGTTTTACTGTTGCTCTTTAATTACTTGATACTTTATTTATCTCTTATTCTTGTCCGTATTTTTTGAAACTGCATTGTTGGTTGGGGGCTCGTAAGTAAGCATTTCACTGTGAGGTCTACACCTGTTGTATTCGGTGCATGTGTCTAATAAAATCTGAACACACTAGACTCATCCTTGGTCACTGTGGATGGACTCCGCAGCTCCAAACCTGCTGAACATCCCCACTGTCAAGGCGTTGACAATGGTCTCTGCCTCCTGGTCAGGCAGAGCATAGGCTTCGGGCCATTTTGTGAAATAGTCAATGGCCATGAGCACCCAGCGGTTTCCACTGTCTTTCCACTCCCTTCAACAAAACGCTTGGACAGCAGCTGGCCATCGTCTCTGCCAAACACCAGCGTGACTGGGACAAGCACCTGCCCAAGGTCCTCATGGCATGCCGCTCCGCTGTCCAAGACTCCACCTCCTGCTGAGCATGAGAACGGCCTGGAGGTCCCTTTCTCGCTGTGCATTTGTCACAGTGGCGGCAAAAGTCCTCCACATCCCTCTTGTGCTGCCCCCAGTAAAAGCCCTGACGGAGGCGGCAGAGGGTTTTTGTGACCCCAAAGTGTCCAGTCCCCACCCCCCATGAGTGCTCTGGAGCACAGCCTCCTGCAGTGCTTTTGGGACCACCACCTGCCACCTCTCCTCTCCCGTAGCTGGCTCCTTCCATGCCCGCTGTCCCAGGCGTGCCCCTGCCCTGTGCACCACTGGGAAGTTGTACGGCTGAAGCTCCTCCAAACAGCGTGCAACCTGCCCCTCTGGCTCTCTGAAAGACATGAGACATTGGAGAGCAGAGTGGTAAGTCCTTACAGTAAAGGGCAGGCCACCCAGTTAGTACTTGAAGTGTTTGATGGAAGTCACAACAGCCAGGAGCTCCCGCCAGGTGACACAGTAGCGCGCTCATGTTTGTTGAATGTTTTGCTGAAGTATGCCACCACTCTCCCCCTCTGGCCCCACCTGGGACAGCACCCCACCCATGCCCAGATTGCTCGTGTCTGTGTCCAGGATAAAGGGCAAGGTGAGGTCAGGGGGGGCAAGCACAGGGGCCTCGATCAGTGCACGTTTGAGGGTGTTGAAGGCCTCCTCGCACTCCACTGTCCAAGTGAAGGCCTTGGCCTTGGGCAACAGGCAGTTCAGCGACGCTTGAGAAGCCCCGTGCAAACCTCCTGTAGTACGAGGCCAGGCCCAGGAAGCTCTTCGGCTGATGCTGGTCGGTGGGGGTGGGCCAGTGTCGGACAGCCCCCACTTTGTCCTCCATGGTGCTGATACCCACCTTCCCCACTTGGTGGCCCAAGAAGGACACCTCTCTCCTCATGAAGTGGCACTTCTCGGGGTGGAGCTTCAGGCCTGCGGCAGCTACCCTACGCAGCATACGCCATAGCGCCCGCAGGGCTGACTGGAAGGAGCTGCCATGGGTCAGGATGTCGTTGAGGTATACCAGACACTTCTGTCGGGGGGATGCCATCCAGCACCCTGTCCATCAAACGCTCAAAAGTAGCTTGAGCATTGCACAGGCCAAAGCACAGGACCTTGAAATGCCAGTGTGTTAGTAGAGAACGCAGTTTTTGCTCTGGTCTCTGGGGAGAGGGGCACCTGCTAGTAAGCACTGCGGAGGTCTAGTGAGGAGAACCAGGAGGACCCCCTAACCAGGTCCAGCGACTCATCGATACGTAGTATTGGGTATGAGTCCTTCCTGGTTACCTCATTCAGCCACCTGTAGTCCGCACAGAACCTCAGCTTGCCCCCCTTCTTACGAACCATGACGACTGGTACCGCCTAGGGGCTGGCTGAGGGCTCGATGAAGTCTGCCCACTGCATCTCCAACACAGCCTTATCTGCCGCCTCCTGGCGTTCCATTGGGATACGGCAGGGACCCATCTTGATGGGCCGACCATCACCTGTGTTGATCTCATGCTGCACCAGATGAGTCTGACTCACCTCTTCCTCACTCAGCGCAAAGCTGTCTCTGAATTCAAACAGCAACTGCCACAACCGTTCCTGCTGCTCGGGGTCAAGACCAACACAGTTCCTCCCCCATATCTCCCTCACTGCAGACAGTGTCCTCTCTTCTCCCATCTGGGGTAGCTGGGCTGGGGGGGCGCGGCCGGGGCTCACGGAGGGATGTGTCGTGAAGGTAGCTGGGGGAATGTAACACACCAATATGGGGGGGGGGGGGGGGGGGCAGCAATGAGTCTATGCTGCTTTAACTGTTGGAGTTATGTTTGTGTTGTGTGAATGTGACATTAGGGGGGGCATGGTGATTGCCAGCCCTCCCTGGAAGCTCAGTGTGCCCCTATTTAAGTCTAACTGGCAGCCTGTGCTCCTAAGAAAGTCCAACCCCAGGATACAAGGGTCCTGCACAGCCGCCACCCACACAGGATGATGCACAGACCTGCCCCCTACTGTCAGTCATTATTCCCTTTCATGGGTGCCAGCTCATCTCCCCTCCTCTCTGGGGAGGTTCCCATTGCTTGGAAGGCAGCAACGGTTTGTCCTTTATTTAAAGGAGGAGATCAAGCTGATCCTAACTGTTATAGGCCTATTTCTATTTTGCCCTGTTTATCAAAAGTGTTGGAAAAACTTGTCAATAATCAACTGACTGGCTTTCTTGATGTCTATAGTATTCTCTCTGGTATGCAATCTGGTTTCCGCTCAGGTTATGGATGTGTCACTGCAACTTGAAAGGTCCTCAATGATGTCACCATTGCCCTTGATTCTAAGCAATATCGTGCTGCTATTTTTATTGACTTGGCAAAAGCTTTTGATACGGTAGACCATTCCATTCTTGTTGGCCGGCTAAGGAGTATTGGGGTCTTTGGGCTGGTTTTCTAACTACCTCTCTCAAAGAGTGCAGTGTATAAAGTCAGCAAACCTGCTGTCTCAGCCACTGCCTGTCACCAAGGGAGTACCCCAAGGCTCGATCCTAGGCCACACGCTCTTCTCAAATTACATTAACAACATAGCTCAGAGCTTCGTACTGCCTATCATCCATTTATATGCAGATGATACAGTCTTATACTCAGCTGGCCCCTACCCCGGATTTTGTGTTAAATGCTCTACAACAAAGCTTTCTTAGTGTCCAACAAGCTTTCTCTACCCTTAACCTCGTTCTGAACACCTCCAAAACAAAGGTCATGTGGGTTGGTACATAGGATCATAGGAATATTTTTCCTATTTATTTTATTTTCATAACCGTTGCAGAATAAATTCCTAACTTTTTCTGGCCATGATGGGTTCATATTCCCGAAGTAGCGTAGTAAATAGATTGCTGTATGTATTTTAAGTTTTGCAATCCCATATGCAGCGTGGTTTATAATACACATTCGAATTTAACACGTGAACAGTTGAACTTTTACATTGAAATAGGCCTATGTATGCTACTGTAAGTACTGCAATTGCAACAGCAACAAAAATGCGTAGCCTGCCCTGGATAATGTTTCAGAATTCGTGGGCAGTCCATCATACAGTATATAGGTTGGGGGAAAAGTCGACGAAAACATTTGTGAATTCAAACTTTCTGCTGACAGGTCCACAACAGTTTGCCATTGTTTTCTCTTTCAGAAATGGAACAGTCTTTTGCCAGATACAACATAAAAAATGTAAAGCTGCAATATGTAACTTTTCATTGTTTTTTTATGTTCAAAAGCTCCAATAAGTCGCTAGTCATCCAATGTTGTGCAACAGTAACAATATTGCGCCTCTAGCCTGCCTGTGAACCACTGTATTCATTATCCCTGTCAGGTTGGATTTTCCCGACAGATTTTGTGGGGCGCACAATGAGTGACATGTTTTCCGTCAGTGAGGAAGCGGTGTGATAGCTATCTAGCTGAGCTCATGGCCAACGTGTAGAGGAGATAGCTAGCTTAGCGATATGGCGGACACGAGGGGCAATAGAGCCCGGGCCAAGACGAGAGTAAACCTCAGATTTGCGTTCACATAGTGGAGAGAACTAAAGGAGTTGATGAGATTCAGATACTTAAGACGAGACACGACTCAACGGTTTGTTTGATCCGAACGGTCCCGCTTTAGAACGTCTCATGTCGTCGGTTGAAGTATTCAAGATTCAACATGTCAGCTTTAGCCACTCTTGCAACGAGAAGGATCCATTTAGCCATTCAAATGACAGTTCACTAACATTCTGTGTTCAGCTAAGCAGCTAGTTAACTAGCCAAGAAGAGAGCTAGATAGCTATTTTGCTGTACATAGGTAGCCTGGCTTACTGACATTTCAGTCAAAAACTGTACCCTGTTTCTGATGCATGTATTTCATGACACTTGTTTGCTACAACAAGTGGCAACTCTGTTTCAAAGTTTCATAATGGAATTGTGAAGTGGAACCGTTCCCGTGGAAACGTTCTCAGCTGCACATCTCATGTTCTTGATGTGAATGCCCCATCTTTAGTCAGCTGTTGTACAACACAACATTTTAAAACTAGCTAGTTTTATCTCTGATCTAACAACATTTTAAAACTAGCTAGTTTTATCTCTGATCTAGGTCAGGGATGGTCAACTCCTTGGGGGCTTGATTGGTGACACACTTTTGCCCCAGCCCCAGCTAACACATGACTCCAATAATCAGCTAATCATGGTCTTCAGTGTAGAATGCGATTAGTTTAATCAGCGGTGATAGTTATAGGGCTGGGGGAAAGTGTGATACCAATCAGGCCCAGAGGACTGGAGTAGGCCAATCCTGATCTAGGTCTACGTCTGAGCTGGAGTCCTTCCAGAATCAAATGCTCATATACGTGGTTTGCTTTTCCTTCTCCAGTCAATGAGGCTGGAACCCTACTGGCAGCACTTGACTACAACCTTTGTAACCATCGTCCAGTATTGGCGAATGCGTTGTGCAACAAGATGTAAGTGTTAGTTGTCCTCTCGGTTGTGAAAAAGATTTGTATGGTGAGTTTTTTTATTTTCCTGTGAGTGCAGAGCGGTCTTTAGCGGAGTGGTTGGAAAGGAAATGGAGGGCTGGAGCAGTGCGAAACTGCTCCATGAGCGATGAGTGGGATTTCAAACCGCTCAACTCCGCTCACATTTTTATTTTATTTTATTTATTTCACCTTTATTTAACCAGGTAGGCTAGTTGAGAACAAGTTCTCATTTGCAACTGCGACCTGGCCAAGATAAAGCATAGCAGTGTGAACAGACAACACAGAGTTACACATGGAGTAAACAATAAACAAGTCAATAACATGGTAGAAAAAAAAGAGAATCTATATACAATGTGTGCAAAAGGCATGAGGTAGGCAATAAATCGAATAATTACAATTTAGCAGATTAACACTGGAGTGATAAATCATCAGATGATCATGTGCAAGAAGAGATACTGGTGTGCAAAAGAGCAGAAAAGTAAATAAATAAAAGCAGTATGGGGGGTGAGGTAGGTAAATTGGGTGGGTAGTTTACAGATGGACTATGTACAGCTGCAGCGATCGGTTAGCTGCTCGGATAGCAGATTTTTAAAGTTGTTGAGGGAGATAAAAGTCTCCAACTTCAGAGATTTTTGCAATTCGTTCCAGTCGCAGGCAGCAGAGAACTGGAAGGAAAGGCGTCCAAATGAGGTTTTGGCTTTAGGGATGATCAGTGAGATACACCTGCTGGAGCGCGTGCTGCGGGTGGGTGTAGCCATCGTGACCAGTGAACTGAGATAAGGCGGCACTTTACCTAGCATAGCCTTGTAGATGACCTGGAGCCAGTGGGTCTGACGACGAACATGTAGCGAGGGCCAGCCGACTAGGGCATACAGGTCGCAGTGGTGGGTCGTATAAGGTGCTTTAGTAACAAAACGAATGGCACTGTGATAAACTGCATCCAGTTTGCTGAGTAGAGTATTGGAAGCTATTTTGTAGATGACATCGCCGAAGTCGAGGATCGGTAGGATAGTCAGTTTTACTAGGGTAAGTTTGGCGGCGTGAGTGAAGGAGGCTTTGTTGCGGAATAGAAAGCCGATTCTTGATTTGATTTTGGATTGGAGATGTTTGATATGAGTCTGGAAGGAGAGTTTGCAGTCTAGCCAGACACCTAGGTACTTATAGATGTCCACATATTCTAGGTCGGAACCGTCCAGGGTGGTGATGCTAGTCGGGCGTGCGGGTGCAGGCAGCGAACGGTTGAAAAGCATGCATTTGGTTTTACTAGCGTTTAAGAGCAGTTGGAGGCCACGGAAGGAGTGTTGTATGGCATTGAAGCTCGTTTGGAGGTTAGATAGCACAGTGTCCAAGGAAGGGTCGGAAGTATATAGAATGGTGTCGTCTGCGTAGAGGTGGATCAGGGAATCGCCCGCAGCAAGAGCAACATCATTGATGTATACAGAGAAAAGAGTCGGCCCGAGAATTGAACCCTGTGGTACCCCCATAGAGACTGCCAGAGGACCGGACAACATGCCCTCCGATTTGACACACTGAACTCTGTCTGCAAAGTAGTTGGTGAACCAGGCAAGGCAGTCATTAGAAAAACCGAGGCTACTGAGTCTGCCGATAAGAATATGGTGATTGACAGAGTCGAAAGCCTTGGCCAGGTCGATGAAGACGGCTGCACAGTAATGTCTTTTATCGATGGCGGTTATGATATCGTTTAGTACCTTGAGCGTGGCTGAGGTGCACCCGTGACCGGCTCGGAAACCGGATTGCACAGCGGAGAAGGTACGGTGGGATTCGAGATGGTCAGTGATCTGTTTGTTGACTTGGCTTTCGAAGACCTTAGATAGGCAGGGCAGGATGGATATAGGTCTGTAACAGTTTGGGTCCAGGGTGTCTCCCCCTTTGAAGAGGGGGATGACCGCGGCAGCTTTCCAATCCTTGGGGATCTCAGATGATACGAAGGAGAGGTTGAACAGGCTGGTAATAGGGGGTGCGACAATGGCGGCGGACAGTTTCAGAAATAGGGGGTCCAGATTGTCAAGCCCAGCTGATTTGTATGGGTCCAGGTTTTCCAGCTCTTTCAGAACATCTGCTATCTGGATATGGGTAAAGGAGAAGCTGGGGAGGCTTGGGCGAGTAGCAGCGGGGGGGGGCGGGGCTGTTGGCCAAGGTTGGAGTCGCCAGGAGGAAGGCATGGCCAGCCATTGAGAAATGTTTGTTGAAGTTTTCGATTATCACGGACTTATCAGTGGTGACCGTGTTACCTAGCCTCAGTGCAGTGGGCAGCTGGGAGGAGGTGCTCTTGTTTTCCATGGACTTTACAGTATCCCAGAACTTTTTGGAGTTAGAGCTACAGGATGCAAATTTCTGCTTGAAAAAGCTGGCCTTTGCTTTCCTGACTGACTGCGTGTATTGGTTCCTGACTTCCCTGAACAGTTGCATATCGCGGGGGCTCTTCGATGCTATTGCAGTTCGCCACAGGATGTTTTTGTGCTGGTCGAGGGCAGTCAGGTCTGGAGTGAACCAAGGGCTATATCTGTTCTTGGTTCTGCATTTTTTGAACGGAGCATGCTTGTCTAATATGGTGAGGAAGTAACTTTTAAAGAATGACCAGGCATCCTCAACTGACGGGATGAGGTCAATATCCTTCCAGGGTACCCGGGCCAGGTCGATTAGAAAGGCCTGCTCGCAGAAGTGTTTTAGGGAGCGTTTGACAGTGATGAGGGGTGGTCGTTTGACCGCGGACCCGTGGCGGATACAGGCAATGAGGCAGTGATCGCTGAGATCTTGATTGAAGACAGCAGAGGTGTATTTGGAGGGCAGGTTGGTCAGGATAATGTCTATTAGGGTGCCCATGTTTACGGATTTAGGGTTGTACCTGGTGGGTTCCTTGATGATTTGTGTGAGATTGAGGGCATCAAGCTTGGATTGTAGGACTGCCGGGGTGTTAAGCATATCCCAGTTTAGGTCACCTAACAGAACAAACTCTGAAGCTAGATGGGGAGCGATCAATTCACAGATGGTGTCCAGGGCACAGCTGGGAGCTGAGGGGGGTCGGTAGCAGGCGGCAACAGTGAGAGACTTATTTCTGGAGAGATTAATTTTTAAAATTAGAAGTTCGAACTGTTTGGGCATAGACCTGGAAAGTATGACAGAACTTTGCAGGCTATCTCTGCAGTAGATTGCAACTCCTCCCCCTTTGGCAGTTCTATCTTGACGGAAAGTGTTATAGTTGGGTATGGAAATCCCAGAATTTTTGGTGGCCTTCCTAAGCCAGGATTCGGACACGGCAAGGACATCAGGGTTGGCAGAGTGTGCTAAAGCGGTGAGTAAGGCAAACTTAGGGAGGAGGCTTCTGATGTTGACATGCATGAGGCCAAGGCTTTTTCGATCACAGAAGTCAACAAATGAGGGTGACTGGGGACATGCAGGGCCTGGGTTTACCTCCACATCACCCGAGGAACAGAGGAGTAGTAGGATGAGGGTGCGGCTAAAGGCTATCAAAACTGGTCGCCTAGAGCGTTGGGGACAAAGAATAAAAGGAGCAGATTTATGGGCGTGGTAGAATAGATTCTGGGCATAATGTGCAGACAGGGGTATGGTGGGGCACGGGTACAGCGGAGGCAAGCCCAGGCACTGGGTGATGATAAGAGAGGTTGTATCTCTGGACATGCTGGTCTCAATGGGTGAGGTCACCGCATGTGTGGGGGGTGGGACAAAGGAGGTATCAGAGGTACGGAGAGTGGAACTACGGGGTCCATTGCAAACCAAAACAATGATAATGATAACTAGCCTGAACAACAGTATGCAAGGCATATTGATATTTGAGAGAGACATACAATAAGGCATAAAGTGATTGCAGGTCTTGATTGGGAGAGCTAGCTAAAACAACAGGTAAGATAACAGCAGCAATAACAGGGTGCTAGTCTAACACAGCAACAACAGGTAAAAATGGCGACGACTAGGCAGAGAGGGTCGGATTAACTACACACAGATCCTGAGTTAAAGCACAGAGCCGACAGATAAAACACAAATAAACAGAATGGAGTACCGTGAATTAATGGACAGTCAAGCAGGCATCAGCTATGTAGCCAAGTGATCATAGTGTCCAGGGGGCAGCCGTAGATGGAGCAGGGAGGCCTCCACTAAGCTAGCACGCGGCGTTTAAAGTTAGTAGCCCGGGGGGTGGTCTGCTCAGACGGAGGGGGTCTGCTCAGACGTGGTCGTGTCGACAGAGAATCCAAGCCGGATGGCGATGGCGAAAGAGAGGTTGTGAATTGTAGAATTGTGTTTGCTAACTGGTGCTAGCTTCGTGGCAGTGGCGCTAGCTGCGCTAGCTGCAAGCTAGCTGTGAGGATCAGAAGTAGTGGCTCAGGGATTACGGCAGGAATCCGGCGTTGTTGTCGAGAGACAGTCCGATGCTGGTAAATTGGTGAGTAATATCCAGGCTAATAACAGGGCTGGTGTCTGTGCAGAAGGTAAAAGCTGCTAGCAGCGGCAAAAAATGGCTAAATTAGCTTGTAGCTGATTTAGACCAGTTGTGATGGATTGGCAGGGCTCTGTGTCGGCAAAAAAAAAAGGTCCAGTCCAATTGGCAAAAGAGGTATTGTAGCCCAAGAATTCGCTGTTAGACCTCTTCGGCTAGCCCGCAGATGGGCCTAGCTCGAGGCTAGCTCAAGGCTAACTGGTGCTTGCTTCGGGACAGAGGTGTTAGCCAGTAGTAGCCACTCGGTTGCAGCTAGCTAGCTGTGATGATACGGTGTAATTGTCCAGAGCTTGCGTCAGGAATCCGGTGATGTGGTAGAGAAAAAGCAGTCCTATATGCTCTGGGTTGATATCGCGCTTGCAGACTGGCAGGTATTGGCCCGAGCTGACGCTGGCTGTGTCCGAGTTAAGGGTGAAGACCGCAGCAGTGGCTAACTGACTACTAGCTAGTAGCTAGTTATCTGGCTAGCTTCTGATTGGGGTTACGGTTCTAAAGTATAAAAAATAGCAGGTCCGTACCACATTGGGTGAGGCGGAATGTAGGAATGTATATTCAGTTCCTTGATGGAAAGTGAAATTAAAATATATACGAAATGTATACGAAAAATACGAGGACTATTTACACGGGACAAGACAAACACACGTCCGACTGCTACGCCATCTTGGATGCGACATGCTTTGGTGTAAGGAAAACGTTCTGATAAAGTACTCAACTGATATCACCCAGACCAAGGGAAAATTCACACAAAAATCGACTTACAAAAATATCACCAAATTGAGTATTTTTCCTAATTGGGATCTAAATGAAGAATAAAGTACAGTGTAGTTGTGGAAAGTGTTAACCTGTTATGTAAAAGTACTTGCTAATAAATAATGTGAATATTACAGTGGTGAAATGGCAGCAGTTGTGTGTTGTAAGGTGCAGGAGTCTCCCTGCAATTCATGTAGGTGCACCAGCGAGGTTGTCAGGAGACCCTGAGATAGCTCTCCGGTACTCCATGATGTCAAAAATCACTCCAGGCAGGTAGACAAAAAGCAGCCAGCTCCAGCACCTCTCCCCTTTCTTCAAAGGACAGCTCTTGCAATTTAGCCTGTAATGATAAGAAGAAAAAAAAACATGAAATTACACAATTCAGCTAAATGTTCTGTGATATGATGTTGTGAAATGGGTGAACAGTACCACAGGTGAAAGTTTTTACTAACCTTCATCTCGGCCAGCTTCTTCTTGCAGTCGGGCAGCCCTTTCAAGGTCTTCCTGTCCAGCACTTCAAAACTGGAATCGTACTGAATAAAAACATGTACACAACACTTATTAGGATTGTATTGTTCACTACATGGTATTTTATGTATAACCAATAAAGATTTTC
Organism: Salvelinus alpinus; assembly: GCF_045679555.1. Taxonomy (NCBI): domain Eukaryota; kingdom Metazoa; phylum Chordata; class Actinopteri; order Salmoniformes; family Salmonidae; genus Salvelinus; species Salvelinus alpinus. The sequence goes on from NC_092115.1 coordinate 44,903,831, forward strand.
ATGCAGAAGAGTCGAGTATAACACTTCTACAATCCATACACAAATTCTTCATAGCCACAGCTCTCGAGTATCAAGGAGCCATCCCAGTAATATTATTAGCTAGTGAAAGAGATTTGCGTCAGTTCAAATCTGGTATCAGGACAAAATGTGATTCAGAGTCACCAAATATATTTTAAGTATTTTAATTAAACTCAAGCGATAAATGGTAAATGCAATTTTCGTATATACGGGTTCACTGTATCTCCGTGCAGGGTAGAACAGGGAACTGTGGAATGTACTCATATAGCAGTTCTTATACTGTAATGACCTGACTAGATCATAAATAAACAATTGTCCAGACATAGGATTGAGTTTGCGAATCGACGGTTTATTAAACCAACTTTACACAGGCTACTGTTTGGCCGTAGCCCACGCCAAATAAATGACAGATAACCCACAAGCCAATCGTGACCTTCTCTTGTGAAGCCCAGACGTAAAAAGAGAGAGAACAAAGGCCAAACCGGGTCTTAACCTCCCATGCTCCATCCCCCTGCCCAACCCCCTCCACGCCACTCCGCCAACCGCCAGGATGCCCGGCATCAGAACATTCCAGGCATTCCCGTGATTGGCAGATAGCAGGTTGATTGACATGTCGGACCCCGCGAACACTGGGCACTGGTCAGTACAACACAACCACCTCCTAGCCTAACACATAACACACAGCTGTCTGTGCGGGTCGCTACAATACTATGACAGCTTTAGTTCCAACTCGTCCGTTGGCCTATCATAGTAGAGGCTGAGCGCGGTTTAAACTTTTGCTCCGCCTTTGCTGGCACTCAAACTTGTCCAAGTCCCTTAGTGCTCTCCTCTGTCCACATCTGGTTGTTGGGTAGATTAGATCCGTCTTGTGTCTTCCCGTCGATTCTACACTCAAACAGTTCCTAATATGGTATTGATCAGTACTCTAACCTCCCTGGTTGGCCTAGAGAGATGCACCCTTCCCCTCTCCAGATTGACCACAGCTTTTATGGCCTGTGTTGGTCAGTCCTTACACACCTACACACACACACACATCTGTATTGTTTGTGTGTGTGTGTGTGTAACAAAACAATATTCATCTTCAAACAATATGCTAGCAGGCTATAGTGCATAAACACAAATCCTAACACTAGCTAGTTTATCTAGGTGTCAAAAGGCCAAAGGCTTGAGGTCAAAAGGGCAAAGGTTTGAATGTATTTCAATGCCAAGATTATTTTCCATGAATGCAGAATTATGATAGTCAAAATGCATTATTTTACACTGCTTTTTTAATGCAAGTGTGATAACTAATGTACTAAAGCTATCATCATATTCAGGGGTGAAAGTAGATGTAATTTCTTCCTGGTTTGGGACCACCCATGTGTACTAAAAATTGAGGCCAGAATGTATGTGTCCAATATTGTCCGCGCACATCTCGGTGTCACCACTCATCTCTGCCTTGGCAGCATTTCAGTGTTCTCGTGGAACCACAGCATTTTTAGAGGCTATACCACCCTTTATCAATTCCATTTGCAAATTTTTCATGCCTCTGACATACGTTAATGAAAAAAAAAGTGATGTAGTAGCCTACAATTGTCTTGGCATTTTGACAATTACTGTGATTGGCTCATGTTTTACCGGTAAGGCGTACCCAGTTTTTATTTTGCCAGGACGCCATACCGAACCATACAGCCTTACTTTCACCCCTGGTTATATTGCTGTCTTGAACCAGACATGGAAATTCACGGTAACTATTATCAACCATGTTGTTAGCTAGCTACCTTTCTGACTGACAGCGTGAATATTACAACATGTATAACATGTTTAGTACCTATTGCTAAAAATGGAGTCGCATTATCTTTTTATTATTTTTGTATTATTATTATTATTTTTATTAACAACAAATCAATATAGAAAGTACATAAGGGAACACAAGTATATATAGATGATATATCATGGACAATCGAGCTAGGGGGTACAATATCACATTACAATTACACAAGGGACATACATACACTTACAATTCTAACAGCTTTTTTGTTAGTAGAGTATTTAACTGTCTTAAAATACAGTTACATTTCTTTTTGTAGGGTAAGAAAATGTGGTTTTTTGTTAGTAAATTTACATTTGTGTATATGAAATTTGGCCAAAAGAATAATGAAATTAATTACATAAAAATGTTTCAGCTTATTTTTATCGTATGTAAAGAATCCAAGCAGTACATCTCTCCACAGTAGTGTAAAATCTTCATAAATGTGTTCAATTATAAATCTACTGATGTCTTGCCACAGTTTTCTTACATGAATACAATGCCAAAAAAGATGCAACACTGTTTCTGGGTGGTCATTACAAAAGGAGCAATTTGAATTTATGTTTTCCTTAAACTTCTTCATATAGTGGTTGGCAGGGTAATATTTATGAATAATTTTAAAGGAAACCTCCTTAATTTTGTTAACCAGTAGGTATGTGTGTGGCAACATCCAAATTTGTTCCCAACAGATATTATCAATAAATCCATTCCAATAAGGCATGACATAAGGTATAGATACAACATCCTGCTGAAACAAGGATCGTATCGCTCTGTTGTTGAATGGGCCAATAGAGAAAGACATTTTTCCTACTGATGAGTCAACAGGGTCAATAGAAGGTAGGCTCTGAGGGTCAGGTCTTGACACGTTCCTGAATAACAGAGCAACACCTGAGGGAATGGCGTCTAAAACAATTGCAAAATCTTTAGGTGTTACAGGGACCTTGTAAAGAGATAAGAATTCCTTAAAACTGAGTAAAAGACCCTCTGCATTTACCAGTTGGCTCACCAATAGGATATTATTTCGGAACCAATATTCTAAAAACAAAGAAGTATTTTTATACAATATATTATTATTCCATATATAATATCTGTGTGGAGAAAAATTTAGTCGCATTATCTTCAATCTTGTCCTTAACTGTTATTGCATCAGCATCCTCGATCTCAAATGCCCCAACTCTACCGGGTTGTCACTAGTTACCACAGTCACAAAGTCAAAATCGTCTACACTGCGTTTTCACTAGATAAAACAGCCACAAAATCTGTTGACGTCATGCCAGCGGCGACTGCCAACGAGAGTTGGGGTTTCTGGGATATCGTGTTCAAATCTTGAAATAAAGCATTCTGCCTACACCTCTACTGAAATGTGATAAATTGCCATTGCTCTTTCTTTTACAAACTGCCATGCTATCCAATAGTTGCAAAGTATACAAATAAAGTGCATTATTGTCACCATAAAAGGTGAATGGAGGACGTTTTCCAGGCTGAGTTCGAATGCTCATTCACACACACACTGTTGTAAGTAAAGTCTATAACGTATGCGTATGTTTGGCATGCACCAAGTTTATGAATCTTTATATTTTTGTAAGTGCGCAGGCTTTTCAGAAATGTCGCATGCAGATATTTAGTATGAAATATAAGCAACGGTTATGAGGCCCAGTGTCTTTCCATTGGTTGATTTCGTGTTTGGCCGGGGTAGGCCGTCAATGTACTGTAAGTAAGAATTTGTTCTTAACTGACTTGCCTAGTTATATAAAGGTTAAATAAAACATCTGGTACATGTACCTCCCAAGTGGGAAACTCGGGTGTCTGACTAGGTTTGCAAGACGGAAATTTCCCAGTTTCCGACAGGACGTGAACGCGGTATAATTGTTGTGATTATAGGCTTCCCTGTACCCACAGCCTCTGAGTGCCATATATAATAAATGGAGCGCAGATTCGTGACCGTTGTGTTTTCACCATTACTACAGAGAAAATGGCAGTTCAAAAATAAATAACCCATATTACGTTTATTTTTTATTTTTACTGGATGCATTTTACACATAATTCAATTACTCGCGAGCCTAAAGCCGATGCATTCGACCGGTGCACCGGTGTAATCATATAACTCGAGACTTTCATAATACGCGCTCCGTAAGCCACGCCCCAAAGCAGAAGCTAATGAGGGTACAGAGTGAGAAGGAGTGGGCTATAGGCTAAAAAAGAAAGGAAACAAAAGAGTTGTGATGGAAACCCTAGATTCGTTTATAGTCCGAGTGAGGGTTTTGGATCAATGTTACCTGGGGGATGTGTTCGAAGTCATGAGGAATATCCTTACATTTACATTTAGCAGACATCTTATCCAGTGCAACTGGAGCGCATCAACAGATTTTTCACCTAGTAGGCTCAGGGATTTGAACCAGCAACATTTCGGTTACTGGCCCAACACTCTTAACTGCTAGGCTACCTGCCGCCCATGGATGCATTGGATGAGGTGGAGTCACAAGAGTCCATGTAACAGAAGAAGCATGCATTGCACCTCAGAGTTTTGGATGTAATGTTTTGTGTATGGATAATATATTTATGTACATCAGTTAGTGGAATCAAATTAAATGTATTTTTACATCAGCAGATGTCACAAAGTGCTTATATAGAAACCCAGCCTAAAACCTCAAACAGCAAGAAATGCAGATGTAGAAGCACGGTGGCTGGGAAAAACTCCCTAGAAAGGCAGGAACCCAGAAAGGCAGAAACCTAGGAACCAGGCACTGAAGGGTGGCCAGTCCTCTGCTGGGTAGAGTTCATTAGAGTACTTGGCCATTATGGCCAAATCGTTTTTCAAGATGTTCAAACGTTCATAGATGAGCAGCAGGGTCAAATAATCACAGTGGTGGTAGAGGGTGCAACAGGTCAGCACCTCAGGAGAAAATGTCAGTTGGCTTTTCATAGCTGAGAATTCAGAGGTCGAGACAGCAGGTGCAGTACAGAGGGAGAGCAAGAGGGGGAGAGATGATATACCTGAGGAAGTAGGTAAAGAGATTGCTGCACATTGACTGACCAGTATACATTTTTTTTTTTTACCTTTATTAAACCAGGTAGGCTAGTTGAGAACAAGTTCTCATTTACAACCGCGACCTGGCCAAGATAAAGCAAAGCAGTGTGACACAAACAACAAACATACAGTCAATAACACAATCAAAAAATCTATATACAGTGTGTGCAAATGAGGTAAGATAAGGGAGGTAAATAGGCCATAGTGGTGAAATAATTACAATTGAGCAATTAAACACTGGAGTGATAGATATGCAGAAGATGAATGTGCAAGTAGAGATACTGGGGTGCAAAGGAGAAAAAATAAATAATAGTAATATGGGGATGAGGTATTTGGGGTATTTGCAGATGGGCTATGTACAGGTGCAATGATCGGTAAGCTGCTCTGACAGCTGATGCTTAAAGTTAGTGAGGGAGATATATGTCTCCAGCTTCAGTGATTTTTGCAATTCGTTCCAGTCATTGGCAGCAGAGAACTGGAAGGAAAGGCGGCCAAACGAGGAATTGACCAGTGAAACATACCTGCTGGAGCGCGTGCTACGGGTGTGTGCTGCTATGGTGACCAGCGAGCTGAGATAAGGCGGGGCTTTACCTAGCAAAGACTTATAGATGACCTGGAGCCAGAGGGTTTGGCGACAAATATGAAGTGAGGGCCAGCCATCGAGAGCATACAGGTCGCAGTGGTGGTTAGTATATGGGGCTTTGGTGACAGAACAGATGGCACTGTGATAGCAAATTGGATGCAGTCTGAGTAGAGTGTTGGAGGCTATTTTGTAAATGACATCGCCGAAGTCAAGGATCGGTAGGATAGTCAGTTTTACGAGGGTATTGTTTGGCAGCATGAGTGAAGGATGCTTTGTTGCGAAATAGGGAGCCGATTCTAGATTTAATTTTGGATTGGAGATGCTTCTTATGGCTGCAATCCCGTTAACAGGATGATATGACAACAGCCAGTGAAAGTGCAGGGCGCCAAATTCAAACAACAGAAATCTCATAATTACAATTCCTCAAACATACATGTATCTTATACCATTTTAAAGGTAATCTTGTTGTTAATCCCACCAAAGTGTCCGATTTCAAATAGACTTTACAGCGAAAGCACCACAAACGATTATGTTAGGTCACCTCAAAATCACAGAAAAACACCGCTATTTTTCCAGCCAAAGACAGGAGTCACAAAAAGCAGAAATAGAGATAGAATGAATCACTAACCTTTGATGATCTTCATCAGATGACACTCCTAGGACTTCATGTTACACAATACATATATGTTTTGTTCGATTAAGTTCATATTTATATCCAAAAACCTCAGTTTACATTGGCCATGTTCAGAAATGCCGCCAAAATATCCAGAGAAATTGCAGAGAGCCACGTCAAATAACATAAATACTCATCATAAACTTTGATGAAAGATACATGTTTTACATAGAATTAAAGATACACTTGTTCTTAATGCAACCGCTGTGTCAGATTTCAAAAAGCTTTCCGGCAAAAGCACAATATTAAATAATCTGAGAACAGCGTTCAGCCACAATAGGAAGCCATACAGTTACCCGCCAAATATTGCAGTCAACAAAACTCATAAAAAGCATTATAAATCTTCACTTACCTTTGCTGATCTTCATTGGAATGCACTCCCAGGACTCCCACTTCCACAAGAAATGTTTGTTTTGTTCGGTAATGTCCATCATTTATGTCCAAGTAGCTACTTTTGTTAGCGCGTTTAGTACACATATACAAACGCTCGTGCAGGTCCAGGCGAACTTCGGACAAACTTCAAGAAGTTATATTACAGGTCGAATAAACTTGTCAAACTAAGTATAGAATCAATCTTTAGGATGTTGTTATCATAAATATTCAATAACGTTCCAACCGGAGAATTCCTTTGTGTCTATAGAAGTAATGGAACGCAAGTCGATATCATGTGGAATGCGCGTGACCAGGACCTGGCTCTCTGCCAGACCACTGACTCATTCCCCTCTCATTCAGCCCCACATCACAGTAGAAGCTTCATTCAAGGTTCTACAGACTGTTGACATCTAGTGGAAGCCGTAGGAAGTGCAAACATATCCATATCCTACAGTGTTTTCAATAGGCGATGAGTTGAAAATCGACCAACCTCAGATTTCTCACTTCCTGGTTGGATTTCTTCTCAGGTTTTTGCCTGCCATATGAGTTCTGTTCTACTCACATACATAATTCAAACAGTTTTAGAAACTTCAGAATGTTTTTTATCCAATACTGATAATAATATGCATATATTAGCAACTATGACTGAGGAGCAGGCCGTTTACTCTGGGCACCTTTCATCCAAGCTACTCAATACTGCCCCTGCAGCCATAAGAAGTTAATTAATGTGAGTCTGGAAGTAGAGTTCACAGACACCTAGGTATTTGTAGATGTCCACATATTCTAAGTCAGAACCGTCCAGAGTAGTGATGCTGGACAGGCGGGCAGGTGCTGGTAGCGATCGGTTGAAGAGCATGCATTTAGTTGTACTTGCATTTAAGAGCAGTTGGAGGCCACGAAAGGAGAGTTGTATGGCATTGAAGCTCGTTTGGAGGTTAGTTAACACAGTGTCCAAAGAAGAGCCAGAAGTACACAGAATGGTATCGTCTACGTAGAGGTGGATCAGAGAATCACCAGCAGCAAGAGCGACATCATTGATGTATACAGAGAAAAGAGTCGGCACGAGAATTGAACCCTGTGGCACCACCATAGAGACTGCCAGAGGTCCGGACAACAGGCCCTCCGATTTGACACACTGAACTCTGTCTGAGAAGTAGTTGGTGAACCAGGCGAGGCAGTCATTTGAGAAACTAAGGCTGTTGAGTCTGCCGATAAGAATGTGGTGATTGACAGAGTCGAAAGCCTTGGCCAGGTCTATGAATACAGCTGCACAGTATTGTCTCTTATCGATGGAGGTTATGATATCGTTTAGGACCTTGAGCGTGGCTGAGGTGCACCCATGACCAGCTCGGAAACCAGATTGCATAGCGGAGAAGGTGTGGTGGGATTCGAAATGGTCGGTGATCTGTTTGTTAACTTGGCTTTTAAAGACCTTGGAAAGGCAGGGTAGGATAGATATGGGTCTCTAACAGTTTGGGTCTAGAGTGTCTCCCCATTGGAAGAGGGGGATGACCACGGCAGCTTTCCAATCTTTGGGGATCTCAGATAATACGAAAGAGAGGTTGGTGGATGGAGTAAGGAAACCCACTTCATCCATATTATAGTTATTTGGAAAGTCTCTCCCTTCTCATGTAAAGCTAGGCTTCATGAGATACCAAGTAAGAGCTTTTGTGCACAAGCCCCTCCAGTGTTATAAAAGCAAAAGATTTGGGCATGTATCAAGTGTATGCAGACCGGAAGAATATCTATGCCATCTGAGGTTATATGCTGCAACTGTGGTGGTGTACATGTGCCTAAGGCCCAGGATTGCCCTGTTAGGGTAAAGGAGAAAGAGGTGGCGAGAATAAGGGATGTCTAGCATGTCTACTATCTGGAGGCGGTGAGAAGAGTGGAAGGAACGAGTCGCGTTGAAGACACAATGGTAATTGAGACTGCACCAGTGAATGTTTCTCGTCAGTCAAGGGATTCTGATACTGTATATTACATGTGGAAAAGGTACTTCCATCAGTTGCATATGACAAAAGAAATTAGGAAAGGGATTAGGTTGATTAAGGATGCCAAACCGCTGGGTTATGGGAAGGTCCTGATCATTGCAAATAGTAAAATTCAGCAGGAGAAAGTTTTGAAATTCAAATCACTATATGGGGGTCGGGTGAGATTTCACATTCCTGGTGCTATGTCTAAACTGAGAAGAGTAATTGCTGGGATGCCATTGAAATTACCATGGAAGAAGTTAATGCTTCCCTGAAAGGAGGATAAGTTATTGAAGCAAAAAGAGTGGCAGTGGAGTGGACACTACAACTGTACTGTTACAATTTGAGGGGAACCTGCTGCATAGGTTGCAGCTAGGATCACTCAGTTATTTGGTTAGAGAGTACATGCCGCCTCCACTTCGGTACATTAAGTGCCAACGCAAGGGGCATGTTGCTAATGTGTGCAAAGGTAAAATGAGATGTGCAAAGTGTGGTGGGGATCACGAGTATGGGAAATGTGGGCCTGATGCTAATGTTAAATGTTGTAACTGTGACAGAGAACATAGTGCAGCATATGGATGATGTGAAGTACAACAGAAAGCCATGGAAGCGCAGAGGTACAAAATTACAAACAATGTATCCTATGCTGAGGCTGTTTGGAAAGTGAATAACACACCTAGTGTTCAAAATACTCCAGATACAACATATCGGCAGATAGTGGCCACATCGAGGCCGCCAGTGGAGCCTCAGCCGATTGTTAATGGGATATGCGTGCATAAATGCTCGATTACAGAGAAAACCATGGTAGTAGATCATGTGGCCTCATTGGCCTTCATGTGTAGGGCAATCAATATGACTACTCCACAGTTGACAGTGCAACTGCCTCAACTGAGGCACAGATCTGGTGAAGGGTACCAAAAAATGTCTGCAGCATTGAAGGTCCCCAAGAACACAGTGGCCTTTTTTTAATTATTTCAGATGGGCGGACTGGAAACCCAGTGACCACTCTGGTCTGTAGCTGCCATTTTCCGTTGGGAAAGAGAAATGGCCCTGTATTTACCAGAAAAAGTAGCTCACCCACCATGGCAGAAGAGGACGATCCAGATTGTTGATTGGGAAATGAGCGAACAATGAGGCATAAGGTTTGGGTGTTGAAGGACCACTTTTTCCAAGGTGGGGTTCTGTTATGATAAACAATGCATTTTCTGTCAAGATAAGGATGTTGATACATCATTGAGCATTGAAAAAGACCCACCACTGACCAAATGTGTTTGTTTTCCAGTCCAACAGGAGTGCATCTCTCAGGCCATCCGGTGCATGGACATCCTGTGCCAGTGTGATCCGAGTGCACGCGTCCAGTTTTAGAGACTACAGCGGATGGAGCCCGTGGACGGACAGGTCAGTAACTCATCAAATATGATACAACATTGCGTAAAACAGTAGTAGATGCATCAATATTTTGACCTCGTGTCCCCTTTTCTCCATGTTCTCGATGTGAGCCGTGACATGCGGAACATCAGGCTCACCCCACAAGAAGCAGTGCATGATCAATGCCATCCTCAGCAATGAGAGCTGATGGAAGTGATGTACTCTCTCTCCTCTCTCTCTCTCTCTCTCTCTCTCACTCTCTCTCTAACTCTGGGGGTAAAACATAATTTAAACATCACAAATATAAATTCCCACTGGTGCCCATGATAAAATGCAATGTGAATTGTGTTGTACTGCTGAATGAAACTGAGGAGATGCACTCAGACCAGCCTTTGTGATTGAACTTACGTTAGCTACATTACTTTAATTGGCTGCTTTGAGCAAAACATGTATTTAACATAACCTATTCTGGGAGCCTAGTGTGTGTGTATGAACTAGGTAGAATATGTTGGGACAATTGGCTTCCCAGAAAACAGGAGGAGCAACATGAGTTTGTCAGAGGTCTCCCTTCCAGTGTGCTGGAGCTGACCTCCCTCTCCTCATGGTGTGCCAGTTGGAGTTGGTTTGCTGCCCAACTGTTGCCTGCCGTATAGCCTTCTGCTGCTCCACCAACATCGCCCTGCCAGCCAGGATGCCAGCATGCCCCAGGAGCCCTTGTTTTTTTTTTAACAATGTCCGTTACAGACAGGGATGACAGCGGTTATTCTGGCTCAGGTTCAAGGAGACATGTCATTCCACTAAAACTGCCCCAGAGACGGTTCCTTACACGCTGACTACACCGGCCACATGCGTGCGTCCGTGTGCGCATGTTGATTTTGTCCATCCACACCAGACATGATCAGGACATGCAAATATCAAAACGAACTCTGAACCAACTATATTAATTTGGGGACAGGTTGAATCACATATGAAACATTCATGGACATTTATCTAGCTTGCGTGCTGTTGGTAGCTAATTTGTCCTGGGATATAAACATTGGGTTGTTGTTTTTACCTGAAATGTACATGGTCCTTTTTTTTGTTGCTGGATCTTCTTAGAATTTTGACCCATTTTGAGTCACACAAAATCGGCCAATATTGTGAACCGCCAAAACAGGCTTCATGGCTAAACATATGAGCTCCACGCAGGCATTTGCATGTGGTAGAGAGAATCCCCTGGTTACCTATAGAGACCTGCCAAGAGGAAGGATGTTAAGTGCCACACGCCGTTTAACAGATTACTTTGATAACCTTGAAATGCATTTGTTGTAAGAAATGTGCAATATAAATCATGTTTGATATCGCTGTAAAGTATTTAATAAACTATCATTTTCACATGAGGACAAGTGCAGTTTTTCCATAAACTTTTAATTGATAACTTGGGAATTTATCACTTGACATATCAATCATATCGTGGGATCCTATAAATCAAGAATGTGAATGCATGTACTACGCCGAATAAATAAATACTTTGTCTTTGAAGATTTGTCTCTGGTCATGAAACTACAATACAGGCTGGATGTCTAAACAAAGGCAATTCTTAATGTCAACAACATTCTAGAACTGATGTATCACTCATCGACGTCAGGAATCCGGCGTAATCTGGTTAATGAATATATAGGGTGTTCGTAAATTCAATCTGGAGTGTCAGAGAGTGCTCAGAGTGCGCTCTGGGCGTTAGTAAATTCAGAGAATTTGTCAGATTGTCCATTTGTAAATTCAGAGCGTTTCGCTCTCGGGGTGTTCAGAACGCTCTGGCCGAGGAGTAGAGTTGATCCGAGCGTTCTGACCTCACAACGGCAGTCAAGCACCCAAGCTAACTGGCTAACGTTGGCTAGCTTGCTAGCTACTTTCCAGACACAAATGAGAGAACACCTCACTCTGACCGTTTTACTCGCCGTAGCAGAGCTGGTTAGGATGTTTTCCTGTTATTCAGAGCATTGGTGACTAACTGTGCTGCTGGCAACAATTTAATTACGCTTTTTTGCCGATGTTTACTGACACCGGCCATATTCAACGGGTATTGACGTTAGTAAATTCATCAGTTATTCTGCGCTCTGGCACACAGACCAGAGTGCTCTGAAATCGGAGTAGATGGCCAGACGGAATTTACGAACGCACCCGTAATGGTTACTTGCATAGTGAAGTATTTTGTTAAGACATGGAGCTAGCTAGCTAGCTAGGTAAACAATGAACCATAATCCCAACTCATGACGTTACTACCCTGCATGAATCTGCAGGTAGCTAACCAACCAGGTTCAATGTTAACTAGCTAACATTAGGCTATAACTAGCCAAGCAGATGTCTCTGAGATACGAATAATAAGTTCATACACGTAACGTTAGCTAGGTAGCCAGTCAGCTAGCTAACAGTACACTTTAACTTGAAATGAAAATACTTTGTCAAAATTAGAAACTTGTCATTTCTGAAAATGTAGCTAGCTAGACTATCTTACCCGTATACTTTATGGTTGGATGCTTCTCCCTGTCATGGATGCCATGGTTGCCCTTAGTTTGAAGATGTCATCTGGAGATAGCTGTTTTCTCCATCTCCTTAGCTATCATACTCTAATTCCACTGATTTCAATATTCGGTCTTCCAGAAAGTGGAGAGCAACACTTATGCAGTTCTACTAAGCAATATATATATCAAAAAGCAGCATTAGACAGGATTACCTACACATAAATAACCAGCTCAAATAGACAGAAGCGTCTATATGGCAGACCAATCTGAACTCATCTCTCGGCATGTCCAGCCCACTCATTATCTCAGCCAATCATGGTTAGCGGGAAGGTTGCTTACTTTTTCTCTGGCTAAACCAACTAGGCTCGTAATTTAACAATTTCATTTGTATTTACAGATGGCATACAAGTTATTAAGGCACATAAAAGTTCACATGTCCCAGAAGGCATTTCTGCCAAAAAACGTTTTTGATAAAAAAATTAAGATTACATTTAAATGGCTCTCATGTGAAGTAGTGACCCACGACATACACCTAGTTTCCTGAAACGGGTCACATATTTGGTTCAATCACATTATCTGGCGTAACAATCTGTAGTTAAGAGAACTGGTGGTCGTGATACAATTACCATTCACAAAGAAACATACAGTAAGATCAGTGTAGTAAAGTTCAGGGAATACTTGTAAAGCCGTGGAAGGAGTGTTGTCATGATCAAGCTCCTCATGAGTCATCTGATTGAAATCCTGCATAATGTCTAATCCTTCGAGGAATACAGAGATACACGCAGGCAAAGGAATTATGTCTCTGTATCTAGAATTCACTCCAGGAAGAAGCCCTGGCACCACACGTTATTGTCTGTAAGACAAAAAAAGATACATAATTATACAATATTCTACGGTTTGAACGACAGTTGAACTGTGCCAGTATAACATCAACATTAGGGTAGACTAGTTGAACATGCATACATGTGCACAGGCACAGAGATAACATTTACAACAATATCTAGCCTAATTATTATATATTTTTTTAACTGCATTGTTAGTTAGGGCCGTGTAAATAAGCATTTCACTAAGGTCTACACCTGTTGTTTTCGGCACGTGACAAATACAATTAGATTTAATAAGAAGAAATATTGACATAACCCTCTACCTTTGCTCAGTGAACAGACCTTACAAATGTACCTAGGTAGACAGACAGTATCTACCTACAGCCATGTCTATCAGGCATGCTTAGGCAAATATGTTTATAGTAAAACCAGCTTCGGTTTTAGAGATTTACAACAGTAAATTGTTGCATTATTATTTGTCCTCACTGTTTGCAAGTAAGCTTGTATATCCAGCTAGCTTGTTGGATATACAATACTTGTTATTTACATCTTTAGAATACTATCTTGCGTCATGCCTGTAATTTTGTGAGATTGAAATGCATAATCATAACTAATGTCAACCCTCGTCAATTATGTTACATAGCTAGCTAATAAAATGATCTACAGTTGCTGATGTTACACGTGTCATGTCTTTACTATGTATTAACTGATATATGACATGCTATTTTATCAAATAAATCCTCTGTAATTAATATTACCTGATTAAACTAATCATGTAAATGTCATTAACTAGGAAGTCGGGGCACCACGGAAGAATGTTTATAGAGCTGTTGTCTTCTGAATAAACTCTTAAAGATCTGGTAATCTTTTATATCAATAGCAGTCAATTATTAATCGTCACCTTATTCAGTCTCATCTGAACGTCGTAAAATTCTTTGTTATCTTCATGAACCCTGGCTAACACGTTTAATCAGCAATACAAAATTTGGTTTAATTATTTATTTACTAAATACCTAAATAATCACACATAATTACATATACACAGGATGGATCATACATTGATAACTAATTATGTCATAAAAGAAAACGTCCCTAGCGGGCGAAACCGATATGATGGCTGGTTACACAAAGAAAGGGGGTTGGGTTTGAATGAAAGCATGGGAAGACTGAGGAACAAAAGGATTGGGTCTTGTGAAGCTATGCTATCCTAAATACAGAATCTTATGCATTCTAAATAACCGCCCATTCGGAAAAGGAAAATGCAAGAAATATATTTACTCTGAGCTGCGCTTCGATAGATTGGTCGAAGATGGAAGGCTGGGTTGCCCAGCAGAGATCTCCCTTGTCCTTTGAAGAATATGGTGGAACGGATACGTTGTAGTGCCCTGCCGTCTGGTGGTAGAACGGAAACGAGGTAGCACCCTGTCGTTCAGGGTAAAAGTAAAGTAATGGTTAAAAGCCTGGGTAAAAGACTCGCTGGCACGAAAATAAGCATGAATGATCAGTTCCCGAGGGAGATTGCAGAATAACGCAAAGTTCTGTATCCAATCTTCAAGGAGAATAGATTAAAAGGGAAGTGTGTAGCTCTCGTAGTCGATAAACTGTATATTGACAACCAAATGTTCTGAGACACAAAGACTACTCCATGGCTATTCTAAAAATTACAACGTTCTCAGAGAGGAGATTCAAATAATGGAACACCCAATACTAGCCATGGTAGGGATTTTGTTAATATATATTTTTTATTGAATCTTTATTTAACTAGGCAAGTCGGTTAAGAACAAATTCTTACTTACAATAACGGCCTACCGGGTTATAACAGTGGGATAACTGCCTTGTTCAGGGGCAGAACGACAGATTTTTACCTTGTCAGCTCGGGGATTTGATCCAGCAACCTTTCGGTTACTGGCCCAACGCTCTAACCACTAGGATTGTAATAATACAATTTTTTTTTTTATATAATCTTCAAATATAACTAATTGGAACACAAAAGTACTATTTCAACATGGTGGAGGTAAAAACACAGCAAACAGAAGACATAGAAGGCACAGTATGTGGGGATGTGGGGATGTATTGTGATGGAAGGTGTGGTGTGTGTTTTTGGTGTTTGGAAAAGTGTGGCGTTAAGTGAATGAGAAAGGAAATGGTTGCATATCCCAGAACCAATGTGTGCCTGTGAGCAGGGGTTGTGATGGAATGGTCCACAACCTTATACGCTAGACACCCACCTGAACGACCCATACACTAAAGAGAAGTCCCTATCTGTTATGGGCCTGCTGTAAGCGGCCTGTATGCAGCCATAATGCGTTCAGAGACCTACTAGAGCAGCACCGCCCCCTCAAGATTCAGAGCCTGCCTGGCAGGGTTGGTCCTACAAATCCTGAGCCCCCTGATGGGAGAGCATAATATACAAGGAAATTCTCAAAGCTGCTAATGAGAACCTTGACAACCTTGTACCTAGCCGGTGAGGATTGCGGTGGGGTACCGCCACCCAGGCAGTGGCAGTGTTGGCAACACTGGCTGCAGTAACCCATGGGGAAGGGGTCACACTCGGACAATCAGAAAGGGGGCATATTATTGTGGCCCTGGTGGCACAAAATAATCAAAAGTCTGACTGCACAGAGATGCTTGGGGAAATGGTCACAATGGAGGACCAGTGTGTGCGTGTTTCAGGGGAATGAGGTTGGATATGATCTCCATCACCTAGGACTTGACAATGGTTAATCAAATCTCCCCGTTTTTGCCCATTTTTGCTCAATCTTGCATGCTTTTTCAAACAGCTGTAACTGTATATGCATTCATAAATCAGGTCCTTTCTTGAGTTGGGCTCTGGGATGTAACAACCTTTGAGTATCTGAGCTTATGGTTGAGCGTGGGGGAAAGGGGTTGAGTGTGTAAGAGTGAGTGTGTATGTATCCCACATCTGTTGCAAGGGGCTAAGGATGTTAGGGACAATATAGGATGAATCACAATAATTGTTTGCTAAAATAATAAATGCATGAGAAAAATCTAACGCAATGGCAATCCTGGTTATAGGTAACAATCCTTTTCACAAACTGCCAACATTATTTTGCATATTCATTTTAAATGATGGAAATTAAGATACGTAGGATATTTGAATATAGTTTTTTTTAATAGCAATATATAAAGCAAATTGAGGTGCGCTTGACTATAACTTCCAAATGGGGGCTGTGGATAAGGCAGACATGATAAACAGCTCCGTGGAATGCACTCTGAAAACCACCCAGTGGAACAAGAAGATATTTTTTCCACCTGATCGACACTGCTGTCCTCCATGGCCACATAGTTCACCGCCAGGTGAGATGATTACTGAACAAGTATTTTTTTTTTGTAATTGGACATACAAATGACTACAGTTCCATTATGCAATTATATTGACAGTAATCTCACCCACCTCCCCACTCTCTCATCATCTTCTCCACTTCCTCATCCTGCCCACACCCTCTCCCCCCATAGGTGAGGTGATTACCTACCAAAAGTACCCAGAGAACTTCATGAAAGTGCTGCTGGAAGAGCACCACACCACCCGGCGTACGTCCACTGGGGGCCGTCCTGCTACAGACAATCCCTTACGCCTCACGGCACAACATTTTGCCTCCAAAGTCCCTCCAGCTGCTGTTCAAGGCAGTTGCACACAGAGACACTGTAGTCTGCCTGTCCAGCACCAGGAGAAGGAAGGTTGACAAAGTACATGTGTTCTGTGTGTTGCACCATGCTTTGGGGAGTATCATATGCTCAAGCACTATTGAGCACATCTGCAGCAATTACTGACTGACAGCCTTGGCAGCTGCCATAATACTATGCCTTTAGGGGTGTGTGGGGGGGGTGGCGTTTTTGTTGTTTGGTCACTACATTAATATTGAAATATGGGTTATGCATATTTATAATGACAGTCAGTTTTTTTCCTTCTAATAAAACTCGTTTTTGTTGTTCAAACACTACTACTACTTCAATAAAATAGACACATTTCCTATGTCTGTTATTGCTGTTTTTTCCTCTAGTAAAACTTTAGAGGAGTGTACGTTCATACAGTATGTTGCTGGCATACTAAAGCTGGCCTCAATCTTCGCCAAGAGGTCCAGCTCCAGTTACGTTGGTCCAATAATGTTCAGTGCTGTTTGTGTGGTTTCTGAAAGTACAGAATAAAGAGGGAATTCGTAGTAATTATACCGAACTAAAATGATTTCGACGATTTCACTGCGTTACAGTTCATGTAAGGAAATTAGTCAATTTAAATAAATTCATTAGGCTCTAATCTATGGATTTCACATGACTGTGCAGGGGCGCAGCCATAGGTGGGCTTGGGAGGGCATAGGCCTATCCACTGGGGAGACAGTAACCAGCCAATCAGAATAAGTTTTCCCACAGAAAAGGGCTTTATTACAGACATAAATACTCCTCAGTTTCATCAGCTGTCTGGGTGACTGGTCTCGACGATCCCATAGGTGGCTGGTCTGGTTACATGCTGTCTGTGGTTGTAATGCCAGTTGGAAGTACTGCCAAATTCTCAAAAATGACGTTGGAGGCGGTTTATGGTAGAGAAATGAACATTGAATTCTCTGGCATCAGCTCTGGTGGACATTCTTGCAGTCAGCATGCCAATTGCAGGCTCAATCAAAACTTGAGACATTATGTTGCGTGACAAAACTGCAAATTTTAGATTGCCATTTATTGTCATGCTGTTTAATCAGCTTCTTGATATGCCACACCTGTCAGGTGGATGGATTTCCTTGGCAAAGGAGACATGCTCACTAACAGGAATGTAAAGAAATGTGTGTACAAAATTTGAGAGAAATATGCTTTTTGTGCATATGGAACATTTCTGGAATCTTTTATTTCAGCTAATGAAATAAGGGACCAACATTTTACATGTTGCGTTTATATTTTGTTCGTTATAAGTTGTGGCATATGTTTATTATAAGCATATTTTCTCTATCAAATTCATGACTGTAATTTACTTTCCACAAACATGACCATGAACGAGGGCTATACTCTAGGAAGCAAAGGAACAGAAAACTAATCTCCTTGGAAAGGTGTCTTGTCATCTCTTTAAAGGCCCAGTGTAGTCAAATACGTGATTTTCCTGTGTTTTATATATATTTCCACACTATGAGGTTGGAATAATAATAATGAAAATTATGATAATGCCCTTTTAGAGTAAGAGATGCTTCAAAAGACAGCCTGAAATTTCGGCTTGTTTTGGTGGTATGGAGTTTTGGCCTACCTGGTGAATTTGGCCTACTAGGCAGTAAATTAGTTAATTGACCAATAAGAGACTTCTAAACCTCTCTGACAATACCAGCTCGATTTCAGTTTTCCCCTCCCCACTCAGACCACTCAGACAGTCCTAGTTAAATTATTGCTTGAGAAAATGCTCTTTTTGACCGTTTTAATGGTAAACAATCGTAGCAAGGTACTTAACGGTTACCCAGAAATTATTTTATATAGAGATAAAAACAGCTGCAATGGACCGTTACAGTAATGTGTTATAGACAAAGTTAACATGCAAACAGGAAGACCACAGATGAGTTGCGTGAGCAAATCAGTTTTTTTTTTTATTCAATTTTTTTTTATATATATAATTCAGAACAGCAAGAGTCAATTATGGCAACATTTTTTTTTGCATAAAACAAATCTGAAGACAAGAGTAGTACATTATTCTGTAGCAACTATAAGCAAAAAAAATTAGGTGTTCACACATACTAAACAGTCAAGCATGTGTGTCCCCAGCAGGGAAGAAAGACCTTGGTTTAAGCTGAGAGACAGTGAAATCTGCCCACGCAGCTCTGGTTGGTTTGGAGAAAGTGACGCTTTGGTTCCATAGCACTTATACAGCGACCTCGAGTCAGAAATAGGATGACCTCGACTGAAGACAATTACATTCATTTGAAAGAGTGTTTACCTATACATTTTGTACGGTACGGTGGGGAGCCTTCACCTGCCGAGTTCACAGTTGTCTGGTATAATTAGCTGTGCCCTGTGAGTCCATGTTGACTTGAGTGATCTTACGGTGATTCGAGAATATTTCTGGGGTGGTTTTGTGTTAACGTTACATTTTATTCTTGAGAGCTCATGTAGTTTCTTGGTAAAAAAAATGTATATCACAAGTGCAAGTGTTCGATTACTTGTCAAAAGTCTTATTTCCCCTGTCTCCCCAAATGTATTTTTGTAAATTGAAAATAGAAAACTTTCCATATCTACTTATATAGATTGTTTACATTTGTGTTCTTTTTACATGCAATGAAACTAAAATTTGAAATGGTTTGTAACATATTTTTTTGTAGTTATTGTACTGTAGGGCTAGGCATGATTTGAAATATGGACAATATATCATATTTATTGTATATCATATACTACAAGGGGAGTGAGTGGGAGTGAATGTGGGGATTACGCCCCTTGAGGATTTCCTGGCAAACTACTAGCCACTGACAAAAGCTTAAAAACGCATAGCTTTTTCTGAATGCATTGGCCTAGAAACTGGCACCATTTTCTTTCTTTTTGCAAGCAAATTTGTTTAGCTGGTCTATCCGTTTCAACATTTTTTTTTAAATTAACCTAAAAAAGTACTTATCATTATAGAATTTTTTATTCAAAATAATATCTCAATATGATAAATGTTTTTTTTTTCTCTGTTCATTGAATATGTACAGAAGTGCAAAAAGTCAACCTTCGTCCCTTAGGTTAGAGTTCGTTCATCTGCAGCATTACCGACCTTCCCGATTCAGCAAAGTCCACTACCTCACCTCTACTCTCACTATTCACCAAACTCCAGAGACCCATCAATCTCACTGTTCATTTTGCGCTGACATTCAGGGCAATCTTAAGAAATATTAAAACAATATATATATATATATTTTAATTAATGGATACAGTAGAAAATAACTTTTTGTTCCTTCTCTAAACATGGACAATCTAAATTTCGACACAATATACACTACCGGTCAAAAGTTTTAGAACACCTACTCATTCAAGGGTTTTTCTTTGTTTTTACTATTTTCTACATTGTAGAATAGTAGTGAAGACATCAAACTATGAAATAACACATATGGAATCATGTGGTAACCAAAAAAGTGTTCAACAAATCAAAATATATTTTATATTTGAGATTCTTCAAATAGCCACCCTTTGCCTTGATGACAGCTTTGCAGACTCTTGGCATTCTCTCAACCAGCTTCACCTGGAATGCTTTTCCAACAGTCTTGAAGGAGTTCCCACATATGCTGAGCACAACGTAGAAAATAATAAAAATGAAAAACCCTTGAATGAGTAGGTGTTCTGAAAGATTTGACCCGATAGTGTGTTTTCAAACAAGATCTCGACTTGTAGCTAGTTAAAACATTCGTTTTCAGCCAGAGTTGATGCCTCGGCAACACACCAACTGATGCCGTTCATTGTATCAATATCAAAAGGTCTTTGATCAACATTTTTGATCAACTTCTTCAGACGTCCAGCTACAAGAATGATGGGAATACTTATTCTGACTCCACATATTATTATTAATCATTAGTATGGTTTGAAAATCCAAATCTCTACATTTACAACGGCTATATCATAATGTTGTCAAGTAGAATATAATAAGGCAGAAATCTACAAACTAAATATTCAAATAGATTAAAATCCTTAAGTAATACATAACACATGAGTTCAATGAAATTTAAGAGTAAATTGTTACTTGAGAAAAAAACTAAACCAAAACATTATAAGGTGTATGTATGTGTACGGACTATAATATATAATTGGTGTTCGTTGCCTGTATGGTGATTGAAAGTACATTTGATTGGGATGGAACCCAGTCCTGTAATCTAAGGCTTCAATAGAAGTACATTACAATCAGTAAAGAGATCTTACACCTCAGTCAAAACGACAAAAACGAAATCACAGAACATAATGGCGTGTGAAAACAAGGGTTTTGAAATGAAATCTCTGCTCCCCCAATTCTGTGTTGAACCTTTCTTGAATTTGGCCATGTACTCCGGTAACCCTTCGTGCATGAGCAGAACTGTGCTTTGGTATCCTGAATCAGATCAAATCTGATCAAAAAAAGTGAGATACTTTTCCCTTCTGTTTGATAAATTCACATCAAATTAGTTATTTGTTGTATTACCCCAATTGAAGGAAAATGTGTCTATTGAGAGGTAATAGGTCTGGGGGAGCACAAAAACACTCAACCAAGTGCATATCTTCTTATGACCTAATCAAACGTATCTTTTTTTTAACAACACATTTGATAGTGCTTCTTTCTAGACACACTTTTAGAGTCCCTCCACCTATAACGAAAAAATCAACTCAAAAACGACATTTTGATATAATACCAAAAGATCGTTTTTGAGTGGATTTTTCCTTTAAGGTTGGGGACAAGGAAATGAGACCTCATGGAGAGCTAGTACGCCCCCTATCACTTCAACAGGCATTAGAGTCTACTGACTTACAACTCTCCCAGTCACTATGAGCTCTGAGTCATAGATCACCCCATCTGATAAATACAACGATAAAGCAAAAACAGAAAGGCAAAAACAAAAACAAATTGATAAAAGGCACCTCTTTTCTTTTTTTTTTTTTTCATTGCAAGAGAGATCAAAGGCTGGAGAGGAACCCATTCCTAATATCAACCAAAAAAATCAAATGGCACAATATATATATAAAGAAAATACACAATGGAGAAATGATGTAAAAAACAAAACTCGAGCCATAAAAACACATATCTTAGGTAAACAGAATAACACTGCTGAAATAACACTCTGGTTTGGGATGTATGGCCTCTATGGCACACATTAGGTGGTTAAAGCTAGCATGGTTGTGCTTCAAAAGGTACACAGGTGTGTTTCTTACCCAGAACATTCATATGTCCCTGACCCTCATTTTATCATCTAGCTTCACTCGAAGCCTTTTTAAAAACAGAAAACTGTACATGCTAAAATGTGTTGTGCCTTTCTGATTTCAATTCAAATTCAAGGTGCACATTTGCATGTATTAATTTAAAAACAAAACAAATAAAAAAAATGCTGTCTTGGTCTACCGAGGTACCAACACAGTATTCTGTACGTTAGACGCCACAACATCTCGCTCTCAGCCTCGTGTGTGTGCAAAAAAATGTAAAAAAATAAATGTTTTTGAACACACAGGTGTATTGTGAATGTACTCAGTGTCTGTCTGTCAGCATGGATAGACAGACACTCCTCTTCTCAGCTGGGTGTTGACTTGGAGGACAAGGAGGTGTGTGTGTGCATGTATGTGTGTCATGGCATCGACTGGGCACACCGATGTTGGCATGTGTGACAAGAACAGCATTGCGGAGCGACTGAGAGATGATGACCGATTCTCCTCCTGTCCATTGCTTGACATTCTGAACATTATATACAAAAAGGCTGAACTCTTTAGGCTTGTACAGTGCCAGCACACAGTCATTTGATCTGCAAAACAAGAGACAAGGAATAAAATAAAATAAATTAAGATAGAAAAGTTATTTTCATATGTAGCTCATCTTCCAAAATCTGGAAGTCAATCTGCAGTTTAATCAATAACCTTGCGGCCACCCCGCCACTGCTTTTGGTAAAAAGCTGAAAGATGGGTCTGGAGAAATATAACCAATCTCAAATTCATAGACAGAGCTCTGGATGTAAGGACTGACAATCCATGATATCAAAATGGTTTATGTTATTACCATCAAGGACCACTTTGGAAACAACTTTTAAATGTATACTTTCAAGTGCTATCGTCTGGAAATACAGTGTACATCTTGCTGTATAATGTTTTTACCCAAACAAATCAAAATAAATTCAATGTTTGCATTTACATTGTTTACAAATATTGGAAACAAGCTTATAATTTGGATTCTGATGGGATACAAGAGTTAAACTAAGCTCATGAGGCATCTATAAGTAATATTCTTCAAGAATCAATGGGTATATATTCATTTCAATGTCCAAAAATGTATGATTGCCGATTGCCCCTTTAAATGTATAAAATAAAACAAACACACAAGCTGCACAGTTCAACGTACTGTAACGAAACAGAGAGGAATAGAAACTCACTGTTCTTGACTCGAACTACATTTGAGTCAGATACTTGTGACTATTCAGATGATCGGCAGAAATGATTGGAATCTGGGGATGGAGACAGAGCAGAGAAATCAAACACAGCAAACCTCGTACGCATATCATCGGACACCCACTAGCCCCACATCAGCAGTTTTAACCACATTTCCGAGTTCATTACCGAAAAGGAGATGAAGATAAGACAAAATGTGGTTACAATGTTGCAAAGATAAAACAAAGCATTTTATAGGATCACTGAAACCTGCTAACCAGCATTATTTTTGGAATGTTTGGCAAAGGGGAGGGTGGAGGAAGAAAATAAAATGTCAGTCGCTAGTGAGGTGTCTCCTCGTGCAAACTTAAGTCCTACAGAACCGGGGGTGACCGGTTCAACCCCTGGGGTTGGAACCAAAATTATTTTCCAATCGTTTTGTATTGTTTTTCTTTCCGTTCCACTGTTCCAAACTGTAAAATAAAGTTCTGAACCGGTTCGGACCGAAAGAAAGTATTGGTTTATATCGTTCTTTTTTGTTCCTTCTTAAACCTCTGAAATATTTTTTTACATTAGCTCGACATTAAATTACTTCACAAATCAGTGAGGATAGAGCAGTATGGAGCAGGCAAGCTATAGTTGTTTAAATCCGCGGTGGACAGACAAGTGAAAGGCGCGAGAAGCGACTTCAATTTTGCAGGTGGGGGGGAGAGCGAGACAGGTTGAAGGAGGAGGCTTGGCTTGAAGCTCTGGGCACATTGTTATGACATGCATTATCTCAATTAGGCCCACAGAACTATACCTACGGAAGAACGGCTTCTATGGAAAATCTTTGAATGTCTATTGAACTTCCAGAGTTAACATTGGACCAGAGCTAGCTAGCTATCTAGCTAACAAGCTTGTGTGTGCAGAGTGGCACCATAATTAAAAACAATGGTTGATAAATCCAATGTGAATTGTAAAAGCTATAGTATTAAAAATCTCTCCCTAATTTCTGAATCACGCTTGTAAGGTCAGTAGGTTACAGTAGCCTAAGCTTCGGAGGGGGAGGGGCAGGTTGCCTACATGCTCACACCAGCAAATATTTTCAGCTGTCAGGCAGACACTGGAATAAGTTTCTGAGTGACAGAGGGAGGGCTTTGCATAGCTGCCTTGTAGGTTTTTTTTGAGGGACTGAAAATAATTCCTGGAACGTAACATAATAATATTAACCGGTTCCCATGCTTTTAAAATAACGGTTCTGAACTGGAACAGTATAGATCACTTTCCTTCCCGGTTCTGATTCTGTCTCCCCGAAAATGTTTTTTTGGGGGGTGTTTCGGTTCTGTTCCCTGAAGTGCAGTTAGTTAAGCATACATTTTTTCCCTTGGGATAATAAAGTTTCAACTAATGTCTTTAACTTTAAGGGTTGTTGCACTCCCATTACATTATACGTAAAATATGTTAATATTTCACTATGTACATGTATTCTTTCCCTTGTCCTACTTGACCACGGTCTGAAATTATTGACACCCTTGATAAAGATGAGCAAAAATTACTGTATAAAATAAATAATTGAAATACTGAGCTATATTGTATGCCAATATTTTTGGGGAAATTCTATTATTTTATACTAATACAATTGCTCAGAGAAGGAGATTTTGTTTAACAAGTAATACAAAAAATACAAAAATAGGTAGGGGTCAAAATTATTGACACCCCTGTTTTCAATACCTTTCAACACCTCCCCTTGAGAGGATAACGGCATTGAGCCTTTTTCTAAAATGTTGAAGAACACCTTGGGAGGGATCTTAGACCCTTCCTCAATACAGAATCCTCCCAGATCCCTGATATCCTTTGTCTGCGCTTATGGACTGCCCTCTTCAATTCAAACCACAGGTTTTCAATGGGTTTCATGTCCGGATACTGAGATGGCCATTGCAAAATGTGTATTTTGTGATTTTTGATGTCTGCTTGGGATTATTGTCTCGCTAGAAGATCCACTTGCAGCCAAGTTTCAGCCTCCTGTCAGAGGCAACCAGGTTTTTGGCAAAAATATCCTGGTACTGGGGAAAGTTCATGATGCCGTTGACCTTAACAAGGGCCCCCGGGACCAAAGGAAGCAAAATGGCCCCATAACATCAAAGATCTACCACTATATTTTACAGTAGGTATGGGGTCCTTTTCTGCTTATGCATTCTAATTTCGACACCAAACCCACCAGTGGTGTGCGTGGCTCAATTTTCATGACAATTTTCATGACAAATGTAAAATGCCTAGAGTTTGCTAAACAACATTGCCACTTGGATTGGAACTGGTGCTTTGGTCAGATGACATGTTAATAGAGCTCTTTGACATCTTTATCAAGGGTGTCAGTCATTTCTGACCCCACTGTATACTCCTCAAGGGCCTAAGCAGCAGAAGAAGAAAGAAATGTGTCCTCAGAGTCCTCAGACACTAATATCTTTGACTGCATGTAGGCAGCAGCAGAAAAACATAAGCCGAGCACCAAATGGCACAGATAGCAACTGACGCACCTACTGTGCAAAACGCTTGACAAAAAATAAGCAAAACTACCTCATACATACCAATTGCATGTATTCGTTGGTAGTCAACTTTGATAAGGAAGAGTCCTCAAAATGAGAAAGGACAAAGATCAAGGTTAAAATGACGTCAAAGATGAACGACATACTGTAAATGTCTCCCCAGAATGACTAGTTAATGACACATATAACTTGTTTAATAACTACATTCAAAGTTGACCATTAACATGATACATAGACGTACTGTTCTAATAACCTTTCATGAAACGGTTATACTCAACCACCAGTGTAGGCCAACAAGAGGGAGACTGTCTCCCATCCCATCCCTAGCAGACAGGGAAGCACCTACAGAACCTCCATGTGCGCTGTGCGTGAAAGGCATATATATATATATATATATATATACTGTATACACAGTGCCTTCGGAAAGTATTCAGACCTCTTGACTTTTTCCACATTTTGTTACATTACAGCCTTATTCTAAAATGTATGAAATTAAACAAAAATCCTCATCAATCTACAAACAAAACCCCATAATGACGAAGCTAAAACAGTTTTTTAGACATTTCAGACCCTTTACTGAATTATTTTGCAGCGATTACAGCCTCGAGTCTTGACGGGTATGACGCTACAAGCTTGGCACACCTGTATTTGGTGAGTTTCTCCCATTCTTCTCTGCAGATCCTCTCAAGCTCTATCAGGTTGGATGGGGAGCGTCGCTGCACAGCTATTTTCAGGTCTCTCCAGAAATGTTCGATCGGGTTCAAGTCCGGGCTCTGGCTGGGCCACTCAAGGACATTCAGAGACTTATCCCAAAGCCACTCCTGCGTTGTCTTGGCTGTGTGCTTAGGGTCATTGTCCTGTTGGAAGGTGAATCTTCACCCCAGCCTGAGGTCCTGAGCGCTCTGGAGCAGGTTTTCATCAAGGATGTCTCTGTACTTTACTCCATTCATCTTTCCCTCGATCCTGACTAGACTTCCAATCCCACCACCATGCTCCACCGTAGGGATGGTGCCAGGTTTCCTCCAGACGAAACAAGCGTCACGTCAGACCAGAGAATCGTGTTTGTCATGGTTTGAGAGCCCTTTAGGTGCCTTCTGGCAAACTCCAAGTGGGCTGTCATGTGCCTTTTACTGAGGAGTGGCCTCCGTCTGGCCACTCTACCGTAAAGGCCTGATTGGTGGAGTGCTGCAGAGATGGTTGTCCTTCTGGAAGGTTCTCCCATCTCCACAGAGAAATCTGGAGCTCTGTGAGAGTGATCATTGGGTTCTTGGTCACCTCCCTGACCAAGGCCCTTTCCCCCCGATTTCTGAGTTTAGGAAGAGTCTTGGTGGTTCCAAACTTCTTCCATTTAAGAATGATGGAGGCCACTGTGTCCTTGGGGACTTTCAACGCTGCAGAAATTTTTTGGTACCCTTCTCCAGATCTGTGCCACAAGACAATCCTATCTCGGAGCTCTACGGACAATTCCTTCGACCTCATGGCTTGGTTTTTGCTCTGACATGTACTGTCAATTGTTACACCTTATAAAGACAGGTGTGTGCCTTTCTAAATCATGTCCAATCAATTGATTTTACCACAGGTGGACTCCAATCAAGTTGTAGAAACATCTCAAGGATGATCAATTAGAAACAGGATGCACCTGAGCTCAATTTTGAGTCTCATAGCAAAGGATCTGAATACTTGTGTAAATAAGGTATCTGTTTTTAAATTTTAATAAATTTGCAAAAAAATTGAAAAACAGTTTTCGCTTTGTCATTATGTGGTATTGTGTGTAGATTGATGAGGGAGAAAAAATATATTCATCCATTTTAGAATAAGGCTGTAATGTAATGAAAAAAGGGAAAGGGTTTGAATACTTTCCGAATGCACTGTACAAGAGGGAGAGAAGAGAGAGAGAGAGAGAGAGAGAGGTAGAGGAGCAAACCTGATTGGCTGAGGAGGTTGCGAAGGGACCGCTTGTGGCAGATGTGGTGGCTGCAGACCCTTGCGTACCACCGTGCATCATGGGTACTTTTGTCAAAAGGGAAAATCAGATAAGCAAAAACCCATAGAGGAGTAGAGTGTGGCAAATTGGGCACCAGGAAAACGTGAGGGGACAGGTGAGGGGGGAGAGGGGCAAGGGCCCGATTCTAATTCAATAACTCACTTCCTTTTTCTCTGCCCTCGCTGATGCATACTCAAAGATCTGAGAGGATTGGATACGTGTAAGCAATATGATGCAGACAAGACCTAGCCTAGAAGAAGGTTGGGTTGGCAGTAACCATATTGCTTAAACACTTCCAGTCCTTTCTGATCTGAGAAGGGAAAGACACGAGGGAGAGGAGAAGGGAGTAAGTTATATGATTGGAATCTAGCCATGGGTGTTAAAGGGATAGGGATTTCAGATTGGTACATCTGTGGATGGCATATTGAGGTTATACCAGACTAAAGCGGTATAGAGTCTAAGGAATATTTACAGTAACATGTTTGGTAGTACACCTGAAACAGAATAAAACTTACATTAAAACATACACTGAGTGCACAAAACATTAGGAACGCCTGCTCTTGCCATGACAGACTGACCAGGCAAATCCAGGTGAAAGCTACAGTATGATCCCTTATTGATGTCACCTGTTAAATCCACTTCAATCAGTGTAGATGAAGAGGAGGAGACAGTTTAAGGAGGATTTTTAAGTCTTGAGACAATTGAGAAATGGATTGTGTATGTGTGCCATTCAGAGGGTGAATGGGCAAGACAAAATATGCTTTTTAACGCGGTATTGTAGAAGGTGCCAAGTGCACTAATTTGAGTGTGTCAAGAACTGCAACGCTGCTGGGCTTTTCACACTCAACAGTTTCCCGTGTATATCAAGAATGGTCCACCACCACCCAAAGGACATGCAGCCAACTTGACACAACTGTGAGAAGCATCGGAGTCAACATGGGCCAGCATCCCTGTGGAACACTTTCGACACCTTGTAGTCCGTGTGTCAACGAATTGAGACTGTTGGCAAAAGGGGGTGCAACTTAATATTAGGAAGGTGTTCCTAATGTTTTTCACACTCAGTGTATATCGCCAGTATTACAATTTATAGTTATGACTAAACACAGCATTATTTTGTTTAAATGACAAAGGAAATGTGCAAATGAGTATATATTATATGCCACAACCAACCCTGTGACTCTGTCAAAGCAAAGGCAGATCCAACTACATGTGGATCTGACCATACTGAGGATTATTAAATGGAGGGAAATTAAAATTATTAGCCTGATCCCAGATCTGTTTGTGCTGTCTTGCCAACTCCTATGGTTATTGAGTGCTCCTATCTTGCTAACTCCTATGGTCACTCGTGTGACAACGACCCTAGCAGTTGACTAGACAGCACAAAAAAGTGGGAATCGTGCTATACAACTATATGGGTTCACTCAGATGTGATGGTTAGATAGATTGATGTGCGAGTCACTGGCAAGGCTGAAAGCTAATTGGTGGAGAAGGAAAGCTGGAACCTACCAACACCGGCGGTGGGGGTCATGCAGAATATTGAGCCTGCCCAAATGCACATCATGCAGTGCAACAGGAAGTGTGCAACAGGAAGTGGATTGGAAAAGGGGGAGAGAAATCAAAACAGCCCGTCACAAGGTTCGTTAGAATGAAGGAAGAGATCAGGTTAATTAATTAACTGGACAGCATTCAGTAACACAGTAAGTAGTCATCAGTGGAAATACAGGTGTGCTGACCAGGGTTGGGGTAAATTCCATTTAAATTCCAGTTAATTCAGAATGTAAACCTAATTCCAATTCCAATTTAACACATATCTCATTGAAAACCATTGAAGAGGATTGGAATTGGAATTTCCGTGTTTCTAAATTGACTGGAATTGAAATGGAATTGACCCCAAACCTGGTGCTGACCAAACTAGCCAATAAGGAGAATCAGGTAGAGAGTCAATACAGATCAAATAAAAACATGGATATTCATGTGCAATAAACAGTGATAATAATAGTAATAGCAATCATCAATCGATGAATATAAATAGTTAAAGTCATAATAATAATCATAATAGTGACACGAAAGCATACACACACGCTCAAGACAGAATCGAAAAAGTGTAGCAGTTGAATATGGAAGCAGGACATACATTATGTTGCCAAACAGATGCAAGGGGACAGAAAGGAAAAACGTCCCGATGCAGTCTCCATCTGACCACATGCACAGCCCCCCCAGCCCAAACCAAAGCACATTACCAGTGAGAGAACCTGAACACCTGCACCACTTTCAGATTTAGATGGCGGCGTGGAGCCTTTAACACTGTTATCGCAACGTTTGCACTGTTCACCTTCTACGTACTCTAACTCTCTTGCTGAGCTCTAACTACCTTCAGTGTCCGGGCAGGTCTACTCGTTCTAGTTCTACGTATGAAAGAGACCATGTGAAAGCGACGTGGGCGCCCTGGGAGCCATACCTGAGGGGAGGAAGGCAGCCTGCTGCTGAAACTGCATGTTGGCCAAGGCGTGTTGGTACTGGAGCATGCCGGTGTTGAACATGGCAGAAGCCCCATTAGGCTTCTCCATGGCTACCCGCTTGGGCATGGGTGGCATGACACTATGGGGGATCCCCTGCCCAGCCCCAATGGAGGGAGGGAAAGAGGGATGGGGGGGGGGGGGGGGAGAGCGAGAGAGAGGAGAAACAAACAACGAGAGAGAATGAGAGAGAAAGAGGTGCGTGAGGGAGGCGTGAGAGAGAGGGTGTGTTGGAGGTAAAAACGGGAAAGAAAACAAAAAAGAGAATTGGTGTTAAGTTAGAGGATAAAAGAACATCACAACAACAAAGTGTAACCGTGTGTAACACCAGCAAGCAAGCAGCAGTCTACATAATTACTACACAAGCAAGAGCATGGCACTAACTGGGGCTACATAGTGACTCTATAAAGCATTCATATCCATGATACAATCAGTTACTAAGCTTAATATGGAGGATATACCGTATAAATACACCTTGCGCTGACTTAATGCAACTAAAGCAAGCATTGCTCTATTAATTAAACAATAAGGCAGCTAAGAAGAGGAAGAGATAGGAAGCATAGAGAGAGAGGGGGCTGCACTGCTAGCGCCATGATCAACTGAATTATGAGCAATCTTATTAACTCGGGTGGGAATGGATCCCTACAATATGACTTTAATCATATCCCACTCAATCAGACATGCACTAGGAACAAATACATGCATATATACTGTACATACATACTACTGATTCACAACACATTGTGCATAAGCTCGAGCCATGCCACCATTTACATTTACTGTTAAAAGCTAAAATGTCCTCAACCCTCTCCTACTGTTAACATAAGCTATACGTGATTAATTGATTGTGGCCCTTTTTACAGATTCCCATGTCGAATTGATGTTTGTTTGGGAAGCAGGTTTTTAATCGCAAACATGGTGGAGATGGTCAATTCAGTCAAAGCCGGGAAGGAAGCCACAATCAGTTTATCACAGGCAATAATGACACATATAGCAACAGGAGGAAAGAAAACACATTACGATAACAAACAATAATTAAAGTAGCTATATCTGGGTTAAGACATTGCACTACGACAAAGCCACATGCCAAGCTAAAAGGTGAAAGGTCATAGTACCAGGTCAAAGGTTGCGTCGAGGGGTCGCTTCAGTGATTTGACAGCCGACTGAGTCTTAATTAGCAGGCAGCGAGCACATGATGGCAATGGGCCAATGGGGTTCAAGCGCATTAACATAAACCAGCAAGCAGAGGTGCATCATGGGGGCAGCAGTGCAGTTCGGGTAGGTGAGAAAAAAAAACAAATAAAAAAACAAATCATTGGAACGCAGTATACAAGGGGATAACATGACTAGGGCATGCACAGTGTGTAGATACTACAGTACTACAGCTGAGAGCTACAGTACAGTACATGGTCATGAGTTCAATAATGGTCTAGCTATATCAAATACTGTGAAAAGATGTAAACAAGAATAAAATGGAATGTACACTGTCATTACTTCAAAACTGGGCATTGAGTGATATGATCACACTTTAAAATAACTACAACTTATGAAGCATTCATAAACCCTTTATAAGGTCTACATAAATCATTTATGAACAAATATCATACTTTATGAAGTGTAGTATAGGGTTTATACCACATCTGTTATATCACCTTTATATAGCGTGACATTTGCTTATAAATGATTATGAAGCATCTATGCAGGCCTTATAAAGGGTTTATGAAGCCTTTATTAAGCAATATGAGCTATAGAATGTTTAAAGTGGGACAAGTGGGACTATTAAACCATCAAAAAGCAATACACTCTTAATCTTTCACTGTGCACATCATAGTCATTGTCTCATTACAATGATTAAACACCACAATGTTTGTTTTTTGCTCTTCATACAAAGCATGGCAAATACTAGGAACAATAGACAAGGGTTACAACGCTAGTTTAGCTGTGGATGTTCAGCTAGAGAGGAACGACCATTGTTATATTAGACTTAGACTGCAGTCAGAGAAGCACATTAAATGCATTGAATGCCAAGAGGAACCTACGCAAGGGAAGCACACATTGAGACAGAGGATGTAGATACAGATACGATCAGTCAGATCAGCTAAACGTCGGTGGGTTTTCTTTATCAGCTAACGCCATCAGGCAGAGAAAAAGACTGAGCCATATAATATAATAGAGATGTTACCTGTAGGCACATATCTAAGATCAGTTTCTCTGCTTACCCTTCCCCAAATCCTAACCATATCCATTGCAACGTCAAAACGCATAACTGACCTTAGATCTGTGGCTACGGGCAGCTTCATCCTACTGTGTGTATTTCCTCATTCCTACAATGCGACTGTTTCCTAGATGATCCAAGATGGCGGACTACTCACCATGGCTGCGGCGGCAGTGGCCTGGTTCACCTGATGCTGTGCAGCCTTGATCTTGGCCTGCAGGTGGGCCGGAGGGTGGAAGTACTTGCACTTCTCCCTGGAGCAGCGGCCCTTGATGTAGTCCATACACACGGTGACCGTGTTGTCGTTGGTGTCAATCATGGTGCTGTCGGAGGGGTGGGAGAAGCGGCAGTCGTTCTCCCCCCGGGAGCAGTTGCCCCGCTGGTACTCACGACACACCTGGCGAGGGGGAGAGGGGTGTGGGGGAGGGATGAATACATGGATGTACATTGATACACACTAGCTTGGTTTCCATCCAATTGGCGACAGATTTTCATGTGAATATTCTAAAATCTGCATCAAGAAAATATCCACCGCCATTTATCGCATAATTCATTTTCATAATTCATATGAACGCATAATTCATTCATTTTCATCAATTTCATTATCAGCATTTATAAAATTGGACCAAAACTTCCTGTTTCCATCACAACTGGCGTGACTTTTTTTTATTTTATTACGGTATGACTTTACACACATAAAAACTGTAGATGGAAACGTGGTTACAGCCATACAGACATAAGCATTGAGCAAAGTCACTGTGTGTTGGACGTGGCATTTGAAGGGCAGCAGAGGGCAGCAGTGTCTTTTTGTTAACGCAGCATGTTGTGGCCTAGAATCAGCACAGGCTGCTGGAGCGGGGTGGAGGGGGTGTCCGTCAATCTGAATCTCTTACCTCCAGTCTGTCTGTCCTCATGAGTTTCTGTGCAGCTGCGGCTGCAGCATTGGGGACCTGGCCATGGTTGGGGTGGCCTGCCATGAGGACCTGCGGGCTGGGCATGATCTCTGCCTGCATCAGGCCAGGCGATACCGGGCCCAGGTACGGGTTGAAGGCTGCTGCCGCCGCGCTGGCATTGGTGGCCAGGCCTGGTGCCATAGAGAACATAGGCTGCAAACGGGAGGAGGGGGCGGGCAGATAGAGACAAGGGTCAAAGGTGAGAGGTTATATTTCCTGGTATGTTAAATGTGCTGTATTCAATGTTATGTAGCTTATCTAAACTGATACTGAATTCCCTATATAGTGCACTGCTTTAGGGCTCTGCATGGTCAGAAGTAGTACACTATATAGGGAATAGAGTGTCATTTGAGACGCAGCCGACTGTAAGTGTTGTCATGTAATTACTTGATGTAAACTGAACCTGTTGCTGTCTTGGACCAGGTCATAGAGACTAACCTGGATTGGCAAAGGTTGAATAAAATGAAGAGGGGTTTCAGGTCACAGTTCAGTTATATTCTTTTCCACTCACGTGTATGTGTGTGTGTGTGTGTGTGTGCATTTGTGCGCACATTTGTGCATGTGTGTGTTCTCTCACCATTGTGTATGTGTGACTTCACATCCCTACTGTATTTGTCTCACCATAGGCTGTAGCTGTGTGCCGGGCATCATGGCGTTTGCGAGTTGCATCTGCTGGGCCAGCATGGCCATGTTCTTCTGTTGGATTAGGTTGTTCCTGCCATTGATCTCTAGCTGGGTCTTTAGGTGGCCAGGAGGGTGCAGGTACTTACAGTTCTCCCTGGAACAACGGCCCTGAGAGAGGGAGAGGGAGGTGCGATAGGGGAGTGGGGGGGGAGTTTGGACAGCAAGAGAGAGAAGCAGTGTGTCAAAGTAAAGTAAGTTGATTCAGATTCAGACAGCACTGCTTTAAAGACGTCCTCTAGTGATTCTTGAACTTTTACTGTTGAAAAGCGATATCCCAAGTATAAATTCAGTAAAGTACACACAAAAAATGTTTGGAGCAAAATTGTGTTTTTTTAGAGACAACAAACTTCAAGGAGACTGCCTCGCCTACTACTTCTCAGATAGAATTCAGTGTATCAAATCGGAGGGCCTGTTGTCCCGGACCTCTGGTAGTCTCTATGGGGGTACCACAGGGTTAAATTCTTGGGCCAACTCTTTTCTCTGTATATATCAACGATGTCGCTCTTGCTGCAGGTGATTCCTTGATCCACCTCTATGCAGACGACACCATTCTGTGTACTTCTGGCCCTTCTTTGGACACTGTGTTAACAAACCTCCAAACGAGCTTCAATGCCATACAACACTCTTTCCGTGGCCTCCAACTGCTCTTAAATGCTAGTAAAACTAAATGCATGCCCTTCGCTGCTCGCACCTGCCCGCCCGACTAGCATCACTACTCTGGACGGTTCTGACTTAGAATATGTCAACTACAAATACCTAGGTGCCTGGCTAGACTGTAAACTCTCCTTCCAGACTCATATTAAGCATTTCCAATCCAAAATTAAATCTAGAATCGCCTTCCTATTTCGCAACAAAGCCTCCTTCACTCACGCTGCCAAACATACCCTCGTAAAACTGACTATCCTACCGATCCTCGACAATGTCACTTACAAAATAGCCTCCAACACTCTACTCAGCAAACTGGATGCAGTCTATCACAGTGCCATCCGTTTTGTCACCAAAGCCCCATATACCACCCACCACTGCGACCTGTATGCTCTCGTCGGCTGGCCCTGGCGACATATTCGTCGCCAAACCCACTGGCTCCAGGTCATCTATAAGTCTTTGCTAGGTAAAGCTCCGCCTTATCTCAGCTCACTGATCACGATAACAACACCCACCCGTAGCACACGCTCCAGCAGGTATATTTCACTGGTCATCCCCAAAGCCAACACCTATTTTGGCCGCCTTTCCTTCCAGTTCTCTGCTGCCAATGACTGGAACGAATTGCAAAAATCGCTGAAATTGGAGACGTATATCTCACTCACTCACTTTAAGCGTCAGCTATCTGAGCAGCTTACCGATCACTGGAGCTGTAGAGAGCCAATCGGTAAATAGCCCATCCAACTACCTACCTCATCCCCATATTGTTTTTATTTACTTGTTTTTGCTCTTTTGCAACCCAGTATTTCTACTTGCACATCATTATCTGGACATCTCTCACTCCAGTGTTAATGTGCTAAATTGTAATTACTTCGCTACTACTAACTCCTTACTCCTTTTGCACACACTGTATATAGATTTTTCTATTGTGTTATTGACTGCACGTCTGTTTATCCCATGTGTAACTCTATGTTGTTGTTTTTGTCGCACTGCTTTGCTTTATCTTGGCCAGGTCGCAGTTGTAAATGAGAACTTGTTCTCAACTGGCCTACCTGGTTAAATAAAGGTTAAATAAAAAATATATATATTCAAAGAGTTGGTCTGTTGGGAATCAGTGATGTCATCAGCCTCGTCCCTTGCTTGAGGAACAATAGAGGAGAAGTAGAGAACAAAAGAGGAAAGGAACCCCCCCACACGTTTGCTATGTCATGACTTACCTGGACCACCTATTGAGATGTGCCTTTTGTTAAGTAAATCAGGTGTTAAAAGAGGTGAAAAGGAGACTGGAGTGCCACTTTCAGTTGATGACTGTGTGCGTGTTTCTGTGTGACTGGGTCAGTGTGTGTCAGTGTGTGTGTGTGTGTGATATGCTGGGAGCTGTTTATAGCTGCATGCCCCTAACCTGTTTCACCCTAGGTCTGGGCTATGCCTGGCACTAACTAATTGTTAAGGGCTCTTGATTTCTGCTCTATCCTGTGGGACAAAAATGTCTGTGTGTGTTTCTTTGTGCGTGTGTCAGTGCGTGTGTGAGTGTGTGCCTTTACGCATGTGTGTGTGTGTCTGCATACGTGTGTTTGTTCAGGTCAGAAGAGGGTCTCTGTAACGCTTTAAAAAAATCTATTTTACAAGGTAAGTTGACTGAGAACACGTTCTCATTTACAGCAACAACCTGGGGATTAGTTACAGGGGTGAGGAGGGGGATGAATGAGCCAATTGTAAGCTGGGGATGATTAGGTGACTGTGATGGTATGAAGGACAGCCTGGGAATTTAGCCAGGACACCGGGGTCAACACCCCTACTCTTACGATAAGTGCCATGGGATCTTTAATGACCTCAGAGAGTCAGGACACCCGTTTAACGTCCCATCCGAAAGACAGCACCCTACACAGGGCAATGTCCCCAATCACTACCCTGGGGCATTGGGATATTTTTTTAGACCTGAGGAAAGAGTGCCTCCTACTGGCCCTCCAGCACCACCTGGTCTCCCATCCAGAGACTGACCAAGACCAACCCTGCTTAGCTTCAGAAGCAAGCCAGCAGTGGGATGCAGGATGGTATGCTGCTGGTGCAGGGTGGTATGCTGCTGGCTGGATGGACTCCTATCCAGACATCCAGCTAGGCTACATGTCAGACAGGAGATATAAATACATTTCACTCATATGATACATAGATATTGTATCACAGGGCAATATGAGGTCAAACTTCAAAGCGTCAGTGCCAAGAGATAATGAACTAGGAGAGATCGTTTTGTGCTGTCTGCTAGGAATACACACTGCCAAGAAGGAGGGGTCTGAGTCGGAAAAGTCCTGGTGGACTGGGGTCAGAATAGTTCAAGTGCCACCACACAGGCGTACACACACACTGGAGTCATGTTCATGTAACAGGTGGCACACACACTGGAGTCATGTTCATGTAACAGGTGACACACACACACTGGAGTCATGTTCATGTAACAGGTGACACACACACTGGAGTCATGTTCATGTAACAGGTGACACACACACTGGAGTCATGTTCATGTAACAGGTGACACACACACTGGAGTCATGTTCATATAACAGGTGACACACACACTGGAGTCATGTTCATGTAACAGGTGACACACACACTGGAGTCATGTTCATATAACAGGTGGCACACACACTGGAGTCATGTTCATGTAACAGGTGACACACACACTGGAGTCATGTTCATATAACAGGTGACACACACACTGGAGTCATGTTCATGTAACAGGTGACACACACACTGGAGTCATGTTCATATAACAGGTGACACACACACTGGAGTCATGTTCATGTAACAGGTGACACACACACTGGAGTCATGTTCATATAACAGGTGACACACACACACTGGAGTCATGTTCATGTAACAGGTGACACACACACTGGAGTCATGTTCATGTAACAGGTGACACACACACACTGGAGTCATGTTCATATAACAGGTGACACACACACTGGAGTCATGTTCATATAACAGGTGACACACACACTGGAGTCATGTTCATGTAACAGGTGACACACACACTGGAGTCATGTTCATATAACAGGTGACACACACACTAGAGTCATGTTCATATAACAGGTGACACACACACTGGAGTCATGTTCATGTAACAGGTGGCACACACACTGGAGTCATGTTCATGTAACAGGTGACACACACACTGGAGTCATGTTCATATAACAGGTGACACACACACACTGGAGTCATGTTCATATAACAGGTGACACACACACTGGAGTCATGTTCATGTAACAGGTGACACACACACTGGAGTCATGTTCATGTAACAGGTGACACACACTGGAGTCATGTTCATATAACAGGTGACACACACACTGGAGTCATGTTCATATAACAGGTGACACACACACTAGAGTCATGTTCATATAACAGGTGACACACACACACTGGAGTCATGTTCATGTAACAGGTGACACACACACTGGAGTCATGTTCATGTAACAGGTGACACACACACTGGAGTCATGTTCATGTAACAGGTGGCACACACACTGGAGTCATGTTCATATAACAGGTGGCACACACACTGGAGTCATGTTCATGTAACAGGTGACACACACACTGGAGTCATGTTCATGTAACAGGTGACACACACACTGGAGTCATGTTCATATAACAGGTGGCACACACACTGGAGTCATGTTCATGTAACAGGTGACACACACACTGGAGTCATGTTCATGTAACAGGTGACACACACACTGGAGTCATGTTCATGTAACAGGTGACACACACACTGGAGTCATGTTCATATAACAGGTGACACACACACTAGAGTCATGTTCATATAACAGGTGACACACACACTGGAGTCATGTTCATGTAACAGGTGGCACACACACTGGAGTCATGTTCATATAACAGGTGACACACACACTGGAGTCATGTTCATATAACAGGTGACACACACACTAGAGTCATGTTCATGTAACAGGTGACACACACACTGGAGTCATGTTCATATAACAGGTGACACACACACTGGAGTCATGTTCATGTAACAGGTGACACACACACACTGGAGTCATGTTCATGTAACAGGTGGCACACACACACTGGAGTCATGTTCATATAACAGGTGACACACACACTGGAGTCATGTTCATATAACAGGTGACACACACACTGGAGTCATGTTCATATAACAGGTGACACACACACTGGAGTCATGTTCATGTAACAGGTGACACACACACTGGAGTCATGTTCATGTAACAGGTGACACACACACTGGAGTCATGTTCATATAACAGGTGACACACACACTAGAGTCATGTTCATATAACAGGTGACACACACACTGGAGTCATGTTCATGTAACAGGTGACACACACACTGGAGTCATGTTCATGTAACAGGTGACACACACACTGGAGTCATGTTCATGTAACAGGTGACACACACACTGGAGTCATGTTCATGTAACAGGTGGCACACACACTGGAGTCATGTTCATGTAACAGGTGACACACACACTGGAGTCATGTTCATGTAACAGGTGACACACACACACTGGAGTCATGTTCATATAACAGGTGACACACACACTGGAGTCATGTTCATGTAACAGGTGGCACACACACACTGGAGTCATGTTCATATAACAGGTGACACACACACTGGAGTCATGTTCATATAACAGGTGACACACACACTGGAGTCATGTTCATGTAACAGGTGACACACACACTGGAGTCATGTTCATGTAACAGGTGACACACACACTGGAGTCATGTTCATGTAACAGGTGACACACACACTGGAGTCATGTTCATATAACAGGTGACACACACACTAGAGTCATGTTCATATAACAGGTGACACACACACTGGAGTCATGTTCATGTAACAGGTGACACACACACTGGAGTCATGTTCATATAACAGGTGACACACACACTAGAGTCATGTTCATATAACAGGTGACACACACACTGGAGTCATGTTCATATAACAGGTGACACACACACTAGAGTCATGTTCATATAACAGGTGACACACACACTGGAGTCATGTTCATGTAACAGGTGACACACACACTGGAGTCATGTTCATATAACAGGTGACACACACACTGGAGTCATGTTCATGTAACAGGTGACACACACTGGAGTCATGTTCATATAACAGGTGACACACACACTGGAGTCATGTTCATGTAACAGGTGACACACACACTGGAGTCATGTTCATGTAACAGGTGACACACACTGGAGTCATGTTCATATAACAGGTGACACACACACTGGAGTCATGTTCATGTAACAGGTGACACACACACTGGAGTCATGTTCATATAACAGGTGACACACACACTGGAGTCATGTTCATGTAACAGGTGACACACACACTGGAGTCATGTTCATGTAACAGGTGACACACACACTGGAGTCATGTTCATATAACAGGTGACACACACACTGGAGTCATGTTCATATAACAGGTGACACACACACTAGAGTCATGTTCATGTAACAGGTGACACACACACTGGAGTCATGTTCATATAACAGGTGACACACACACTGGAGTCATGTTCATATAACAGGTGACACACACACTGGAGTCATGTTCATATAACAGGTGACACACACACTGGAGTCATGTTCATGTAACAGGTGACACACACACTGGAGTCATGTTCATGTAACAGGTGACACACACTGGAGTCATGTTCATATAACAGGTGACACACACACTGGAGTCATGTTCATGTAACAGGTGACACACACACTGGAGTCATGTTCATATAACAGGTGGCACACACACTGGAGTCATGTTCATGTAACAGGTGACACACACACTGGAGTCATGTTCATGTAACAGGTGACACACACACTGGAGTCATGTTCATGTAACAGGTGACACACACACTGGAGTCATGTTCATGTAACAGGTGACACACACACTGGAGTCATGTTCATGTAACAGGTGGCACACACACTGGAGTCATGTTCATGTAACAGGTGACACACACACTGGAGTCATGTTCATATAACAGGTGACACACACACTGGAGTCATGTTCATGTAACAGGTGACACACACACTGGAGTCATGTTCATATAACAGGTGACACACACACTGGAGTCATGTTCATATAACAGGTGACACACACACTGGAGTCATGTTCATGTAACAGGTGACACACACACTGGAGTCATGTTCATATAACAGGTGACACACACACTGGAGTCATGTTCATATAACAGGTGACACACACACTGGAGTCATGTTCATATAACAGGTGACACACACACTGGAGTCATGTTCATATAACAGGTGACACACACACTGGAGTCATGTTCATATAACAGGTGACACACACACTGGAGTCATGTTCATATAACAGGTGACACACACACTGGAGTCATGTTCATATAACAGGTGACACACACACTGGAGTCATGTTCATATAACAGGTGACACACACACTGGAGTCATGTTCATATAACAGGTGACACACACACTAGAGTCATGTTCATATAACAGGTGACACACACACACTGGAGTCATGTTCATGTAACAGGTGACACACACACTGGAGTCATGTTCATGTAACAGGTGACACACACACTGGAGTCATGTTCATGTAACAGGTGACACACACACTGGAGTCATGTTCATGTAACAGGTGACACACACACTGGAGTCATGTTCATGTAACAGGTGACACACACACTGGAGTCATGTTCATGTAACAGGTGACACACACACTGGAGTCATGTTCATATAACAGGTGACACACACACTGGAGTCATGTTCATGTAACAGGTGGCACACACACATAGCCCTGTTCTTTACGACAGATATTTATTTACTGACATTCCATGGGCACAGCTGAGCCGACCGGGCCGAGGCAGCAAGGTCCTTCCACTGGGGACACACAGGTTGAATCAACGTTGTTTCCACATCATTTTTATGAAATGACATTGAACCAACGTGGAATAGACATTGAATTTACATCAGTGCCCAGTGGACACACTCACTCACAAATAGAGCTGCTGCCTGGGTGCTTCTCAATAGTCTAACATATATGCCTCTCTCTGTCTCCTTTCCTCTATTCGCAATGACATGAAATACTTGGGACAGGTCAATGGAAGCAAATTCCTAGCGGGCATTCTCCATATTGCTTTCATCCTGTGGGTTTTCAGATCAGTGGAGAGGAAGGAAAGGAGATAAGGAGAGGAAACCACGTTGGATAATTGAGATGCACCCTCAGAAGTGTCGTTACTCAGATACAGGCAGGAAAAAGTGTTGTGCATAAGAGTGTTGTAGTTGACACCACGTCAGTCACAACTACAACAGGAGACGTAAACGCCACAGTGTGTGTGTGTGTGTGTGTGTGTGTGTGTGTGTGTGTGTGTGTGTGTGTGTGTGTGTGTGTGTGTGTGTGTGTGTGTGTGTGTGTGTGTGTGTGTGTGTGTGTATATGTGTGTGTGTGTGTGTGTGTGTGTGTGTGTGTGTGTGTGTGTGTGTGTTATGCCTCTCGGACAGCGTCTATCACAAACAGAGGGACGTCTAGCCTACGCAGACATCTGACTTGTTGAGACTTGTGACTCAGAAATGTCAACAACTGGGTCAAATTTGAACTCATGATCCCCGCCTCAGCACTGCTGTGTGACTGACTGGCTGGTTTAAACACTGTTATTAAACCCTATCACTACATGTACTTAACCTAAATTGCTATAGATAATGGTGAAGGCTTAACGACTGGCATGTGAAATGTAGGTTAAATGGTTGAAAGTAGGCTTGGGCGATATACCGTTTATACCATATATCTGGGTATTTCGAAATATGATTTTCAAATGGTATTTAAAAAATATATATATATCGTTATGGGTGGGGCTGCTACGCCACTGCTTATACCTAACTATAAGTTAAGTATAACTATAAGAAATCTAACGTGTCAAATAAATTATATCTAGCTCAGGGCTAAAGCTATGCATTTGGTTTGCTAATTTGCTAACTAAGAGGCACGAGTTCAAGATCAAGCTTCTTCGTTACAGCATAGACATTCAACCCTCTCCTGCTTTAAAAAACAAATTTTTAAAGCACAAAAAAACAGTATTCACTTGACTCCATGTTAACCCCACAGAACCAAGTTATACAAGCAGAATCTGCATTTAAACCATTAACTTGTATTTGCTGAATAACAGTAATGTTCAACATTACATTACACACATATTTATGTCAAGTAGACATGAATTAAGGCACTATAAAACACCAGTATCAAACTAAATGGTCATAGTTGTCACTTTTCATCAGTGAAGCATTTTTATAGACATCATCACCATATCATCCCCGTTGTCTAAATTGTATTTATACAAATAGCGCCCCTTGTGTGCACATTCACTAATACGTATACCCAGGTATGGTACAGAAACGGTATGACGGTATGCAAATCTGGATACCGCCCAACACTAGCTGAAAGACTCAACTTCTCTGTCATTCAAGTTAAATGCTGCATGCAGGCAGAAGGGCTACTCTATGTGATGGTAACACATCACCAAGTTAACAGGAGTTATGATTGTAAACATGTTCAGAGAGGTCAAAAAGGAGAGGCCAAATTGAAATATCGATACAGTTCTTAGACTGGACTGATGGACTAACTGGCTAATGTACAAAAGCTGTGAGGCAGAAACTTGGAGAGAAATTATGCAGAGCTTGTTTTGAACGAGGTTCTAGATCCATGCAGAACTGTTCTGAAAAGAGGTTCTAAATCTACAGATGACTTTTCTGAAAAGAGATTTGCTCATCCAGAGGCGGTGCTCCTAGTGGCCAGGGACTTTCATGCAGGGAAACTAAAATCCGTTTTACCTCATTTCCACCAGCATGTTAAATATACAACCAGAGGGGAAAAACTCTAGACCACCTTTACTCCACACACAGAGGCGCATACAAAGTTCTCCCTCGCCCTCCATTTTGCAAATCTGACCATAATTATATCCTCCTGATTCCTGCTCACAAGCAAAAACTAAAGCAGGAAGCACCAGTGACTCACTCAATACGGAAGTGGTCAGGTGACGCGGATGCTACACTACAGGACTGTTTTGCAAGTACAGTCTGGAATATGTTCCGGGATTCATCCAATGGCATTGAGGAGTACACCACAGTCACTGGCTTCATCAATAAGTGCATCGATGACGTTGTCCCCACAGTGACCGTACGCACATACCC
Source organism: Salvelinus alpinus (assembly GCF_045679555.1). Lineage (NCBI taxonomy): Eukaryota > Metazoa > Chordata > Actinopteri > Salmoniformes > Salmonidae > Salvelinus > Salvelinus alpinus. The sequence continues at coordinate 44,947,738 of NC_092115.1, forward strand.
AATCAGAGCTGCTGATTTCAAGGAGCGGGACTTTAACCCGGACGCTTATAAGAAATCCCGCTATGCCCTCAGACAAACCATCAAACAGGCAAAGCGTCAATACAGGACTAAGATTGAATCGTACTACACTGATGTAAGACCTTCAAAGGTCAATATTCTCACCAGGACGTGTACTCTGAGCATGCGCTGACCAACTGGCAAGTGTCTTCACTGACATGTTCAACCTCTCCCTGACTGAGTCTGTAATAACAACATGTTTCAAGCAGACCACCATAGTCCCTGTGCCCAAGAACACTAAGGTAACCTGCCTAAATTATTACCGACCCGTCATGAAGTGCTTTGAAAGGCTGGTCATGGCTCACATCAACACCATTATCCCAGAAACCCTAGTCCCACTCCAATTTGCAGACCACCCCAACAGATCCACAGATGACGCAATCTCTATTGCACTCCACACTGCCCTTTCCCACCTGGACAAAAGGAACACCTATGTGAGAATGCTAATTCATTGACTACAGCTCAGCGTTCAGCACCATAGCGCCCACAAAGCTCATCACTAAGCTAAGGATCCTGGGTCTAAACACCTCCCTCTGCAACTGGATCCTGGACTTCCTGACGGGCTGCCCCCAAGTGGTAAGGGTAGGTGACAACTAGAGCTTTACCGATTATGATTTTTCAACACAGATACCGATTATTGGAGGACCAAAAAAGGCTGATACCGATTAATCGGCCGATTTTTATATATATATTTGTAATAATGACAATGACAACAATACTGAATGAACACTTTTATTTTAACTTAATATAATACATAAATAAAAATACATTTAGTCTCAAATAAATCATGAAACATGTTCAATTTGGTTTAAATAATGCAAAAACACCGTGTTGGAGAAAAAAGTAAAAGGGCAATATGTGCCATGTAAAAAAGCTAACGTTTAAGTTCTTTGCTCAGAACATGAGAACATTTGAAAGCTGGTGGTTCCTTTTAACATGAGTCTTCAATATTCCCAGTTAAGAGGTTTTAGGTTGTAGTTATTATAGGAATTATAGGACTATTTCTCTCTATACCATTTGTATTTCATATACCTTTGACTATTGGATGTTCTTATAGGCACTATAGTATTGGCAGCCTAATCTCGGGAGTTGATAGGCTTGAAGTCATAAACAGCGTGGTGCTTCAAGCATTGCTAAGAGGTGCTGGCAAACGCAGTAAAGTGCTGTTTGAATGAATGTTTACGAGCCTGCTGCTGCCTACCACCGCTCAGTCAGACTGCTCTATCAAATATAAAATCATAGACTTAATTATAATATAATAACACACATAAATACGAGCCTTAGGCCATTAATATGGTCAAATCCGGAAACTATTTCGAAAACAAAACATTTATTCTTTCAGTGAAATACGGAACCGTTCCGTATTTTATCAAATGGGTGGCATCCATATGTCTAAATATTGCTGTTACATTGCACAACCTTCAATGTTATGTCATAATTATGTAAAATTCTGGCAAATTAATTACGGTCTTTGTTAGGAAGCAATGGTCTTCACACAGTTCGCAACGAGCCAGGCGGCCCAAACTGCTGCATATACCCTGACTCTGCTTGCACAGAACGCAAGAGAAGTGACACAATTTCCCTAGTTAATATTGCCTGCTGACACGAATTTCTTTTAACTAAATATGCAGGTTTAAAAAGATATACTTGTGTATTGATTTTAAGAAAGGCATTGATGTTTATGTTTAGGTACATTGGTGCAACGACAGTGCTTTTTTCACGAATGTGCTTGTTAAATCATCACCCGTTTGGCGAAGTAGGCTGTGATTCGATGATAAATTAACAGGCACCCCATTGATTATTTGCAACGCAGGACAAGCTAGTTAAACTAGTAATATCATCAACCATGTGTAGTTAACTAGTGATTATGTTAAGATTGATTTATTTTTAATAAGATACGTTTAATGCTAGCTAGCACCTTACCTTGGCTCCTTGCTGCACTCGCATAACAGGTGGTCAGCCTGCCACACAGTCTCCTCATGGAGTGCAATGTAACCGACCATACCCGGCGTCCAAAAATGGCGATTACCGATTGTTATGAAAACTTGAAGTCGGCCCTAATTAAATCGGCCACGCCGATTAATCGGTCGACCTCTAGTAACAACACATCTGCGACGCTGATCCTCAACACGGGGGCCCCTCAAGTGTGCGTGCTTAGTCCCCTCCTGTACTCCCTGTTCACCCATGACTGCATGGCCAGGCACGACTCCAACACCATCATTAAGTTTGCCGAACGACACAACAGCGGAAGGCCTGATCAACGACAATGATGAGACAGCCAATAGGGAGGAGGTCAGACACCTGGCTGTGTGGTGTCAGGATAACAACCTCTCCTTCAACGTGAGCAAGACAAAGGAGATGATTGTGGACTACAGAAAAAGAAGGACAGAGCAGGCCCCCATTCTCCTCGACGGGGCTGTAGTGGAGCAGGTTGAGAACTTCAAGTTCCTTTAGCGTCCACAACAACAACAAACTAACATGGTCCAAACACACCAAGACAGGCAAAGCCTATTCCCCCTCAGAAGACTGAAAAGATTTGGCATGGGTCCTCAGATCCTCCAAAAAGTTATACGAGAGCATCCTGAATGGTTGTATCACTGCCTGGTATGGCAACTGCTTGCCCTCCGACCTCAAGGTACTACAGAGGGTAGTGCGTATGGCCCAGTACATCACTGGGGCCAAGCTTCCTGCTATCCAGGACCTCTATACCAGGCGGTGTCAGAGGAAGGCCCTAAAAATTGTCAAAGACTCCAGCCACCCTTGTCATGGACTGTTGTCGGCAAGCGGTACCGGAGAACCAAGTCTAGGTTCAAAAGGCTTCTTAACAGCTTCTACCCCCAAGCCATAAGACTCCTGAACAGCTAATCAAATAGCTACCCAGACTATTTGCATTGTCCCCCAACCCCTCTTTTACACTGCTGCTACTCTCTGGTTATTATCTATGCATAGTTACTTTAACTCTACCTACATGTACATATTACCTCAATTACCTCGACGAACCTGTGTCCCCGCACATTGACGCTGTACCGGTACCCCCTGTATATAGCCTCGCAACTGTTATTTTACTGCTGCTCTTTAAATATTAGTTATTTAAATGTTTTACTTATCTATTTTTTACTTAACACTTATTTTTCTTAAAACTGCATTGTTGGTTAAGGGCTTGTAAGTAAGCATTTCACTGTAAGGTCCACACCTGTTGTATTCGGCGCACGTGACAAATAGACATTTGATTAGAACTACAAAGAAGTGTTCTGAAAAGAGGTTCTAGCTCTAAGGAGAACTGTTCCCGAAAAGAAGATCTAAAACTGAGCAGAACTGAGCATATTCAAAGCTACTAGCATGAGCTCAAATCTCATGAGCTGAACTGGCATTCATAAACATTCTGACACATAATGGTGAGCAGCGAGAGGGAGCTCTGAAACAGAGCTGCAGCTCTAATAGCAGTCAGCCAGAGACTGGCATGTGGTGTGGGGGGGGGGGGCTAGTTAACGAGCAGTGAGGGATCACGTTGCGCCCCCCCCACCTGACCCCATCCGTTCCACGTTGGATTTACTCTAGTGGCATTCGGCGAGGGAGGACCGTTGACCCCCGCAGAGGAAACCATTAGGGCCTGACATTACTGCCACGGCAGCTCTGCTGAGTCATCCCTTATGCAGAAATAAGAGCAGTGGCTAAAGAAGGCTGCCATTTTGAATAGTGAAATATGCCCCAGCAGAGGAAATGTCAGCCTGTGTAAGCTGGGAAGGGGACAGACAAAAGTGAGTCACGTACGGTAGCGTAACCCTGCGTCAGTGAAATACTAGAACCTGCTGCATGACAAGTCCTTAGTGACGGTCAGAGATAGAGAGGAATGAGGGGGAGAGAGAGAGAGTGTGAGAGTGATAAGGTAGAGGGGGCAAGAGACACACAGCAACAGAATGAGAGATACATGCAGATGGATAGAGATAAAAAAGAGAGAGATGGGCAAAGAGAGAGAATGAGAGATAAATAGAGAGACAGGGAAAGAGAGACAGTCAGACAGATGTTCTGTCTCATATGATGTTTTCTTGCTTCTGTGCTGTTATTACACCAGGGGCCTTGAGGGGCACCCACCATGTACATGGCAACAGACCAGCCCAGTGTTCCAGTCCAAACAACAGCCACATTCCAGCACTACAGCGGAATCCCTGCTTGCTCCCCGATCCCTCACAGACACATAAAGGAAACTCTGTAATGGAACGTCACAGACTTATAAAAGCATATAATCACTATTATTTCGTAAGGAGGGGAAAAGCAAGGCACGCTACAACAATGAAATTGTCTTCGTTATTCAAATATCCTGTACATCCATACGCAACAGTTCCTTATATGTCTGTCTAATGTAAGTTATCATTAGTGTACTTTCATTATAATGAGAACCACATTATGAGAAGCAGCTGGGTTATACTGTTTCATAGGAATAGTCTTTTAAATATAGCCTGGCAAATCTGAGGTCTCTCTTTCCTCTGCTGCTGGAAAACAAGCCTTATTCCACTGTTCTAAAGTGCCAGGGGCCTCATTTATAACCATTGCGTACATTTTATAATAAAGATCTTCGTGTGCCATTTCAGCAAAATATTTAGATTCATAAACTTGGCGTACACCATGTTTCCGTTATAAATCTGACCCATCGTGAAATTGTGCGAAAATGAGCAATATAACTCCGCCTGAACAACTTCCGTCACCCTTTTATGACGGCAACAATGCCGTTATTTGCTGTATACTTGGAGTTATTGGAATTAGGCCAAGGAAATAGGCTATCTAAAGGAAAAAGCAATGGCGAACTTGATCAAATGTCTTTGGAGGTGTTGGCAGAATGTTTCCTGTTGCGGTGACATTTGCTGTAGCCTATCTGACCAAATTTGAAAGACAAAAACAATTCCACATTTGTGTGAACCTGTAATCAGATCGTTTTAAATCAATAATGTTTTGCATTTACTTTTTCCCGAACTTAAATACGCGGCACTGCCCACGAATTCTACTCAGATAAAAATTAAAACTACAGTAGGCCTACTTAGTGGTAGCCTAATTGTCTACTCGGAAAAAATTGCAGTAGGCAGTGGTAGTCTACGCACTTCCATGCAAAACTTCAACTGTCTGTTCACCTGTTAAATTCAACTGTGTATTATAAACCGCGCTCCCTTTCGGATGCATAGAGCAGAGACTTGACTAACAGGCGCAATTAAATGAGACATGTGCACGGTTGTTGTATGGCTACTTTGGGAACTCTATATGGCCAGAAAAGGTGAAGAATTTATTCTGCAATGGTTATTATATGCTATGTAAACTCAGCAAAAAAAGAAAAATCCTCCCACTGTCAACTGCGTTTATTTTACCGATCCTTGACTTCGGCGATGTCATTTACAAAATAGCCTCCAACACTCTACTCAGCAAACTGGATGTAGTCTATCACAGTGCCATCCGTTTTGTCACCAAAGCCCCATATACTACCCACCACTGCAACCTGTATGCTCTCGTTGGCTGGCCCTCGCTACATATTCGTCGCCAAACCCACTGGCTCCAGGTCATCTATAAGTCTTTGCTAGGTAAAGACCCGCCTTATCTCAGCTCACTGGTCACCATAGCAACACCCACCCGTAGCACGCGGTCCAGCAGGTATACTTCACTGGTCATCCCCAAAGCCAACACTTCTTTGGCTGGAACGAATTGCAAAAATCACTGAAGTTGGAGACTTATATCTCCCTCACTAACTTTAAGCATCAGCTGTCAGAGCAGCTTACCGATCGCTGCAACTGTACACAGCCCATCTGTAAATAGCACACCCAACTACCTCATCCCCATATTGTTATTTATCTTCTTGCTCTTTTGCAGCCCAGTATCTCTACTTGAACATCATCATCTGCACATCTATCACTCCAGTGTTAATGCTAAATTGTAATTATTTCGCCTCTATGGCCTATTTATTGCCTTACCTCCCTAATCTTCTACATTTGCACACACTGTACATAGCTTTATCTATTGTGTTATTGACTGTACGTTTGTTTACATGTAACTCTGTGTTGCTGTTTTTGTCGCACTGCTTTGCTTTATCTTGGCCAGGTTGCAGTTGTAAATGAGAACTTGTTCTTAACTGGCCTGCCTGGTTAAATAAAAAATGTAATAAAACATTTAAGCAAACTTAACATGTGTAAATATTTGAATGAACATAACAAGATTCAACAACTGAGACATAAACTGAACAAGTTCCACAGACATGTGACTAACAGAAATGGAATAATGTGTCCCTGAACAAAGGGGGGGCGTCAAAAGTAACAGTCAGTACCTGGAGTGGCCACCAGAGCAGAACACTGACATTCCTGTCTCGCAGGAAATCACGCACAGAACGAGCAGTATGGCTAGTGGCATTGTCATGCTGGAGGGTCATGTCAGGATGAGCCTGCAGGACGGGTACCACATGAGAGAGGAGGATGTCTTCCCTGTAACGCACAGCATTGAGGTTGCCTGAAATGACAACAAGCTCAGTCCGATGATGCTGTGACACACCGCCCCAGACCATGACGAACACTTCCACATCGATTCCGCTCCAGAGTACAGGCCTCGGTGTAACGCTCATTTCTTTGACGATAAAAGCGAATCCGACCATCACCCCTGGTGAGACAAAACCATGATTCATCAGTGAAGAGCACTTTTTGCCAGTTCTGTCTGGTCCAGCGACGGTGGGTTTGTGCCCATTGTTGCCGGTGATGTCTGGTGAGGACCTGCCTTACAACAGGCCTACAAGCCCTCAGTCCAGCCTCTCAGCCTATTGCGGACAGTCTGAGCACTGATGGAGGGACTGTGTATTCCTATTGTAACTCGGGCAGTTGTTGTTGCCATCCTGCACCTGTCCCGCAAGTGTGATGTTCGGATGTACCGATCCTGTGCAGGTGTTGTTACACGTGGTCTGCCACTGCGAGGACGATCAGCTGTCCGCCCTGTCTCCCTGTAGCGCTGTCTTAGGCGTCTCACAGTACGGACATTGCAATTTATTGCCCTGGCCACATCTGCAGTCCTCATGCCTCCTTGCAGCATGCCTAAGGCACGTTCACGCAGATGATCAGGGACCCTGGGCATCTTTCTTTTGGTGTTTTTCAGAGTCAGTAGAAAGACCTCTTTATTGTCCTAAGTTTTCATAACTGTGACCTTAATCTTAATCTGTGAAATGTTAGTGTCTTAACGACAGTTCCACAGGTGCATGTTCATGAATTGTTTATGGTTCATTGGAACAAGCATGGGGAACAGTGTTTAAACCATTCACAATGAAGATCTGCAAAGTTACAAATTATCTTTGAAAGACAGAGTTTTCTATCTGTATAAATGAAATATTGTCTACTCAAGAAATTTGACGTGACAGTATTCAGACGTAGGCTACAAATGTCAATGGAAACGGTGAACCGTCTGTTCTACCGTTATACTGCGCTTCGTTTGGATCGCAATTCAGCAAAATAAATAGCTTATATATTTACTACCGTGAAGTGGGCCCAATTAAATGAGAGATGGGACGAATGGTAGCCTATCCTAACCTTGTTGTAGGCCTACAGGCTATTTCGCGAGTATGAAACCATCACAGTCAGAAAAGGTGAAGAATGCAAAGATTTAAAAAAATCGATATTCGCTTTTCTCACTAATGGAAAATGATTGCATCGTGTTATTATATTTATCCACATGTTTTTTTTGTTATGAATAAGAGTGTCATCATACATATATTCCACATTTGCACAAAGCTACTTTTGCCTTCTTGCAATGCAATGCTTCAACCACTAGGTCTAAAGTTTGCGGGAGGATAAGCACTTTCTCGTGTCACGTTCATGTTTTTAGAAATGCCAATTGTTGTGTGAAAACTGGTGCACGCATGTTTTGTGGCATATTTTTCACATACATGAGGCCCCAGGTGGCTTGAAGGTGACTATTCAGCTCCAAGCAAAGCTCATAATAAAATATCATACGTTAAGAGAAATACAAGGGTTTGATCTATTTGCAAGTAAAGTAGGGTATTTTCACTCCTTTTGCTGTGTCATTCCATACCTAACAGATGTTTGTGAGACACAGAGAATAGGTGAGGGGACACTATAACCTTGCTAGCTGAATAAGCTGAAACAGGTTGATTCAACTTAAAGATGAAACCTTAAGCATATATTTTCTCCTCCGTTCATCTCTCCCTCCTTCTCTCCTCAGGATCAGGGACACTGCTCTTATTTGGTGCTGAACGGAGCAAGATGGTTGGCTAGAGCAACAAGTGCAGCCACACCATACTTTGTCACTGTGTGGGATTTAAGCAAACGATGAATCAGCCTGCAAAGAATGCTGGGAGGTGCCGCACCACTTCCTGTGAAGGCAAGAGGATAGAGCGGCGAGGAGCTCTGAGTGTGTGTGTGTCTGGACAGAGGACAGAACAGCAAGGAGCTTTCAGACACCTTGGCACACTATCACTGAGTCATCTAATCCTCACACCCTCCAAAACACACACACACACCAGACACAGAACAGACACACACACTACACCCCCCCACCCCACACACACACACCTGCAGAATCTAAACACAGGACTCCTCATATGGGCTGTGTTTATGTTCTGTATACAATCACACAGGGAGGAGTAGAGAGGCCAGCCACCAGGCCCCATCCTTTCGCTCTGTTTGACTGTTGGGGAACAAAGCTCCATTCACAGTGTGTGTCTGAGGATAGGGGGCTTTTCATCTCTCAATACGGCTGTCCAGAAGTCACTGGGACAGAGAACAGAGGCAGAGATGAGGCTTCTCGTCACTGATCACAACACAGCAGGCTACAAAAACAGAGAGCGACTGGGAAACTAACAAAAGGCAATAACTGTGACTACGACTCTAAAACAATGTAATGCACTGGGGAATACGGACAACACATACACACGCTAATACACATTGGAAAACACGTTCCTCTCATCTACCCCATCCTTATACACAAGACACACTCAGGCACATACTGATCCAGTGACCCCAGTATGTACTGTACATACAATGTACACACGCTGACATAGCAATCCCCCTACACACACACAGCACATTATGAGGAGGCTTTTGCTGCTCACTGCACGGCCTGCACCACACGTTCATCTGGGCGGTGTAATGGCTCTCTTAGGGGACACAGGTGACACTGGTAATGACTCAGGGCTCAATGGTGTGACACACACACTCACACAGACACACACACACACTGGGCTTAGTGGGCAGGGACCGGCTCTGTCCAAGGGGCTTATGGTGGCATGAAGGGTCCGGAGAGCGTTAATCTATGATTAGAGCTATGACAGCCCCCAGTGACATATTAACTATGACCCTAAACTATGTGGGAGAGAGAGACAGGCACAAATCAGACCATACAGCATGTCACAGCCACACAGAGGGGTTTACGTAACGTAGACTGACAAAGAGAGCTGGCTTTAGAAATCAGTTTTTCAGTTGGGGCTATACCAAAACATTAAGAACACCTGCTCTTTCCATGACATAGACTGACCAGGTGACTCCAGGTGAAAGCCATGATCCCTTATTGATGTCACTTATTAAATCCACTTCAAATCAGTATAGATGTAGAGGAGGAGACAGGTTAAAGAAGGATTTTAAAGCCTTGAGACATGGATTGTGTATGTGTGCCATTCAGAGGGGTGAACGGGCAAGACAAAAGACTTAAGTGCCTTTGAACGGGGTATGGTAGTAGGTGCCCGGCGCACTGGTTTGTGTCAAGAACCGCAACGCTGCTGGGTTTTACACACTCAACAGATTCCTGTGAATATCCCATCCACCACCCAATGGACATCCAGCCAACTTGACAGAACTGTGGGAAGCATTGGAGTCAACATGGGCCAGCATCCCTGTGAAATGCTTTCGACACCTTGTAGAGTCCACGCCCCCTCTCATTGAGTAAGTCAAATTGAAGGCCTACCGGGGTACTGCAGGCTGTCATTAACAACTCAATTACTCCTATATCTTTTCTGTGTGCGATTTTCAAATAATCAGTTCAAGGACATACATCCAGTGTATTATAATCAATTATACCATGATTGTCTTCCCAAACATATTTTTTTAAATGAAGATTGACCACAAAGATCGACATTTTCCCATTCACTATAACGGGGGATCCTGTTTTCTGCAAGCAATGCCTGCAGTACCGCTGTCGGCCTTGAACTACCGTGGCTTCAACGAGAGGTGGCAGTTCTCCTTTGGGTTATATGCAGAAAAATGGAGGGAACATTTTTCCTAATAACTCGGTGGCCTTGTATGTCTGTGTCGCATGTACACACAACCAGACACACACACACACACACACACACACACACACACACACACACACACACACACACACACACACACACACACACACACACACACACACACACACACACACACACACACACACACACACACACACACACACACACACACACACACACACACACACACACACACACCCACCATGTCACTGACATGCCTACTTATAGAGCTGTTCTCACTTGAAGAGGGTGGTGGCTCTCAGGAATGCCCATGGTCAAATATCAAGTATACAGTAGCACAAATGTCACCCCCTGGTTGTGTTGATTGACTAATAATTTAGATTGGCGGGTAACTCAAAAATTGCATTTTTCCACAGCCGCAGTCAGTTAAGGTCCATGTAGCCTATACTATCTGGATATTCTCCCCTCTCCAGTCCCTCTCTTTCTCTTAGCTTTCTACAAACTTTGTTCAAATTGCAAGCATGGAAATGGTATCTTAGCAACCAACCCTTGAAACGTCAAAAGCTGAAAAGTTGAGAGAGGTCTCCCCATTTTTGTGTACAGTATACATTTCTGTTTCTCAATATATCTCATCCCACTCTCTCTCTCTCTCTCTGCCTACAAAACACTAAGACGTGATAAGACCACTGATAAGAAATAGCACGTTTCTGCCCCACTATGGGATAATAATTTGGCAGAGTTGTCCCGTTAATCCTGTGTTATATTATTATATACAATTACAGTAATCTGATCTCTTAACTGTAATCCTGTGAAATGCATAGTCCTAATCCTGTATCAACATCAGATTATCTCATAATAATAATAATTTGTTACTACCGGCCAAGGTAACCTGCCTAAATGACTATCGCCCCGTATCACTCACATCTATAGCCATGAAATGATTTGAAAGGCTGGTCATGGCTCACATCAACACCATCATCCCAGACACTCTGGACCCACTCCAATTCGCATACCGTCCCAACAGATCCACATATTACACATCTATTGCACTCCACACTGTCCTCAACCACCTGGACAAGAGGAATACCTTTGTAAGAATGCTATTCATTGACTACAGCTCAGCATTCAACATTATAGTCCCCTCCAAACTCATCACCAAGCTTAGGACCCTGGCACTGAACACCTCCATCCGCAACTGGATCCTGGACTTCCTGACGGTCCGCCCCCAGCTGGTAAGGGTAAGAAACAACACATCCGCCATGTTGACCATCAACACAAAGGCCCGTCAAGGGTGCGTTCGTAGTCACCTCCTGTACTCTCTGTTCGCCCACGACTCCAACGCCATCATCAAGCACATCACTGGGACCGAGCTCCCTGCCATCCAAGGACCTCAAACCAGGCGGTGTCAGAGGAAGGCCCTAAATAATGTCATAGACTTCAGCCACCCAGGCGATAGATTGTTCTCTCTGCTACCCCACGTCAAGCGGTACCAGTGCACGTCTGGAACCAACAGGACCCTGAACAGCTTCTACCCACAAGCCATAAGACTGCTAAACAAGGCTGCTAAATAGCTCATCAAATGGCTACCCGGACTACCTGCAATAACCCTTTTTTTCCTACTAACTTGCAACCACTCTATGCACACACACTGGACTCTACCCACACACTCACACATACTTACACTGACAGACCAACACACACACACACACAAACATACACCCACACACACTTTCACACTCACCACATACGATGCTGCTACAGCTCAGTCTATTATCTATCCTGTTGCCAAGTCACTTAACCCCTTCCTATATATACCCAGCTACCTCAAGTATCTCGTACCCCTGCACACCCACTCGGTACTGGTACTCCCTGTATATAGCCATGTTATTACCTGGTACCCCTGCACATCGACTCGGTACTGGCACTCCCTGTATATAGCCATGTTATTACCTGGTACCCCTGCACATCGACTCGGTACTGGTACTCCCTGTGTATAGCCATGTTATTACCTGGTACCCCTGCACATCGACTCTGTACTAGTACTCCCTGTGTATAGCCATGTTATTACCTGGTACCCCTGCACATCGACTCTGTACTGGTACTCCCTGTATATAGCCATGTTATTACCTGGTACCCCTGCACATCGACTCTGTACTAGTACTCCCTGTGTATAGCCATGTTATTACCTGGTACCCCTGCACATCGACTCTGTACTGGTACTCCCTGTGTATAGCCATGTTATTACCTGGTACACCTGCACATCGACTCTGTACTGGTACTCCCTGTGTATAGCCATGTTATTACCTGGTACACCTGCAAATCCACTCGGTACTGGTACTCCCTGTATATAGCCATGTTATTTTCATACTCCCTGTATATAACCATGTTATTTTCATACTCCCTGTATATAACCATGTTATTTTCATACTCCCTGTATATAACCATGTTATTTTCATACTCCCTGTATATAGCCATGTTATTTCCATACTCCCTGTATATAGCCATGTTATTTTCTACTCCCTGTATATAACCATGTTATTTTCTACTCCCTGTATATAGCCATGTTATTTTCATACTCCCTGTATATAACCATGTTATTTTCTACTCCCTGTATATAACCATGTTATTTTCTACTCCCTGTATATAGCCATGTTATTTTCATACTCCCTGTATATAACCATGTTATTTTCTACTCCCTGTATATAGCCATGTTATTTTCATACTCCCTGTATATAGCCATGTTATTTTCATACTCCCTGTATATAACCATGTTATTTTCTACTCCCTGTATATAACCATGTTATTTTCTACTCCCTGTATATAGCCATGTTATTTTCATACTCCCTGTATCTAACCATGTTATTTTCTACTCCCTGTATATAGCCATGTTATTTTCTACTCCCTGTATATAGCCATGTTATTTTCATACTCCCTGTATATAACCATGTTATTTTCATACTCCCTGTATATAGCCATGTTATTTTCATACTCCCTGTATATAACCATGTTATTTTCTACTCCCTGTATATAACCATGTTATTTTCTACTCCCTGTATATAGCCATGTTATTTTCATACTCCCTGTATATAACCATGTTATTTTCTACTCCCTGTATATAGCCATGTTATTTTCATACTCCCTGTATATAGCCATGTTATTTTCATACTCCCTGTATATAGCCATGTTATTTTCATACTCCCTGTATATAACCATGTTATTTTCTACTCCCTGTATATAGCCATGTTATTTTCATACTCCCTGTATCTAACCATGTTATTTTCTACTCCCTGTATATAGCCATGTTATTTTCTACTCCCTGTATATAGCCATGTTATTTTCTACTCCCTGTATATAGCCATGTTATTTTCTACTCCCTGTATATAACCATGTTATTTTCTACTCCCTGTATATAGCCATGTTATTTTCTACTCCCTGTATATAGCCATGTTATTTTCTACTCCCTGTATATAGCCATGTTATTTTCTACTCCCTGTATATAGCCATGTTATTTGTACTCGTTATTGTTATTCACTGTGTATTTATTTTATTCCTCGTGTCACTATTTCTATTTGTGTTTTATCTTTAATTCTGCATTGTTGGAAAATGACTCGTAAGTAAGCATTTCAATGTTAGTCTACACCTGTTCTTTATGAAGCATGTGAAAAAATACAATTGTATTTGATTTGTGATTGTGTGTGTGCGTGTAGGTACGTGCGTGCATGTGGGAGGGTGAAAGAGAACAAATGAAGAGAAAGGTGTAGAGAGAGAGAAAGAGAGAGAGATAGATGCCAGAGTGGTTTACCAGTCCAGACAGTGGCAGCACGATTCATCCTTCACCTCTCTGGCGGAGGTAGCGATGGCGTGAATAGTTGTTGATCGAGATAAGCTAAGTGAATAGCTCTGCCCCGAAGCCCTTCTCTCACCTGTCTAATGGTTGACTATAATGGGCCTGCTAACTGACTAAATAGCTTGTTGGCTGTGTATGTGTGTGAGTGGGTAACTGGCTATGTACTGCTAGGTGAACTGCTCATTGCAGGAACGGTCACAGGTGGTGTAGCCCAGCAAAGCACAGGCAATATGTTTGTGTCAGTGAGAGTGTGGGAGGGGAGCATTTAGCTATGTGTGTGTGTGTGTGTGTGTGTGTGTGTGTGTGTGTGTGTGTGTGTGTGTGTGTGTGTGTGTGTGTGTGTGTGTGTGTGTGTGTGAGCTAATCATTGTATGGGTGGGGATATAAAGGGAATCTGTTTAGAGAAGGGACAGGGACGGCTGACACTGAGAATAAAGACATGCTCTTGTTCCCATCACAACCTCACAATCACACACACCCTCTGATCTAACCACCGACCAACAAGAACACAATACTGTGTGTGTGTGTGTGTGTGTGTGTGTGTGTGTGTGTGTGTGTGTGTGTGTGTGTGTGTGTGTGTGTGTGTGTGTGTGTGTGTGTGTGTGTGTGTGTGTGTGTGTGTGTGTGTGAGAGAGTTGCCAGGGTCAGATTGTTCTAGATATGAAGCACAGTTACTAGAAGGGAGAGGTGGGAGGAGAGAGACAGGAGCAGTTAGTTAAATGGATATTATATTCTACACCAAAATGTTCCATTCAACAGAAGTCTCGGGTTAGGCAGTGGGGGGAAATAGTGAAACACTGTTACGTGTTGCTATATTTAAACATGAGCAGGTGTGTGCGTATCTGATTGTGTAAAGCAGATGTGTATAGTGTATCATTACAGATTAAGCTAGTTGTCAGTGTACTGCAGACTGCAGTGACTCATTATTCTAAGCATTTCATTGTGCACACCATTCGCAGCCTGTGCAAAAGACAAATACAGCTGACTTGATTCCTCTCATCCATTATCCTAGGTACTGAAGCCTAGTACACTGTCTCCATCTCAATCACTGTATTAGCAGTGTTTCCCCTAGGATTTATTTCAGCAGTCTTCTCTGGGGGGGGGCGGGGGTCCAGGGGCATGCCCCCCTGGAGAATTTTGTTGTTGTTGAACGACTGTGAGAAGGTCTCTTCTGGGGACCTTTTTTAAAGCACATTCTACTCCAAAATTCATGAAAATGTAATTATGTTATCTTCCTTTGAAACTCATTTTATCTCTTGATCTCAATGACATCACTGGCCAATTCTGTATTAACCCCAAAATGAATTCAGCTAATGTAACGTTACTGTATCTTAGCAATTTTTGATTTTTACATATATCTATTAATAGTGTTGGCTCAAAGAGAGAGTTAGATGATGCAACAATGTATCTATCCCATTATGACGTCTGTGAGAGCATGGGCCATCACCATTTTGAAGTTGTCAAGATTCTTCATCTACTACTTCTATGAGTTGGTAAAATAACTTAAAGGGTGCATACTGCCACCTGGAGTGTGTTGTTTGAACAGGTATAAAACCAAGGCTGGCAATTAAATGCCTGCAGTTATGGAATGTTTGCTCACAAGTACAATTTATTGGCTGATCCCTTCTGATGACCTGGATGGAATTATGTGATCCTTCCTTAACCCATAGGAAGTCCCACCCAGTTGATTACTTCAAAATGGTGAAAGTCCTCAATGGCGCTGCCCATGCTAAAATGGTATTTTGGGCACTAGAGTCCACGATCTCTCTCTATGGGTTGGCTACACTTCAAGGATTACAAGCTACCTAGCTAGTTATCTTGGAGGTTTCTCTGACAATCTGATGAGAATCTGAGGACGATATGTAACTTGTTGTAACTTGTCACTTTGACCTTAAAAGAGCGTTTGCAGAATATATTTTTTTTGTGTGGGACTGCTAAATGAATATAGGGGAAACACTGGTATTAGCCAGGATAGGCTATTACGGGGAATCTTCTCTTTCCAATGTTTTAACTCCAGTCTCCAAGGTAATACTGTGGTAATACTGCTGTTTCGGTACGCCCTTTGATGATGTGCAGGATGGTGGTCCCAATCTCTATCTTACTCAAATCACACACACACACGCACACACATACACTACATGACGCAAAAGTATGTGGACACCTGCTCGAACATCTCAATCCAAAATCATGTGCATTAATATGGAGTTGGTCACCCCTTTGTTGCTATAACAGCCTCCACTCTTCTGGGAAGACTTTCCACTAGATGTTGGAGCATTGCTGCGTGGGACTTGCTTCCATTCAGCCACAAGAGCATTAGTGATGTCGGGCACTGATATTGGGAGATTAGGCCTGGCTCACAGTCTGCGTTCCAATGCATCCCAAAGGTGTTCGATGGGGTTGAGATCAAGACAAGTCAAGTTGAGGTCAGGACAAGTCAAGTTCTTCCACACCGATCTCAAACCATTTCTGTATGGACATCGCTTTGTGCACGGGGGCATTGTCATGCTGAAACAGGAAAGGGCCTTCCCCAAAACTGTTGCCACAAAATTAGAAGCACAGAATCGTCTAGAATGTAATTGTATGCTTCAGCATTAAGACTTCCCTTCACTGGTAGTAAGGGGCCTAGCCTGAACCATGAAAACAGCCCCAGAACATTATTCCTCCTCCACCAAACTACACAGTTGGCACTATGCATTCGGCAGGGAATGTTCTCGTGGCGTCCGCCAAACCCACATTTGTCCATCAGACTGCCTGATGGTGAAGCGTGATTCATCACTCCAGAGAACGCGTTTCCACTGCTCCAGAGGACAATGGCGGTGAACTTTACACCACTCTAGTGCTTGGTGTTGCGCATGGTGATCTTAGGCTTGTGTGCGGCTGCTCGGCTATGTAAACTAATTGCATGAAGCTCCCGACAAACGGTTCCTGTGCTGACGTTGCTTCCAGAGGCAGTTAGAAACTCGGTAGTGAGTGGTGCAACTGAGGACAGACGATGTTTACGCGCTGCGCGCTTCAGCACTCGGCGGTCCCGCTCTGTGAGCTTGTGTGGCCTACCACTTTGCGGCTGAGCGAAGTGGACCAGAGCCAGCTGTTCCCTCTCTCGCTTGAGCACGCCCGATATTAGGGAGGAACCATGAGCTCACGCAGGAAAGCATGCTCATGCCAGAGAGGGAACGTCCACTTAAACAAACTGGAACCTTGAATATTTTTTACAACAGTAAACATCTTGAGTCGTTCATCTTAATTTAATCCATCTTTGCCCAAAAGCTCTTGCTAGCCAATTAGCAGTTCTCAACTGTTAGTAGTCTCTTACTGGCGGTAACGACGGAGGATTGCCATCAATTTTCGAGTTTCATCACTCAATTATTACATTTATATTACATTTAACACATCAAACATTGACATACCGTTATGTAAAGTTGAACTCCAAACCAGTCCATGCATCAATACCGGTATATAGTAAATTGCAGTTTACCATCCAGCCCTATTGCCCATGTTCACATAAATACGCTCGTTGTCCCAAAAATTCTGCCACAGGCTGACCTCAGCAAAGATATACAGACAATAGAGCTGTCGTCTGATTTCGGTATAGATATGTGGATACAAGAGTGGCAGATTATACAGTAAGGAACAATAACAATACCACCACCAGGCTGATGTCAGCATAGAGATATGAACAGTGGAAAAGTCAGACCAGATTGTAGCCTACGGTGACGTGTGTACTGTGCCCAAACACATGCATACAATGTTTGACGTATGTGTCAAATACATGTTACCCCCCTGACCCCCAAACCCCATGCACACACTTCTTTGTCCTTTACTCCCTCTCTATCACCTGCACATGGGCAGTATTAAAGGAAGGGACAAATGGGATGGGGAGGAGGGGAAGCTTGGCAGTGACAGAGTCTTGTAATTTCAGACAAAACACTGTTGAATAATAACCATGTTAATATTGACTCCACATGTCTAACTGGTGAACCTCTGTGTGTGTGTGTGTAGCCGGATTGTTCCATGCAACCCCTGAATGTAAACACAACATGGAACAACTGACAGGAGAGAGAGAGAAAGAAAGTGAGAAGGAGAGAGTAAGAGAGAAAAAGAAGGAGAGGCACATAGCGAGAGAAAAAGAGGGAGTAAGAGAGAAAAAGGAGAGGCACATAGCGAGAGAAAAAGGAGAGGCACATAGCAAGAGAAAAAGAGGGAGCAAGAGAGAGAGTGAGAGAGAGACAGAGAGAGACAGAGAGAGACAGAGAGAGACAGAGACAGAGACAGAGACAGAGACAGAGACAGAGACAGAGACAGAGACAGAGACAGAGAGAGAGAGAGAGAGAGAGAGAGAGAGAGAGAGAGAGAGAGAGAGAGAGAGTTACCCTCAGTTAAGCAGGAATGTAAGCTTGGCTCAGATCAGGGCACACAGACAAAGAAACACACATGAACAGAAGCAGTAAATCAAGCACACTAAAATATGTGCACACACACACACATACATACACATGCAAACACACATGCAAACACGCAAAAACACACACACACAAACACATGCAAACACACACACACACACACACACACACACACACACACACACACACACACACACACAGACTCTCAGATGCAATAAATAGAGGTGTGTCAGAGAGCAGACAAGGTCTCGCCTGTGTCTGCCTGTCTGTATTTCTGTCTGTCTGCCTGCAAGTCTGTTTGTCCGTCTATCTGGTCTGTCTGCCTGGCTTTCTGCAGTATTTATTAAATGTTTTATTTTCATGTTCAGTTCACTTAATATAATTAAGAAATGTGCATTACAGTGTCTGTAATATAATATACTTGTCAAAAACGAATGTAGACATTAATAAATGCATTTTTATAGCTTCTAAAAGATGTTTTACAATAGAGGAGAAATACCAAAATGGCTGCACGGTGGATTCAAGTTAATACATATCATTGGTCCCAACCCAGTTAAACACACTTGTCCAGCCTGTCAGTGGAGAGGTAAATATTTACACCACAGTGACTAGTGTTGTGTTCGAGACCACCTAAAGCGAGACCGATTCAAGACCAAGACCGGAGCAAATCGAGTCTAAATGAAGACCAAGACTGGAGACCGGGTCAAGACCGAGACCAGAAAAATGCCAGTCCAATTCAAGACCATGATTGTAATTTTGTCAAGTCACCACCATTATAAGAGATCAAAATGTCCAGTATTTCTGTGTTCATATATCAGAACAACATATGGATTCTTTAGACATTCAGAAAAGGGAATGTATGCTGAGGGAAAATAGAGCCACGACAAATTATTACTAACCCATACACAGTGGGGAACAATGGGCCTTCTACGCCTTCAGAGAAGGGCTAAGGATTTATACAATTGTTATTATAGCAAAAACTCCCTGTCTTAGGGGAGTTAGGATCACCACTTTATTTTAAGAATGTGAAATGTCAGAATAACAGTAGAGAGAATGATTTATTTCAGCTTGTATGACCCAGTGGGTCAGAAGTTTACATACACCTTAGCCAAATACATTTAAACTCAGTTCTTCACAATTCCTGACATTTAATCCTATCAAAAATTCCCTGTTTTAGGTCAGATAGGATCAACACTTTATTTTAAGAATGTGAAATGTCAGAAATACAGAAGAGATAATGATTTATTTGGGCGGCAGGTAGCCTAGTGGTTAGAGTGTTGGACTAGTAACCGAAAGGATGCAAGATTGAATCCCTGAGCTGACAAGGTAAAAATCTGTCGTTCTGCCCCTGAACAAGGCAGTTAACCCACTGTTCCTAGGCCGTCATTGAAAATAAGAATTTGTTCTTAACTGACTTGCCTAGTTAAATAAAGGTAAAATTTTAAAATATATATTTCAGCTTTTATTTTTTCCATCACATTCCCAGTGGGTCAGAAGTTTACATAGAGTCAATTAGTATTTGGTAGCATTGCCTTTAAATTGTTCAACGTTTCAGGTAGCCTCCCACAATAAGTTGGGTGAATTGATGATATTTTTTATTTGTTTAATATATTTTAGAATAAGGCCGTAATGTAACACATTTTGGGAAAAGTCAAGGGGTCTGGAGGCTTTCCGAATGCATTGTACACCTGAATGTATTTCTGCAAATATGTAAACACCATGGGCGTCCTCTTATATTTAGGAACTTTACAGTTCTATTGATCAAACAATCATGAAAAGGTAGGCTCTCTCTCCCCCAGTTATGCACATCAACAACAACAAGATGAACAACTAATGCTAGCCAGAGAGAGATGAGCTAAAATCTAACTAAGGAACATTAGATGAACCCTCTCAAACCTTTTCAGCTAGTTGGCTGTCAAAATTGCACTGATAAACGATGGGGAATTGTAGCCTCCGTCGTCCTTCTGCAGCTTGCCTGCCAATGCATGCTTGCCCCAACCAAGCACCCAAGCTAACTGGCTAAAGTTGGCTAGCTTGCTACTTCAAGATACAAATGAGAGAACACCTCACTCTGACCAATTTACTCGCCGTAGCAGGGCTAGTTAGGCTGTTTACATGTTATCTAGAGTGTTCTTGACTAACTATAACTTTTTGTCTTAGTTTACTGACACCGGTCATATTCAGCGAGTGTTGCGCATTCATAAATTGATCAGTTGTTCTGCGCTCTGGCACACTCTGAAAACGGAGTAGATAGCCAGAGTGAATTTGCGAACGCAAGAGATATGCTAACTGGATAACAGTCGTTCTTGCTAACCAAATGACACCTGCATGCCTAGCTGTGTATAGCCACTGAAAAACAATACGAGGGGAAAAAGTCAGTCTCTCACCCACTCCTCCATGACATGACATCCTCCTAGCAGCTAGCTAGCTATCTAGCTAATCTTAGGGCTCCATGTTTTCAGCTTGCTACATACTGTAAATAGATACACTAGCCTATTAGCCACGTTATGACTGACTTGTGATCATTGCTTGATTGTATTGACATTCCCAGCCTTAGTTACATTCGTCCGATTTTGTCCAGTATATTACGTCATTGAAACTGAAACAGTGCATCCCGAATGGAAGCAGCAAACAATGTACCAGGCCAGCTGTGATTTACAACCTGATAGCAATATTTTTGGGAGTACCAAGAAATGTAATGGTGAATTATATCAATCATGCATTGAACTGCTCCCCAATGCCATAGTGAACGTCATTGAACATTGAGTCAAATATAACCTATTTTTAAAACCTTTTATAAAGTTAGTTTTGTAGATATGTTTTACTGATATTATGATTGTCTGTTTGTGTCATATCTGCAAAGTAGTTCAAACTCTGTCAGTTCCACTTTAAACTTTAGGTCACTAGTTACTTTGTGTGCTAAACGTGAAATGTTTTTTTTTTGCAATGGGAAGTAATAGTTATACATATCGGGAAACACTTAATGGTTGTGTTTTTGTATTCTTATGATTGGGAAGTACTGGCTTATTATGTCCGAGTTTATCGACTGCTTATCCTTTAACATAATGCTGTGTTACTGTTGTCTTTCCATCGTCCCTGTGTAGCGGTGCCTGGAGAAGTGGTTAGTACTCGCAAAACACCAGTCTCAACGTCAACATTGAAGAGGCGACTCTGGGATGCTGGCCTTCTTGACAGAGTTCCTCTGTCCAGTGTCTGTGTTCTTTTGCCCATAATCTTTTCTTTTTATTGGCCAGTCTGAGATATGGCTTTTTCTTTGCAACTCTGCCTAGAAGGCCAGCATCCCGGAGTCGCCTCTTCACGGTTGACGTTGAGACTGGTGTTTTGCGGGTACTATTTAATGAAGCTGCCAGTTGAGGTCTTGTGAGGCATCTATTTCTCAAACTCGACACTCTAATATACTTGTTCTCTTGCTCAGTTGTGCACCGGGGCCTCCCACTCCTCTTTCTATTCTGGTTAGAGCCAGTTTGCGCTGTTCTGTGAAGGGTGTAGCACACAGCGTTGTACGAGATCTTCAGTTTCTTGGCAATTTCTCGCATAGAATAGCCTTCATTTCTCAGAACAAGAATAGACTGACGAGTTTCAGAAGAAAGGTCTTTGTTTCTGGCCATTTTGAGCCTGCAATCAAACCCACAAATGCTGATGCTCCAGATACTCAACTAGTCTAAAGGCCAGTTTTATTGCCTCTTTAATCAGACAACAGTTTTCGGCTGTGCTAACATAATTGCAAAAGAGTTTTCTAATGATCAATTAGCCTTTTAAAATTATAAACTTGGATTAGCTAACACAATGTGCCATTGGAACACAGGAGTGATGGTTGCTGATGATGGGCCTCTGTACGCCTATGTATATATTCCATAACAAATCTGCAGTTTCCAGCTACAATGGTCATTTACAACATTAACAATGTCTACACTGTACTTCCTCCCTTATCTCACCTCATTTGCTCACATTGTATATAGACTTATTTTTCTACTCCATGTGTAACTCTGTATTGTTGTATGTGTCTAACTGCTTTGCTTTATCTTGGCCAGGTCGCAACTGTAAATGAGAACTTGTTCTCAACTTGCCTACCTGGTTAAATAAAAAAATGTAATAAAAAAAAATTCTGATCAAGTTGATGTTATTTTAATGGACAAAAAAAATATGTTTTTCTTTCAAAAACAAGTACATTTCTAAGTGACCCCAAACACCTAAACGTTAGTGTATGTGTTCAACTCAACAGTGAATGTTCCTTAACCCTATTTAATTGGCATTCCAATGTCTATTCTGTTATGCCTGGAGTATGTGGCTATGCCACCAGATCTGATTATACCGTCTTCCCATGAAGAATCGCAATTACACAACTTCTGCTATTTAAAAGGACAGAAATGGGCACTATTCTAATTCTCCTAGCATGGAGAGCACGAAGGATTACTGCGCCTGAGTCCCAAATGGCACCCTATTCCCTACATAGTGAACTTATTTGGACCAGAGCTGTATGGGTAGTGCACTATAGAGGGAACAGGGTGCCATTTGGGACGCAATTTGTGACACACGTACACATGGATTTTGTATTGTAGATATGTGGTAGTAGACTAGTGGCCTGAGAGCACACACAATGTGTTGTGAAAAGTGTTAAGAGATGTAATTTCATATAGTATTTGTAATTGTATATAACTGCCTTAATGTTGCTGGGCCCCAGGAATGTGGATCCTTAATAAATACAAATACAAAATACAGTGTTGGGCTGTGCCTGGGAAAAGAGGACAGAGAGGGTTAGCGGTGGGAAGCTAGCTGTGTGGGTGTTAGGGAAATGACAGAGTTTGGGTGTGACCTGCTCTGCTATGCCGTGATCATGTGAGACTCAAGCTAATTATGGAAGAAGAATAAGGTCATTCCTCTCATGAGGAGGAGAGCGTATATGTGTGTGTGTGTGTGTGTGTGTGTGTGAGTGTTTGTGTGTGTGGCTGTGCGTGCGTGCGTGCGTCTTTCATAGAACATACGTAATGTAATGTACTGTATAGGCTAAATGAGATTAGGTAGCTCTTTAGGCCATATTTGTCCTATTTCATGTTGAACAGGCTCACAGTGAAAGAGTGAATGTAGGACAAGTGGTTAGTGAGAGTGTGAGTATGGGTGCGATCTATATCTGTGTTAGTCTGTGTGTATGAATGTGTGTGTTTGTGGACAGCATGTACTCATCACCCATTACTACCTATTTCCTGTCTCTATCTCAATCTGCATTGTCGTTTTTCTACGCTGAGCTTTCTGAGGCCTCTCCTCGTCTCGGTTTCTCATTACAAGTGGAAACAGTGGCCAAACGGTTAAAACAGATCAATGGCCTCCCATTCACACACAAGGCTGTATGTGAGAAAAACCCAAGCAAGCCCAAGCTGTTAAAACTGCTCACTATCTTCAAGTTTACCCCCAAAAAACCTCTCTCTCTCTCTCCCTCCCTGGCTGCCTGCCTGCCAGACAACTTTCCAATGGCTGACCTTTCTACGCTGTGACATGGAGCACCATTTCTCCCTTCCTCTCCTCTCTGATGAAATATCCTATCCCCTTGCCATGTTGACATCTCTCCCCCTCTCCCTTCCTCCCTCCTTCCCTCAGTTACTCATCCCTCCACAGATAACAGTTCTGTCGTTCTATCGCTCTGTCTGGTCACCGAGGACAGAGTTGGATCAGTGATCATTGAGGTGGGTTCTATTGGGTCACTGGCTGGAACAGAGCCCTCTGGCAGCTCAGTCTGTTAGAAGGAAAGAACACTGTACTCTTGATCTCTCTGGCCAGTGTGTGTTTGCGTTTCTGTGTGGTGTGCGTGTCTGTATGTGCACGCGCGTGTGTATGTGTGTGTGTGTGTGTGTATGCGTTCTCATGCGCGTGTGTGTGTAGAACAGTGTTGACGGGTCCAGCACAGCCAGGCTCTGACCCAACCAGCCCTCTCTGCTGCTCTGAGGAAACTATTACACACAGATCAGCCTAGCTCAGAGCAGCGGCACCCGGACAATGTTCCTCTGTCCATATCTGGCTGTAAACAGGCCCTCAGAATCAGCTCATACACCCCAGCCCTACTCTGGCCTGAGTTGGCATGGTCAAAGACCAAGGCCAATGGTGCAATCACTGGTGTCACAAAAACAAGGTGTGTGGTTTTACGCCCTACAGTCTTATGCTTCTGTATCACACACACCCATAATATTCTTTCTGACCAGGTCTTGGAGCTCCTAAGGGAAGGGAGGGATGTGTGTGTGTGCGTGTGTGTCATCTTGGACAGAGGCCAGAAACCTTGAATCAGACCTAAGAGGAGAGGTCGGTCATCCCATCTCTACAGATCTCCAGAGATAGAGAAAATAACATTGAAAGAGAGAGAGAAAGAGAGCGAGTGGAGCACTGAGCGAGAGAGAAAGAGAGGTGTTAGCCTTTCTGTCAGCACTTAAAAATAGATGGAAAATTACAGCGTCCCCCACCCCCACCCCCCTCGCTGCCCCTAGGCTGGAGCACAGGAAGTGTTGAGATGACTGACCATGACGCTATACCCTCCCCTACCTTCAGCTCTGCTCTCTATGTCTGAACTAGAGAGGAGAAGCTCTGACGCCCCCCCACACACCCTAACCACTTCCACAGCAGACAAAGAGGGAATGGGGTTCTCAGCTGAGCTGATCCTGCAATAATAGATTTTCTATCCTTGATATAACACTAAAAGAGGCATGTCTACCGGTCAGCTCCTTTGGAATACTTGGAAATTATGTCATTTGAGGGAAATGTGAAAATGTCCTAATTTGAAAAGATTCAAATTCATGTGATTTTAGTGCACAAAGCTCACATGCTCGATATTGTAATATTGAGAACACAATCAGAACTCTATTTTACAGTTTGCATTTGATCCAGATATTCCAGTCAGAAAATAATCTGGTGCCCGGGATTTCAAAGTAGTTTTCATTTTTCAGTCGGTGGTGACTTCGGTGATGGGTCGGATTTATGCTGCAGAATGACAGGACAAGTCGCTGTTCTCCTTCTAGATGACTATAATAAATCACCTTTGACGACACTACTGTTTACAGGGATCTTTATTTATGGACAGCTCAAAGTGGTAAGAGTATTTGTGAATGAGAAAATTTCGCCAAGAGAGATCATAGTCATGATCATGGATGTTCTTGGCTAGCTACAGTAGCTAAGCCACACTTGGGCTAGCTAAAGTTTGCTAGCTAGCTATCCTTGTGTTCAAAGTACAATTGTCAGAAAGTGTCTAGCTAGCTATATATGGTAACATTTGATCATAAATAGCTGAATTATCTTGATGTGGTAGTTAGCCACATTTTGGTTAGCTAGTTAGCTTGCTGGTTGCAGCACCAATGTCTGTAGCAAGTGTAGATAGCTAGATACTTTACTTATTGGGAAACAAGTTTTAGGCAAAGTTTATTAGCTAGGTAACTAGCTAGCTAACATTCATTATACATCTGTTGTGTATTCATCCAACAAGTATTATCAACTACAACATTTAGTTAGCTAGCTAGTCTTAGCTGTTTGAATGGTAGCCTCATCACATTGATTGGGAATACACTGTCTGCATACACAGTACTGGTCAAAAGTTTTCGAACACTACTCATTCAAGGGTTTTTCTTTTATTTGTACTATTTTCTACATTGTAGAATACTAGTGAAGACATCAAAACTATGAAATAACACATATGGAATCATGTAGTAAGCACAAAAGTGTTAAACAAATCAAAATATATGTTATATTTGAGATTCTTCATATAGCCATCCTTTGTCTTGATGACAGCTTTGCACATTCTTGGCACTCTCTCAAAGAGTGCAGTGTATAAAGTCAGAACATCTGCTGTCTCAGCCACTGCCTGTCACCAAGGGAGTACCCCAAGGCCCGATCCTACGCTTTTCTCAATTTATATCAACAACATAGCTCAGGCAGTAGGAAGCTATCTCATCCATTTCTATGCAGATGATACAGTCTTATACTCAGCTGACCTCTCCCCCCGGTTTTTGTGTTTAACGCTCTACAACAAAGCTTTCTTAGTGTTTAACAAGCTTTCTCTGCCCTTAACCTTGTTCTGAACACCTACAAAACAAAGGTCATGTGGTTTGGTAAAAATAATGCCCCTCTCCCCACCGGTGTGATTACTACCTCTGAGAGTTTAGAGCTTGAGGTAGTCACCTCATACAAGTACTTGGGAGTACAAAGCTACAGGCTAAGGTTAAATCTGGACTTGGTTTCCTCTATCGTAATCGCTCCTCTTTCACCCCAGCTGCCAAACTAACCCTGATTCAGATGACCATCCTACCCACACTAGATTACGGAGACGTAAGTTATAGATCGGCAGGTAAGGGTGCTGTCGAGCGGCTAGATGTTCTTTACCATGCGGCCATCAGATTTGCCACAAATGCTCCTTATAGGACACCTCACTGCACTCTATAATCCACTGTAAACTGGTCATCTCTGTATACCCGTCACAAGACCCACTAGTTGATGCTCATTTATAAAACCCTCTTAGGCCTCACTCCCCCCTGTCTGAGATACCTACTGCAGCCCTCATCCTCCACATACAACACCCGTTCTGCCAGTCACATTCTGTTAAAGGTCCACAAACCACACACATCCCAGGGTTACTCCTCTTTTCAGGTTGCTGCAGCTAGCGACTGGAACGAGCTGCAAAAAACACTCAAACTGGACAGTTTTATCTCCATCTCTTCATTCAAGGACTCAATCATGGACACTTGCGGACAGTTGTGGGTGCATCACGTGGTGTATTGTTGTCTCTACCTTCTTGCACCTTGTGCTGCTGTCTGTGCCCAATAATGTTTGTACCATGTTTTGTGCTGCTACCATGTTGTGCTGCTGCCATGTTGTGTTGCTACCATGTTGTTGTCATGTTGTGTTGCTACCATGCTGTGTTGTCATGTGTTGCTGCCATGCTATGTTGTTGTCTTACGTCTTTTTTTATGTAGTGTTGTGGTGTCTCTTGTCGTGATGTGTGTTTTGTCCTATATTTTATATAATTTTTTTATTTTTAATCCCATCCCTCATCCCCGCAGGAGGCCTTTTGCCTTTTGGTAGGGCGTCATTGTAAATAAGAATTTGTTCTTAATTGACTTGCCTAGTTAAGTAAAATAAATAAAGACAAAAATGTTGTTGAGACTTATTTAATGAAGCCTAAATTAGCATTATTATTAAGTGTGATGGTTTTTGTGGAGACCTTTCCCTGTCACACAGTTATATTCATACGTTGAAAACAGCAGTTTGTGGTTGATGACGGTTTTTAAGCTGTAAATTGGATGTCAGAAAGTTTCCTAAACTGACTGGAACTGATTTGCAATTGACTCACTTTCCAACTCTAACCCACTTCCCCCATTAACAGACAATAGCTATAACATCAAGTTATGTCTGTGTGTAAATCTGGCTTCCTGAATCTGAAGTGATGCATGTTCCCCTCTTTCTCCCCTCTGCCTCACACACCCCGTCACATATTCCAATCACATGACTTGAAGTAGGAGTGGCCAGAAAGAGCACATGCAGGGGCCATATGGTATCATGCTGTTATGACAGTAGCAGAGTGGCAAATTCAAAGTTACTTTCGTAACACTGGTTCTCTGATAATATGAGTGAGTGACACAACGTCTGTCGGACACGGACAAGACGAGTGACGAGGGCCCTTCCCTCTTTATAATGCACCACTCGCCTGACCTTTGGTCTTTTTAAAGCATGCACCTCTTCTTTAAGCTCTTGCGAGCAGGGAAATGCGGTGAAATATCTCACTCATATTATCAGAGAACTGGGGTTATGAAAGTAACCTTGAGTTCTCTTTCAAATACTAATTGCAATTTCTCACAATGGGATATGATCAACTCCTGTATCGCAGACATGCTCTCCGAAGCCAGGGTAGTCCCAACAGTATCACTCCTCAGAGGCCCCCAGACACTGAGGACAGTATCTGCCAACGAAGGTGCAGTGACATCCAGTCGGTAAAACCTCATAAAAGTGCCTTAGACAGAGCCCAAGAGGTAGCCATACCTCTGGCGGAATGAGCCCTCAGGCCCTCTGGGGGCTGTAAACCCTTGCTATTAGAAGCCAATTTAATAGCCTCCACTATCCAATGAGAAAGCAGCTGATTAGACAGGGGACAACCCTTGCAGGGAGGCATCCAAGAAACAAAGAGTTGGTCGCTCTTCCGTAATGCTCTCGTTCAATCCAAGTAAATGCCCAAAGCGCATACTGGACATAAACCTCTGTAAAAGTGAAGGGCGACAGGTGGAAACCCACAAGCTCTAAGGAAAGACAATTCTAATTATTGCTTACCTTAGGTCTGAAGGCGGGGTTAGGTAACGCGGTTACCTTGGATAAACCCCAGGGCAAACTGTAGGCCCGAATGGTGAACTGACAATGTGTGCTTCTCACTCACTCGCTTTGTAGTCGTAAGGGCAATTAGTAAAGCGGTTTTGAAGGAGATATATTACATCTCCACGCTTTCCAGCGGCTCAAAAGGCTGCTGGGAAAAAGCCTCAAGCACAATACACAAGTCCCAAGACGGGGCTAAAACCTTGGGCATAGGCGACGCGCTCCCTTCATAAAATGACACAACAGAGGATGTTTTTCCCCATACTCTGTTATTGTCGAAGCCTACAAAGCAGGCCGAGATAGCGGCTAAATAGGCCTGAACCCTTCCCTTACAATTTCCGCGGCCCAGCGGAAATCGAATTAACATAAACAATCCCATCAAAATCTGTTTGTTTAAGCTAAAGATATCTGATTTTTGCATGGGCTGCGTCTCAATCCATCACGTCCGCCGATAATGCCCTTCTGCGGGGAAAGGTAGCAGAGCTAGAGCGGTGTTTGTAAGACCATGAAACATCACGAAAATAGGTCTTCTCACAAAAGAAGCGTCCGAACGGTTTGGCCTACAAACTATTATGACACCTCTGTGAACGCCCACAAGCCTCACAAGACTCGTCTGAAGGTCCCCGGTACCAGTTTAAAAAATGAATGGAAGTATATATGGAGATAGTTTAGTGCCTAAAATAAGGGGTTAAATACATGTTAAGATATAGGACAGGCACTTAAGAACAAACGTCCTTTCGATTTTTTTGTTTGTTGGGGGAGGTGTTGTTCCATGTAGTGAATCAGTTATTTAATGTGTTTCTATGGGCTAATAGCAATAATGCCAAATTCAAATAATTGTAAAAATATTTTTGGTTGATACCTTAAGGGGTCTTAAAATTCCACATCAAAATAGCTAAATTATCCAAACTACGGTTTGCAACTGCAGATGGGGACAAAGAAAGTACTTTTTGGAGAAATGTCCTCTGTTCTGATGAAACAAAAATAGAACTGTTTGGCCATAATGACCATCGTTAGGTTTGGAGGAAAAAGGGGGGGGCTTGCAAGCCGAAGAACACACTCCCAAACGTGAAGCACGGGGGGCAGCATCATGTTGTGGGGGTGCTTTGCTGCAGGAGGGACTGGTGCACTTCACAAAATAGATGGCATCATGAGGGAGGAAAATGATGTGGATATATTGAAGCAACATCTCAAGACATCAGTCAGGAAGTTAAAGCTTGGTCGCAAATGGGTCTTCCAAATGGACAATGACCCCAAGCATACTTCCAAAGTTGTGACAAACGGCTTAAGGACAACAAAGTTATGGTATTGGAGTGGCCATCACAAAGCCCTGACCTCAATCCTGTAGAAGATTTGTGGGCAGAACTGAAAAGGTGTGTGCGAGCAAGGAGGCCTACAAACCTGACTCAGTTACACCAGCTCTGTCAGGAGCAATGGTCCAAAATGTGTGGAAGGCTACCCAAAACGTTTGACCCAAGTTAAACAATTTCTGACCCACTGGGAATGTGATGAAAGAAATAAAAGCTGAAATAAATCATTCTCTCTACTATTATTCTGACATTTCACATTCTTAAAATAAAGTGATGATCCTAGCTGACCTAAGAGGGTATTTTTACGAGGATTAAATGTCAGGAACTGTGATAAACTGTGTTTACATGTATTTGGCTAAGGTGTATGTAAACTTCCGACTTCAACTGTATGTTACTAGAACCCCACTTCCCCTGGCTTAGACAGCGTTTAGACTCAGTGGATTATAACCTTCCCTCTGTCCAAAAGGTCCTGCAAGAAGCATAAAACCTTGGATACGAAGCATTGGTACGGAAGGATCTGTTTTAGGTCACACCAGTTGTTTCTATACAGTCAGCATGTAGAAGGGGCTCTGTCTCTCTGGATAGTGGCAAGCCTGTCCCATTCAGATTCATCCTCCCATGGGCCAGGCCAAGAGGATCATGGTTTCTGGGTAAGGGTGGGAAATCTCTCAGTTCGCTTGGGTCAGAAGATCCCTGCGTGACGGAAGCTGCCAGAAATGAATGGCGTTGCTTCTTCGGTAAAGCAGGAGAGTGATTTCCGCTAACCAGAGCCTTAGGCATAAAGTAGAGTAGGGTGTATGAGGCATAGAGAGACTAGAGTGGGGAGTATGAGGCATAGAGTGACTAGAGTGGGGTGTATGAGGCATAGAGTGACTAGAGTGGGGTGTATGAGGCATAGAGTGACTAGAGTGGGGTGTATGAGGCATAGAGTGACTAGAGTGGGGTGTATGAGGCATAAAGTGACTAGAGTGGGGCGTATGAGGCATAGAGAGACTAGAGTGGGGTGTATGAGGCATAGACTAGAGTGGGAGTATGAGGCATAGAGTGACTAGAGTGGGGAGTATGTGGCATAGAGTGACTAGAGTGGGGAGTATGAGGCATAGAGGACGAAAAGTATATTGAAAGCAGGTGTTTCCACACAGGTGTGGTTTCTGAGTTAATTAAGCAATTGACATCTCATCATGCTTAAAAATTCCCAACTGCCCATTATTTTTTCTACCATGTCTAGAAGATGAGATCTCAATGACTTTGAAAGAGGGGTCTCAAAGGGACATAGGGGGTTTAAAGTGTGTGTGTGTGTGTGTGTCTCTCTCAGTCACCAGATCTCAACCCAATTGACCACTTATGATGGGAGATTCTGGAGCGGTGCTTGAGACAGCATAACGCCCTAGTAGGCCTTTCCTGCAGTCAAATGACCTAGTGGCCTCATGTATGGAATGTTATTCAAATCCGGTGTTTCTATGTCAAACAGTTTAGTTATATTTCAGTCTTCTGTGATGTAAATAATGTGTAATATTGGGATGCAAACTCAAAATGGAATACATTTCCACTCTATATCTGACATGGTACAGGTGTCTTCTTTTATGTAAACCCATAATTATGTGTGAGATGTATACTTTTGTTACAAAGTTGATTTGTTTAGCCCGCTGCAGTAAAATGAAGAAACTTTATGTTGCTGTTTCCTTTATTTTGGCAGTTACCTGTACAGTACGCCTGGGACATGAGTCACATGTAGTGAAAGTAGGTGTACTCTGCTCCACAGACTAATCTTAACAGCTAGTCTGTGTAGATGCAGAGAGTCTGTGTAGATGCAGACGGCAGAATGCTGTAGGGCATGGGAAGAGGAGAGATAGATGGCATCCTGCTCTGTTTGTCTATTGGCGACCGGAGGGAGAGTGAACATGTTGACTTCCACCCCTGGCTGGAACCTGAAAAGGCGCAGAGGGTCTGTCAGGCAACCAGGAAGTATTGGGAGTGGAAGCCGCGATGCCTCTCTGCCGCTGGTATTGCTCTGATTGCCCCTTTGCCCAATAGAGAAGAGATTTCCTGCTCTAGTATGCGAGCTAAGTCCCCACTTGCTACTGAAGCAAGCATCCTGTTGAAAACGGGTGGCTTCATAGCAAACTGCAGTATGCTCCCCTTTGTAACTGTGGACGAAACCCAGGGCTCTACTGTGCATGCACGCCAGTTCCCTGCTCTTGCGGCGAGTCACCCACAAGTTAGATGATCACTGGGATTTGGGGACAGTGCTCGGTGGAGAATTACAATTTGTCTTCCTCTCTAGGCTGCTTGAGAAAGACCTGCGGGAAGAGCTGTGGCACTGAAGACACTTAGGGGTTGAGTGAGCCCCCTCGATCTTCCCTGTGAGCAGACGCATAGGAATGAAGCTGCAAGGGGGGTAGGGTTATAGGAGCACAGATGTGCCTCTCCCCCATTGTGATGGGGTATCTGTGCTCCACCCGAGAGGGGACAGGCCAGGACACGGCGTGAACTGTTGGCGGCCCCTCTCTGCTGCTGGGGACAGACCCTTCCGCCAGGGGAATCACCAGGTAGGACCTCGATGCATCCACAGCAAGGGACCGTTTCCCCTACTGTCTGCCTCTGTCCTGAGACTGTAGGTTTGCAGCATACTACGTCGCTGGTCACTCAGTTAGCATTGGCACTAGCAAACTGCCCTCTCCCTGCTGCCAGATCTTGGCTCGTAGAGTGGCAACCTGGTCTCCCCCGGTACCCAGGTCTGCGGGGCAGGTGGTGGAAAGGCTAGCCTTGACGGCATAGCTGACCTGGTTTTTGAGCCTCTTGTAAGTAAACACAAAAATGACTGAAGGTTATGTGAACTATGCAAGAGAGCAAAGCTAGCGGTGTGCTAGCTGAGGTAGGCCGCATGAGCACTTTGCCTAGCATTAGTACAGCCAGCCTTACCGCGTTAGCTAGACTGTTGTAGGCCGTCTCGTGGACCGAATCACCACATTATGGGACTGATTGAGTTAGTAGGCAGAAAGCAACTTAATGCAAGGTAAACTAAATACAAGAGCTAACCTAGCAATCGCTAGATAGTGGATAGCTAGCTACAGTTCGCCGTGAGGGCTAGTAGCGTAGCTTAAGCTAGCACGGGCCAGTACTTGGTGAAACCTTTCAAACCTTTCAGCACTCGTTCGAGAGCTGACTGAGTATGTTTGATTCCCATGGGGTACGGGGGCCCATAATAATGCCTGGAGAAAAGTATTGCTAACCGGTCTATACATGTGCAAGCACCGCGTTAGCTGAAGAAATGAATGGCGTTGCTTCTTCGGTCTTGAGAGTTTATTTTAACCATAACACGGTGAGGTAAAACTGGTCAGTTAAGCCAATGAAACGAGTGAACATTAGATGTACTAAATGAGACAGCAAGCTGGCAATTACTCCATTGATGGAAGAGCCAGTAACAACCAGCTTCTCAGCATCATCAAGCCGCCAGCACAAGGACGAGGGGGTTTGAGTCCCTGCCTCAGGTGGAGTAGCAGTGGCTGTAATTTGTTGAACCAGGAGGTCAGGTTGTGCCACAGTCAAGCCCCTGTTACCCTTCCTATGTCCCTAATTTGTGGGAAATGGCCTGCTAACACAGTAGTGCCTGCCATGAATTAGCCTTGGCAGGTGTGTGTTAGCTTATTTGTGTCTAATGACTAGCTGAAGTGAACACTGTGTATAAACACTATAGCCGTAGTGGGCTAGTAAAGCTAGCTAGCAGCCAGCTCGTGGGCTAAAGTTGTTATAGCTAGCGCAGTGCTAGCCGAATGGAACCATGTGTGTATTCATCTCAGGGTAGAAAATCTCCCATGACCGTAATGTAGAGGAGCTAAACCAGTCATTATAGTCAACACAAACGAGTGAACGTAGGTTGTACTACATGAGGGAGCTGGCAATGCTACCGTCTGGGCAGGTAAGGAACTTGTTCCGGGTTAGGGAACTTGTTCTGAGTTAGCTAGCAATGCTTATGCTACCGTCTGTGCAGGTAGGGATGCTAGTGTGGTTAGCTTGCTTTCCAGTGAGCTAGTCAAGTTAGATTATGCCATGCAGCAAGAGCTAACCAAGTCTTGATAGTTAGTCATGTGATGCTAGCTACCACAGGAGACTTGAAAATATATTCTAAGTTGAAACTTTCACTTTGGTCAGCACTTCAACACAAGGACAAAAGCTGGGGTACTCCATTTGGCAGCTTTAGCAGTTCGCCTGAGAACACTTAAGTAGGAAGACAGGGATCAAGTCGTTCTGAGGAGAGCTTCAGGAGCCTAGTGATCTTCAGCAAGGAAGAGAGGCGAGAATGACCAGAGGACGGGCGAGTGGCGCCAGATTCCTCTTTTACATTGTGACGTATATCATTACGCAGTACGTCAGTCTTGCCCAGCTACTGAATAGAAAAGTGTAGTGTTTGTAACGCAAGCTGGAGGAGAGCCTGTCTCTTGTCAGAGATCGCATTTATTTTGGGAGATTGCAAAATATGACCTTTTCATTCTAGACAGGATAAATATATTGTTTCAGGTGATAATAAAATGTTTTGTTTATTTTTTTCTCAACCAGTTTCTCTAACTCTATAGCAAGTCAAGCTAGCTTGCACTGCAGAGCAGCTAGCTAGCTTGCTAAAGGTTAGGCTAGGTTGAAGGTACCATTGTAGCTAGTGACCTCCACCTAAGAATTACCATAAAAAATAAACAGCATTACCATCTTAATAAACTTAAACGGGAGGCAACTATCATATAATTGGCTACACAGTTAATGTGTATTATTTGACATTACTTTTAAAATAGTTTCACTTATGGGAATGGGTAATTGTTTACAAGTTGCAAGCTATCGCATAAAGCCATCACCGAAAACCATATATTTTAATTTCTTCTGTGGTTTGGTAACTTCCTGTTCTTCGACGGACTCTGGCTGGATGGAAGACGATGCAAAGTTTGAAAAATGTAAAAGTATGTGGTGTCCGTATCGCAACGGGAGCCTTCAACTGCAAGGAGGCGTTGCGTTTCCACTTTGACGTCCCCATTGAAATGCATGACATCCTGTGCAACATAATGCTTATGGCTAACGTGAAACGGGGCATGGACCACAAGGTGTCGAAAGCGCTCCACAGTGATGCTGGCCCATGTTGACTCCAATGCTTGATACACACAGGAAACTGTTGAGCGTGAAAAACCCAGCAGATTTTGACACACTCAAACCGGTGCGCCTGGCACTTACTACCATACCCCGTTCAAAGGCACTTTAATATTTTGTCTTGTCCATTCACCCGCTGAATGGCACACATACACAATCCATGTCTCAATTGTTTCAAGCATTACAAATCTTTCTTTAACCTGTCTCCTCCCCTTCATATACACTGATTGAAGTGGATTTAACAGGTGATATCAATAAGGGTGTCATAGCTTTCACCTGGATTCACCTGGTCAGTCTATGTCAGGGAAAAACATATCTCAAATTGCTGTTGAGATCTGGTATTCTGTGCAGCGTAAGACGATACGTAAACCAATGTCATAGGCCCATCGTCAACCAATCACATTTCTCAAATATTTTGGGCCTAAATTCCAGCTAAACTTGGAGAGGACAGTTATGCGTAACTACTTACAAAACATGTGCTACTGACAAAAAGCAACAAGCAAGTAAATAGGCGTATTAGACTAAAAGATAGAAGCTAATTTCGTCAAACTTGTGAGGCTCTCCATGCTCCAAGCTGCTTATTCAACGTATTCGCTGCTACTTCACTCAATCTTGTTTTAAGTCTCAGTTTCTGACTGTTTTGAGACCAACCAGATATGTATCCTTGGCCAAATATTCCCATGTTTTCATAAAACAACCGCACGTTGTCTCTCGTTTCTGCATCACCAAATTTTTTGAGCAGGGGTGCATTCTGCCACTTCTCACAATGGTGCTCATCTTTTATCAATGTCTTGGAAGATGACATAATGATTCATTCGTATTTGACATAACAGAGCCAAATATAATAGCATAGGACAACGTTATCGTTACATCAAAAACACCACCTTCGTAATACTGTAGTCAAAAATAAATTCTCATGCGGCCAAAACTCAACAGCGCTCGCCACTAGGCAGAATTAGCTTAGATTGAAACAAAATAGTCCTATAGGAAGACTATATAGTCTGCTAACACCGTCTGCTCTAATTCGCTCACAAAACAGTAATTCAAGAAGATCTAAATGCATATTCCCATGAAACTAATTGAGATCAAATGATTGCCATGCGATGCTGCCAACATGTATTCATGTAGGCTACACTGTCCGTAAAATCATCCTGTTGTCCCACATTTTGGTATTTTAAATGTGGTCACCCTATCTCCGACAGACATTGTGTGATGTGTTCTTCATGGTAGTAATCTGCTTGGAGCCAATCCCAATGTGAGACATTGAAACGAGTATTTGAATGAGAACCCCTCCCTCTGGTAAAAAAAATTCATGAAAAAACGTATTCATGACAATACACAATGTATGTTGGCGGTTGAGAGAATGTTTCGGTTTATACAGTGCTGTTTGAAATCACACCATAAATATGGTGTTTTCATGTGCTCATTCAGTCAAAACCTTTCCCAGGCTTCGTACTCCTGTGGGTATGAGTTAACTTTTAAAACTGTGAGTTAATGTCTCTATGTTGTTGTGTCGGTTTGCGTGTGTTTCTGTATTGTGTTGTTTTCTGTGTGGACCCCAGGAAGGGTAGCTGTTTCTAATGTATGCCTTACAACTAATCAGATTGAATAAAACAATAAACTCCCCAGGACCTCTCCTTTCTCTTAACCTCTGACCCCTTGATCATTCTGTATGCCAGACAATCAAATCACAGCACCATATATGGCCGTAGCCCATAGCTTCATCCTGTGTGGTATCACCTTTCTTCTTACCTTGAGGGAGTCGAAGCAGGCGATGACTCGTCCATTCTCCACCTGGCAGCTCTTGGCCGGGTGGGCGAACTTACACTCCTGGTCGGAGCGTGAGCACGTGCCTCTCTGGAACTCCCGGCACACCTCCAGTGTCAGCCATTTTGTGTCCCGCATGTGCGCCATGTTCATGTGCGCCATGGCGACAAAGACAGTCCAGGAAAATAATAGTAATCCGTCCGAATCGGGCTAAAGCGTGATGTGTGTGTTGGTGTGTGTCCCCTACACTTTCCTCTTCTGAAAGATCCAAGTGGATGTATCAAGGCGATAGGTGAAATGTGTTGTAAAATTGTTGTGTTGTTGTGTGTGTGTGTGTTATTATCTTCCTTAAAGCATTGAGAACACACTCAACAGACAATGATCTGAGCAGAGAATGACTCTACCACTGTTTGTCTCAACTTGTATCTCACCAACAATCCAGCATGTAACCCAGAGGGAAAGTTCACTCTTCAGATCCTTCTTTCCTGACTATAACAGTGCTGTAGGCTGTGACTGAATGGAGATCAATGGAGATTAGAGACACTGACGCGTCTGAAAGTGAGAGGCTGGGCCCAGAAGGAGAGAGGCTTTGTGGGGTAGGGTGGAACGGGAGGGCAGGTGAAGGCTTAGGGCAGTAAGCCTGGTGATGATGGGGCTGGAGCTGGTGCAGGTCTGGGCGTGGATTTTTTAGGCGTGGGCCGTGACGAGGGGTGTGGTTGGTATCCTTGTGCTCGCGTTATCGTGGCAGCAAGCGAGGCGGGGGGGGGGGGGCGGAGCTTCTGCTCTAGAAGCGGATCGAAGCTGCAGCAGATGTCAGGGAAGGCACTTCCTCTGTAGAGAATGAGAGAGACAGGGAGAAAGAGAGAGAGAGACATTAGCTTGGTGATATATACTTCCACAGAATCGATTTAGAGTTGATTTATGCCTCCATTCATTCCTCAGTGGAAACTCCTAGAGCATGATATAGTTATTTTCCAAGAGCACGCTACTTTCCCTTACTCATTCTCTTCACTCTCTAGAACCCATCTATGCAGCTGTGGGAACAGATAATGTGTAGAAATGTCAGCCATGCAAGGGTGTCTGCTAAAATAAATAAAACTTTCACCCTCCGCACTCCCACAAACATCACACACACACACACACACACACACCACGCCATACCACACACAAACAGCATGTACAAAGCACTCTTTCAGTCGGAAAATCTAATCAAACCCC
The DNA here is from genome assembly GCF_045679555.1 of Salvelinus alpinus. Taxonomy (NCBI): domain Eukaryota; kingdom Metazoa; phylum Chordata; class Actinopteri; order Salmoniformes; family Salmonidae; genus Salvelinus; species Salvelinus alpinus. Next base: position 44,986,036 of record NC_092115.1, read on the forward strand.
ATATCACTTACAGTTGAGCACTGCACAACCAGACGTGGCAAATCTATTTAAAAGAGAAAGTAAGAGAGAAAGAGAGCGAAAGCAGCGGGAACTGGAGGGGAGGGTGGTAATTTCCCTTTCTCAGAAGCGGTGTGTGTGCGGGGACCAATGAGAGTGGGCGGAATTGCAGCAACATTCTGGGCCGAGTGCCAGGTGAAGGGGAGGGGTGGAGCCAAGGCGAGGTCGACCTGGCTGACTGACTGCCACCAGACAGAGAGAGAGAGAGCGAGAGGGAGGAGAAAATGAGAGGGGTGAGGAGAACATGAGAGAGAGGGGGAGGAGAACCTGCGAGAGGAAGAGAAAAGGGTTAGTTAAAAAGTGAGCCAGAGAGAGAGAGTGAGAGAAAAGGGGGAATTAAAAAGTGAGAAAAATAAACCCAAAGCCAGAGAGAAAGAGATAAGCCCAGGCCAAGATAATCAGTTTCCCTGCCATGACAACTATCTTATTCCTGGAAGCAGACGATGATGATGAGTTTGTTTCTCTCTTGCGCAATTTACCAAATTTCACAACCGATCAAATAAAATTCTTACTTCCTGAGAAACAAAACCTACTCAAGCATGTCCAGAAAGAAATGAAACCTCTACAATGAAACGACATTAGACATGCCAAAAGTAATTATCATACCATCGCAGTGAATTACCACCAATTAATGAAGTTCTAGTTATAAGAACGTAAAAAGAGTAAAATCGCAGATTGAGATCACTGGCCAAACAGTACCTATGATTACTTGTCAATTCCCTTTTCCCACTGTTTGTAGGTGTGACCATTGGTGAAAAATAGGGCTGACCCCAATTAGTCGACTGGTCGATTGTTTGGTCGATAGGCTGTTGATCGACTGAGATTTCTTTTTTCAAGCAGTAGCAAATATATATATTTTTAATGGCACACGAATCTGTCTGATTCGCACCCATCTCAGTGAACTAATCCACAATGCACGTCTCTCTCCAGAATGCGCTCTCTCCTGCTAATTTGCGCACGTTCATTGTTCCATAACTTCATTGCGGGAATTGTTTGCCTTGATTGTTAGTGTCTATCAATTCCCCATTACATATATCACCAGTAGTAGACTATATTTACCATTAATTCCTATCATTTCTAATGCACAATGTTTGTTTGGTCATGGTCATTTCTGTTAATGAATTCTACTTTTATTACAGTATTTTACCGCTCTCATTGTCAGAGTGGACACGTAGTTTGCAGAGCGCACAACCTATGCTACACTTGTGAGAAGCGATTTTTGGTTTATTTCATTTCCATTTAAGTGTTTTGTCAATTTAGTCCTTGTCTTTTGTTTGGAGCGCTTACTGTCAATGTTGAGTAAGGACGCGCACCTGATAACGTATATCAAATCATATCCATTTTATTTGTCACATGCGCCGAATACAACAGGTAGACCTTACCGTGAAATGCTTACTTACAAGCCCTTAACCAACAAGAAATAGAGTTAAGAAAATATTTACAAAATAAAGTTAAAAAATCTAATTAAAAAGTAACACAAGAGAATTACATAACAATTACGAGGCTATATACAGGGGGTACCGGTACCGAGTCAATGCGCGGGGGTACAGGTTAGTCAAGGTAACTTGTAAAGTAACTATGCATAGGTAAAAAACTGTGAGTGGAAGCAGTATAAAAACAAAGGGGGGGGGGGATGTGAAAGAGAAAAATGTAATGCTCTGATCCAGTGGAAAGTCATAAAATAGGTATACCTGATGAGCTCTTATCTATTGCGCAAAATAGCCTACAGCTATGTGTGTGTCTATCCAGAGCTCACTGGGGCGGAAACTCTGAGGGCCCAGAATATTTTATACAATGTCGCAAGTTTGCTACAGCAAGCTTTGGGCTGGACCCACAAAAGTTGGTTGAACTATGATACAATGTTTCAAGTTCATTGCAGACATGGAATCAGCCAATGTGATTTGTAGGATATTTATTTTTATCAGGATATTTTCTACCTGCAAGTTGTTGGATTTATGTAGGCTATTTTTACATAGATGGCAATGGCAATAGAAGTAACTTTTTAGGTTTGTATCGTTTTCATTTAGATTTGTATAGAATTTTGATTAACCACATGACAACGATTTTGAGATACGAAGCCGTTATTAGAAATGAAATGAAACTGTTCCACGAAAATGTGCAAATGAAAACCATAACTGGCACGCAGACTGGTAGAAATTGTTAGATAAATTGGCATTCCACATGAGAAAGATTGCCAACTCCTCGTGTAGCCTATTACCAGCAACTTCAGGAGAGTAATGGCAGAATCTGCGAAAGCCAGCAGGAACGGGAGGAGGATGGTCTGGTTAGGTTAAGGTTTTTCTCTTCTGGTTATCTTGATCTCTTGCTCCCTCTTGAGTCATTTGTATCTTATTTCATCAAACAGTATCCGACAAGCATATAGTTCATTTTATTAAAACACATAGGGTGTGTCTATATATGGGAAAATACACCTTTTAAAATGTATTTTAGTCAGGGACAGCCCTAGTGAAAAGTGTTTGTTTATAATGAAACTATTGTGTTTGCCATGGGAAGTTGATACATCCCACTGGGCTAAAACTGGTTGTTTCCATGTAATTTCAACAACAAAAATCTATGTGATCACGTCGAATCAACATGTAAAACTGATTGGATATGCAAAAAGTGCACACTGATGGCAAAAAGCCATTAACGTAAGGGAATTTTGTCTTTTTTTTCTCCAAACTTTTCACCTAAATCCAAATGGCCTGACTACAGCTTTCGGTGATTTCACGTTGAATTCCCCTTAGTTTACAACTCAACCAAAAGTAAATCAAAACTAGACGTTGAACTGACATCTGTGCCCAGTGGGATTTGAGTCACAGGGGCCGTTTCCCCTCTTAGTATCCGAGCAGCGCAGTGCTACACCCTCTCAAGAGAATTCAATTTCCTAGAACAGGTTGTGCACGTTCAGCAACGATACGCACATTCAGCAACGCTACAAAACCACTTTGCAACATTCTGCATCACATCTCTGGAGGACACCATGGGTCACCATGACACGGCAACATGGATGTATTTTTACAGACAGCTGAGCATCATAGTTTCAGAGAAAGAGAGTGTGTGTGGGGGATAAGGGAAGAGAGAGAAAGCGAGAGAGAGGGAGAGATGAGGGGGTTGAGTAAACAACACCCTACTGCATGACAAGGCTTCACCTTGGATGACTTCATGCAGGCTCAAATGAAAAGGGCCCGTACGGTTGACAACTATGACCTTTGGAACCCAGACACACTGAATGAAAACAACACAGACACTTTGGAACCAAAAGGCAACACACTTTGAAGTATCATGTTTTAAGGTATGACCCAGGTGCAGACAGTGTTGAAGAAACAAAAGTGTATTCTTTAAACAGAGGCAGGCAAACGACAGGTCAAGGCAGGCAGGGGTCAATAATCCAGAGAGGGTGTAAGACACTGGAACAGCAGGCGGGCTCAGGGTCAGGTCAGGCAGAGGTCAGAACCGGTAAACTAGAAAACAGGAGCAAGGAACAGGAGCAGGGAAACAAAACGCTGGTAGGTTCTACGAACAAAACGAACTGGCAACAGACAGAGAACACAGGTATAAATACCTAGGGGATAATGGGAAAGATGGGTGACACCTGGAGGGGGGGTGGAGACAAGCACAAAGACCGGTGAAACAGATCAAGGCGTGACAGGAAGACACCGAACGGAATACACACCTTCGAAAGAGAAAAGCCCAAAACAGCAAACAAAGAAAATATACATTATTTTCTAATCTGACTTTGAATCCGTTTCAAAACTGCTGCACAATGTTTCATCTTAATTCCATCGAAAAAGTCTGTTTGGCCAAGTTTGATCTGTCTGTTGTTTTATTATGGAGGTGGATGTAGTTTGAGCTTCAGAGCGTGTTGATATTAAGACGTGTTTATTTCTGAAGCTTTGCTTTCTCATAGCTAATTTTAACGCTTTTTTATTGCACACTGTTTAGTGAGGTGGATACATTTTCAAATAGGAAATTAACACAAAGTAGCTCAATCAAGTCATCCACAGTCACCGGTACAAAAACCTAAAGAAATAAATCCCTAAATTCCTTACCTTAGAAACCAAACTTCAATGACAAATTATATTAGCAATTTACTCTTTTCAATTTGATTACTAATCAAATTAATGAATTACTGACTATAATGTGTGTCAGATTCTCCAGTCATTTCCATGGTTGCCGTGGGCTGTGGTAGTCAGTCAGCTCTGCAGGTAGCTATGGAAGGCCGTTGACTTGCCTAGTTAAATAAAGGTTTTAAAAAATGTGTTATTAGCTACTTCTGGGGTAGCTTGGTACCTAGCTAGCACCAATGCAACCAGCCTAAAAACAATGACCAGAAACTGCAGTCATTGTCAATATTCTTAGCAATGATTTAGGAATCCATGTGACTATCAGATAGCCACTTGTTCTCTTATTGAAACCAAACTTTAGTTCATGAAAATAACTAGCTAGCTAGATAATGAACTAAATAAGCTAGCCAGCTAGCTGTTGTCCCAAGCTATAGCAGCTAGCTAGCTTCATACTCTGGCTAGTGGGTTGACCGGACTGGGTCTGCCCATCAACCAAATAAGAAAACTGCTTTATAAATATTGGGGTATTCCGATGATGACACCTTGCTAGATAGTTAGCTAACTAACTAGATAGCTACTGAAACGGGTTATGTTTTTTTTCTATGTTTTGGGGGGAGAATATTATTTGCATCCATAAGCTAGCTATAGTTTGTTTTCTGATCTGTAGACCAAGAGATTGTGTTTCTGCCGCAAAGGCACGCACGACAAAACTTTACTAGCATCATAGCATACGTACCAGTGAATCACTGTTACATATGAAATACGAGTGATAGTGTAATCACTACGTAAAATAATAATGTTAAAGTATTAAGTGACATGCAGTCATATTCAAGTCCTGATTGGACCATTAGTTTATTTGATGCATCAAATAGTGTTATTTGACACGTTAAATAACAAGACGTTGACTGACCCAAACAGCATTTGATAGGTAGCTGACTGTTCCATATACAACATTATTGAGAGACAATGAGATAAGTAAGCCTCATTAAGTCACTATCATGCCTGGACAGTGCTCCTTTACCGCTACTGATATATTTATTCAAAGACATCTCGTGTCACTTACTTCACGACTCCCTGCATTTAATTCTACTACTGTCTATTTCCTTCAACTGTCTCCCATCAACACACAAGGACACATCTATCGAAAAACACACGTGCGCGCACACACACAGTCATTTACACTTCTCCATCTTTGTGCCCTCAATATGACTGCCTGGTCTGCTTTGTCCCAGAATCCTTAACGGTAACAGTCCCTGGCGCTCCAAGGTCTCAGAACTTGGTGCAAGGTCACATAGACTGGTGGAAGGATGGAGTAAGAGAGAAATAGAGATGGAGAGTAGGGCTGGGAGATATCAAAGACGGTCTGTTATATTGACAAGATAGTCAAGTGACCGCTTTAACAATGGAAATACATGTCCTCAAAGATGGAAGGCAAGCGGGAAGAGGCGAGATCAGGTGGGACAATTCTAACCAATGACAGGGCAGGCCATAGAGATAGAGGACACATCTTTGTATGACGGAAGCCCTCAATGACAATGGCCATGCCATACCAGGTTATATCCTCTCACTTTGCTTCTTCCTCTGTCTGTCATATGCGCACAGGGATCATGAGCATAGAGAAGAAAAATACATGTTTAGAACGAATTCGAGAACAAATATTTTTTGGGGGCTGCTGTTCGCGAACAACATTGTACTTATCACCCTCACGGCAGTCAAGCAATGCATTCCACCAAGAGTCGTTCACAATCTATTCCAGTTGTGGCCATAACTAGACCTCGTTTCAAATGTAGCAAGCAATAATCGTATTTTTATGCCTAGCAATCAACAAAGCATTTTTGACGATAATAATCGGCTGATGCAGATTTTGAAAAAAGTTTAAAGTAACTGTCCAGTGTTTCCACATTTCTATGAAATATGACTTACAATATGAGTGAAATATATTTCCTTCCAAAAAATGGCAATTAAGTATATTAAAAAGCAGATTTTCTCTGATGGAATGGTGTGTGCATACCCCAACAACAGAATGGTGTTTGCATATACCGGTCATTAAAGATATTCATGCGAGTAGTCTGCTGATTGGCCAGCTCATCCTCTATGAGGAAATAGCAAAAAAAATTAAATAGTCTGTTTGGGATACAAGTGGGGTTTTGACGTTTTTATTTTTTTCATGCTTTGGCCACAAAGGATAGGATGGGTCAAAAACATAACAGAATATTAACCTTTAAAAGTGAGATTTTCACTGGACAGTTATTTAAAGTTTAAAATTTTGGAATGTTTGCAATTATGGACCCAATCGGTTTTAGTGTTAGAATATGTCTAATTAAATCAAAACAAGGTCCTTATCTATAAAATCTATCAACAAGGTTCATAAGCTATGGAGGTGAGGTGACAACCATTGTGTAGCGTAGCCTACTATTTTGACTCAGAGGGGGACAGCCTGACAACATGGAAAGCTACAGCGTTCGAGGCTACGTTCTATTTGTGCAGGAAGGCATAGGAGTTGCCATTGTGACTAAACCACTATCACTGCCTCGCAGTCAACAAAAACCAAGGGTGTGGTTCACAGTTATGATAAGGCTTCCTGAGGAATAACTGGATGCTAGCTAGATAATTAGCCTTGTCCTGCTAAACATTGTGCTACAATCACAAACCGATCTTCTAGCTGCATACTTCCACCCTCCAAAGCATAAAAATGGAGTATACAAATGATTAAAGTGCATGTCTGAAGAAAAGTATGCAGAGTGCCAGCAGAGAACTGAAATATTTGAGATGTTAGCCAAACTATTAGCATGTGCTAGCAAAACGAAACTAGCATGTAATGAGGACCCTTTTTTCAGCTTTCCTGAGAGCTGCCTGTATGCACAGTTCACAGAAATAAAAAGACACAGCAGCACTATATTTCCCTCAGCCTGTTCTTTAGTAAAGGAGTGGTAGTAGCACAGAGTCAGAGTCAGGGCGATGGTGTGCTGAGATAGGCCTTCGGAGTTGAAGGCATTGGAGTAAACGCAATAACGCAGCCCTGGCTGTTTGGTGTGCTTTAAATATCAGAAGTCAATATCACCCTCGCTCACCCTGACACACACTCACTGGCACAAACTCACTCGCATACATTCGCACACACACACATTCTCAGACTTACACACACACCTAAGTTAACACACACTTATACTCACTGCAACTTTATCTAGGGCCGCCTCTTACACCATTGTGACACACAGCCATGAGCCATATATCCCAGAGTAAACACTGTTTCCTTGACAACGCCACTTCCCATGTTGACTGAGAGCTTTTATGACCAGAGAGATGACCGCAGGCCAAGGACAGGGCTGGGACCAAACACGGTCTTATGGGTTCACTGGGTTAGGTCAGCAATACAGCACAAGGTCTTATACTGGACAGGTCTAACACCTTCCTCATGGCCCATTTCATATTTTCCTTCAACATCCTCCTTATCATCATCATCATCAGTGAGTATTATACAAAACACACAAAATGAGTTTATCTACTCCTAATAATCGTCATAATAACCATCCTCAGTATCAGATCCCCTTTTCTTGCCTCATATGCCTGGTTTGTCATGGGGCGAAGTGGTGTGTGTGTGTGTGTGTCTGTTGTCTCTGTGTGAGCAAGAGAGTGAGAGTTTTTGGTTAGCATCGCACAACAAACAATGGCTATTCATTACAATGAGAGCAAACAGAGGATCAGAAGACAATGAGATCTGTTGTGTGGCCCACATAGACAGTCACTAACCACGCACACACACACGTTGGCATGTACCCTGTTGTGTGTTTAAGCTGCCGTGAATGTCCGACTGTGTGGCCATGAGTGACCGTCGGAATGACTGTGTGTGTGTGTGTGTGTGTGTGTGTGTGTGTGTGTGTGTGTGTGTGTGTGTGTGTGTGTGTGTATGGGTGCACGGATGTGTTAAACTCATGAACAGACACATGGAGGATAATGGCTTCTCTTATGGTCTAATGAGAAGGCTATCGGCTCACGTTTACATTAGTGTCTCAGTGGCTGTTAAAGAGTCTGGGATTAAACTGCACATACTATAACAGACCTGTTATTGCTCTGCCTGTGGCCAATGCATTTACATTCAACTGTATGGTGGATATAAGATGTACTCGGATCAGTACTAGGGCCACTCACGAGAGTGGCGTGTGTATCTTGTTGTCCAATTGTAGGAAAGGGAGAAAGCACGCAGATAAAGTTATGTAGTCTCAATTAGCCTAGCTAACCTTAGCTAGCTAGCTAGCTAGCTTAACTAGCTTATCTCGGTTTGATGCATTCAAGACAGGTAGTATGTAATCAGATAAGATGATAAATAACTAACAATAAGTTAGTCAACCAGCGTAAGTCAACTTGGTTGCTATCTCTATACCCCTCTCTGCTCCCCTCGTCACTCACAGACGCACAACGCACAGCCCCTCCCAAGCTCCCTGCTTGAACTGCTGCTCTGCTTCTCTCTCCCTCATGCATTACAGTTCCTGTTAATAAAACAATGGTCTTTTTTTCTCCTCCTACCAGGGTTAAGCTTAATTCAGAATTGAATTAAGAATGCCTCAAATTACAATTCAATTCTTGAATTTAAGTAGTAAACAGGATACAGAATTGTAATTCAAATTTGAATTTAAGGAAATAGAACTGAATTCAGTGAAATACAATGACGTTCAAATGTGTCCTCTATTCTATATTAAGTTTAGTCTATACAAATACACATCAAAAATTTTGTTTTATACATGCATATAAAATATTGTTGAAACAATAGATTTTCAGGACAAACTTCAAATGAATGATCGGAAAACAAAACCTGTACGTTATTGCATTAGTTTAACCCTCAAGTTGACCCTGAGGCCTTCAAAAAGAAGCCAAACAAATTAAAATGGTTGGTGGAAATATAATTGGCTATTCTAAGCATTGTTTCCAGATAAAAGTGATATATTCTTTGGTATCTGGAAGTGTGACCTGTCAGATTCAATAAAACTCTCGCTATATGACTGAGTGGAATTTCTTTGAATTGCACTGAATTAAATTATACTTCCTGTCACTCACACTCAAATTCAAATTCTACATCCTGTGGGATGTTGGCTAATTCAATTCGAATTTCAACTCATATGTTCAATGGGAGTCAATTCTACAATTCATAATTGAGCCCAGCTCTGCCTCCTAACGTTACAGTATTGTTGCGTAAGGTATTTGTTTAATTTAAATGTTTTCCTTTATGATAATGATCAGGACCTGTTAGTGGTAGTTTTGTGATAACTACACTGTGATTTGAATTTTGTGATTTTACAAACCCCACCGTTTTTCAGTTAGGGATTTTTTCTTAATGTTACCGATACATATTTACTTTAAATGTGCACACCTCTAATGTCAACTTCTGTATTATTGTATACATTTCTGTACCTGTTTATGTATGTCTGCCACGA